>NC_050535.1:19060571-19071019 GCF_002922805.2 Oryzias melastigma | reverse complement strand
AGGCGTGGTCCACGGCTAAGAACAGGAGCACAGACGATCCACCAGGAATCATTCCCACTCTGAGATGCGAGATGACATCAGTGGCCAAGAACAGGAGAACGGGATCTGGAATCTGAATACTGCTAAATAACAAAACTCTTAAATCATAATAACAAGAGAAACTTCCTAAATAAAAAAAAAATACATTTACATACCCCAGTTCTTAATACTTTGTGTTTTCTCCTTTTGCATCAATAACAGTTTGTAGTCTCTTGTGATCATTAAAAAAATGAGGTTCTTTATTGTCTCTAATGATAAAGCAGCCCAATTCTTAGTGTCAGAAAACCTCAATTTCCTTTTCAATTTTGACCAAGATTCCTGTTATTTTACAGCTCACGCATCCCCAAAGCTTCAGAGACCAATCTTGGTCTCATTACTCCAAAAGCCTTTGGTCCAGAAGCTTGAAGGCTTTTCTGTGCTGTTTGGTGTTTTGTAAGGAAGCTATTTTGTGGCATATTTGCACAAGAAAGGGTTTCTTCTGTCAACTCGACCATACAGCCCATTTTTCTTCAAGTGCCTCCTTATTGTACATCTTTAAACATCTACAGTTTGTCAGAGAGTTCTGTATCACACATGAAGTTATTTGGGGTTTTTCTTTGTATCCCTAACGATTTTTCTGGCAGAAATGTTTGTGACTGTGGTTTGGTTTCAACATACTTTTTACTTTCCACTTCTTGATCAAAGTTTGAACTCGGCACACTGGCATTCTCACTTCCTTGGATGTCTTCTTATATCCCCTTCTGTTTTGTACAGTTCAGTTACCTTTTCCCATAGATTTTTTGACAGCTTTTAGCTTTCCTCATGACTCAGGATCCAGAAATGTCCATGCAGCTCTAGATTTTTGTGAACCCAGAAACTCCAAGACTTTTTATGCACTTTCATTAATACAGGTAAATGATTCACAGGTGAGGATAGTCACCTTTAGCCGTACAATTATTTTTTTGGAAAAAAGTCTTAAAAAAACGTTTCAAACAGGGTCATTTGGGAAGTTTCTGTTGTCATTTTGATTTAACACAATTTTTATTATCATTCATAACCTATAAAAAATGGCCAAGAAATCAGAAAGTTTTCCAGGTTTTGTCAACTTATGAACAGTATTGATTTGAGGCTTTTATTCTGTAAATTTAATTGTTTCATTTGAGCTTTGATTTTACACAAAACATTTTAAACATTCGTCAATTTGATGATAATTCAGCAAAACTCCAAATATGGTCACTGGATTAAAATATTTTCATGTATTTCCAATTGCTTTTTACAAAATATATTCAAGGAAGGTTTGGCAGCTTTTAATATTTAGAACAACCAGTGCATTGTGCAGTAAGATTACATTTGGTGACATTTCTGTTTTTGACAGCACAAAGACGGGATGTAAAAATAGAGAAGAGAAGGAAGCCGCTGAGAATGCAGTTTGAGGGGCAGAAAATGGAGTTTATGATGCAATAAAAGTTGGATTTGCCTGTTTCTACAGCAATTAAATAATTCATAACTGTTTTAATGCAAATGTCTGTGCAGAGAGTGAGGGAAGAAGACAGGAAAGAGAAGGAAAGACCATTCAGACTTTAAAGAAGAAAAGAGAAATCATTGTGAGGCTTTTAAAACTCATTAAACCAAAGTGAAATTGTTGCTGATATTTTGGTAAACTATATGGGAGCATTGAGTTGCTTGTGGTTGTAGTCATAAAATGCCATCTGGTGTGTATGTGGTTTGTCCAGTTTCCCTTATCAGATACAGTAAAATCTGTAATATAATGTAATGCTAGACCAGGGGTCTGCAAATTTGGCTCTTTTATCCCTTTATTGTGGCTTTTTTGCTTTCATGAAAAATGCTAACAATTGAATGAATAAGAGATTAATTAGTTAAGTCTTGTCATTTCTGTGTAGATTTTTAATATGTCAAGCATAAGCATTAATTTACTGTCAGAAATTCTGTAGAAATGTTCTTTAAATTTGTATTTTTATTTAATGTTCATCAAATAAAAGTCTCTCAAAAGTATTTTATTTTGGTAAATTACACTAAAGTGGTTAAAGTTTTGAACAAGTGGGGTTTACAATGATTGAAAATGATTTAGAGTTGTGTGTTATTCTAAATGTTTATATATATATATTTATATATATATTATATATATATATTACTAAAATGGCTATTTTTGGGGATTTAAAGGAAAAAATACTCCAAAATCCCAATGATAAAAAAACACGTTTGACGGTCTTGCATTTTTGACAGGGTGGCTTTTATTTTGAAAGGAACTAGAGTTTGCTGCTGTCAAGAGTAAAATAAGTTACAACTGTTATATATAGAAACATATAGCCACTGTTGTCATTCAAGTATTGTAATATTTGAAAACTAAATGTATATATAAATGCTTAATTGTCAAAAAAAAAAGAATAAATGTTGTGCATTTTTAAATGATAAAGTGAAAGAAACAACAGTAGTAGACTTTTTTAAGTTGTCACAGCCATCTTTACATTCACCATAACTTTTCACTATATCCCTGAGTTTTCAATCTGGATTTTTTTCTTCCAGCAAACATATTATTGTTGAAACACAAACGAAGGAGGCAGAGCTGAAGAACAAGGCTGTGTAAAGTTTACATTAGTGCTGTCATGTCAGTTTTACACTCACTGAACAATCTGTGATGTAAAAATTGTTCACACGAGTTTCTGAATCCCAACGTGAATATTAAATTATTATTTTCTAATGAACCAAGTTTTAGTTTGGGTTGGTTTTTGGGGAAGGACCCTTCATCCGCCTTGAAACTGTGTACAAAGGGAAGCATCTGTGTAGCTGCCATGCACGGACAGACGTGTCAACACATCACCTGGTCTTTCAGCGAGCAGCGAGCGAGGTCAGCCAGAGGAGAAACATCATTAACCGAGCAATGACTCCACTCTGTGCTGACAGAAATAAACTCAGACAATGACAGAGAATGAAGCGAAGATGACGGATGGAGGAAGATGAGATTGTAATAACTATTGTATGATGGGAGCCCTTTGTTTTCTCTGCGTCTTTCACATTTGGATTGATTTTCTCCTTTGGTGTCTCTTTTGTGAAGGATATAAAAACGCAGAAATGTTCAGTTCCGCCTGATAAACCATCACCTCCATCTCACAATGAATTTTGTTATTGGAAAAATAAAATCTCTGAAATTACGCCATTTCAACTGAATCATGTGAACTGGAAACTCATTTTTCTTTAATATAAATAGCATAAATTTTATATTGGAAAATACTGAGAAGAGCTAGTTTTCTCCTGTAGACACAACATTAATGACCCCATATGTTAATGATTGAGACTTCAACATAAGACTATCTCTATCATACATTTTCCATATGTAAAGGGTATGTTTAATTTATGATCTAGCCAAATATATATATATATATATATATATATATATATATATATATTAGATTCATCATGGCATCCCACGTTTTATGGAAAAATGGCTGTTTGTGGGTGAAAAATGGGTAAACCTGTTTTCATCTAATCAACATCTGTGATGACATGGAGGATTTAAAATGGCCTCTAAAAAAAACAGAAAGTCTAAACACACTTTTTTTACATAAACAAGAATTTTATCTTTGAAACGACATAGCTCTTCAGCTTCTCATTAGATCTTATTCAACACTGTGATCAAATGAATTCAGAAACATGAAATGGACATTATAAAAGCAGATTTAAACAGGAAGCTGACATTATAACAGTATGTTCTTGACATATTATTGTCATCACACATGTTTATGAGGACTTGCATGTGTCTTGGATAATTTTCTTAAGCCTTATATTCCCTTTGGAACTCTAAAAAACACATTTCTTATGAAATATTGGTCATTTTCGTATTTTTTTCCTACATAGATTCCTGATGTTTCGCTGTGTGTTGGTACAGGCCATTTCATGACATCATCTTAGAGCCAGCAGCGTGTCTTAAGGTTCTCCTACGAAAATAGAACATCAACATTTTTCTCAAAATGGATGCACATACCATATATCTGCCTTTAGTAGCTTCGACCATCGCTACACAGGTTCACAACACAGATACTCTCGACGTCTGCACGGCCGGGGTGAGTGTCTTAAAGGAGCCCCGCGTCTAAACCAACAAACACTTGTTAAGATGGAATTTTTTGAAGACAGGACACAACTGGAAGAGATACGGTATTCTGCATCTAAAATGAAAGTTTTTGCTGATCATCACAAGTTATGGAGAAATTGGGGGCTGGTATCAGAGTGGGGGCGGGGCTGGGAGAGCAGATTCTTCCTGATAGGGGCGGTCTCACCCTGTTACGTCAGATTGTGGGAACCCACTAGTATTCATGGGTATGGGGAGTACTACTGTTGAGAGCGCAGGTTTTTAGAGGATTACCAAGAAATGCATGAACAGATCAAAATACCACTTTCGGGATGTTTATAGTGAGGAATGAACATTATAATATACTTAAAAGCTCAAAAAAGTGTTTTTTCAAGGTATGGCTCCTTTAAAAAATAGTAACAGATTTTGTGTTAAAGCAAAACATCATGGCAAATGTCATGTTATCCATAGCACTGCATTGTTTCTTCATGTATTAGTGAAATTAATTTAGACTTGCAACAGCAGATAATTCCATCTATTTAAAAAGTAGGAGACACTTACATGTTGTCAGGACTCACTCAACCATGTCCTCCGCCGACCACCAGAGGGAGCCCTCTCCTGAGTTTTAACCAGTTTCCCCTCCTCACTACAACTCCCATCAGCCTCTGCTCCAGCCTTCTCCATGCACAGCTGATCATCATCATCATCAGACTCACCAGCATATATACTCCATCCAGGCCACCGTTCATTGTGAAGTCTTGATTCTGTTTATAGTCATTCTGAGCAATTCTCCTACTTAGTCTCTGTGTTTTGACCCACCCCTGTTTCTACGTTTTCCTGCCTTGCCTCTGTAATTTTGACCTTTGACGCCGACTATGTCTTGCCCTTGCTCTGTGAAATTAAACCGTCTGCACGTGGATCCAAATGTCTCAGCCTCTGTGTTACACATGTCTTGTAAAGACTAAGAAGAGGGAAAGCTGGAAAAATTGATTTTTTATCCTGTCAATATATATATTTTACATTTCAAGTGAAATAGACTCAATTAAAACTAAAAGAAATGATATTCTTGAGACTTTCTTAGTTCAGTTATAACATGGACACATCTCGCTTACTGCATTTGAGGAAAGCGATAAGATTGAACAAGATTGAATGCATATGTGTGTGCTGGGAGCGAAAATCAATCAAAAAAATGAACTGATTAATTGCAGACCTGGAAAAAATAATCGCGATTAATCGCAATAATTTTTTTGTCTCACTCTCAGTATTTACTGACCACTCATTATCTGTGAATAATCACAGTATGAAATCACACACAAAACTCTACATTTGGAACATTTATTTTTAATTACCGCTGTCAATCAATTACAAAAAAAATCAGATTAATCGCACTTTTGTGTTGGGATTAAAATGTTTCAACGCACGCCGTGGAAGCCTGAACCGCCAAGTTAAAGCGAAAATCTGTTTCTTCTATTAATTCGATTAATACATACTAACGCATTAATTCTTTTTAATTAGTCACGTACGCTAATGTTCACAGCCCTAAAATGTACATATATAAAGAATATATATATATATATATATATATATATATATATATATATATGTGTACATATAAATATAAGTCAATGAATATCAGTCACTGAAAGATCTTGTTCTCAATTTTTTTTTTATTGAGATAAACTAATTAAGGTTGAAGTCTCAAAGGTCTGTGTAAATTTTGTTTTTTGTTGATCCCAGCTCTAATTTCCAAACGTTATTTTAATTTCACTTCAAATAAAATGTTAGCACCCAAATGTTATTATTGAAAGTCAGTGAGAACTTTCTAACAGCTCCATTCATGTCATTGCTCTGTTCTTCACTCCACTGGTTTTCTTCTGTTCTCCGCTAATTACAATCCCAATTATCCTTTCTAAAAAACGATCCCTTTAAAAATCCAGTCTTAAATTCTTAAGTTCTAACCAGGACTCTCTAATCTCTTGAGTGCATTATCTGTCACTCTGCACACTAAGTTCTTCCAAAAGTGATGGCCTGCAGAGTCCTGGACCACAGTCATCCCCCAGAGCACCACAGAAGTTCAGTATCTCTGCTGGCCATGACTGCACATCCTGTGGGTCTGAAGTCAATAACACTGCTGCACTGATCTGACTCTGGGAAAGGTTAACTTAGCTTCCTGCCAGAGGATTTAGAGGAGATGGAGTGTGTCAAAGCGAGTGGACCCTGTTACACTGAGTGCCACACTCCATGTTGGAATTTTAAATCCCCTCACGTGTTTTACTTTGAAAAAAGAAAAAACAGGGAGGATTTTTTTGTTGAATTAACCCTCACACAACCTTCTCTAGACTTTTGGCTGTCAAGGGTCTTGTGACTTCTTAATACTTCATTACCGTACAAGAGGTCCATAAAAGTCTAAATTTTTAAGAAAGTTTCTGTGTTCATCGTGAAGACCCACTCCAATGAAAATTAAGCATTTTCCTCACAATAGATATATGAATCATTAAGATTAATACTTCATTTCTGAATATTTCTTTGCTCAAATAGTTGAGAATCAGGAGCGGACAAATACAATAGTTAACAAGAAAACTTTTTAAGTACAAACTGCAATCAAGCTCCCCGCTCCGCTCATTCTGATGCACTTGTGGACAATTAGATCCATGAACATCTTTGTTTTCCTCGTCTGAGCTGGAATCTGGATCTAAACTGTACGGCTGGATTGCTCCAATATTGCTGCCATTTTTCTTGCAAAGCTAATGTTAGCGTTTGTTTTTGAAGGGATGTTAGCTAATGGGAGAGAGTGCAAATAAAAGAGATGATGGGAAACGAGTGCAAGCTTACTCCCCACCAACAGTCCCGCCCACAACTCAGTGGGAAATTTCCAATGAGCTCTCGCCACTCTAGGGAACCTAAGTCCTAGGAAACACAGTTTTTGAAATGTTGGCTTTAAAACAGCAAAATCATAATTAAAAGACTGTTGGGAATGCTTTGGCAACGTGGGACTTTAACTGTTCTCTACCATCTGACGCCCGCAGCATGCCCATAGAATAAATGTAGACAGACATGTTTTTGCATTACGAACTCACAAAGTTAAAAGTTCTGCATGTCTGGTACAGATTTGCCCATTTTCATCTATAGACACCCCCTACCCACCCATTAGGGCAGCATTGACTAAGGCTTTATTTCTTCCCTTTCATTTTAAGTACTTTTTTTGGAGGTAAATTGTCTTGTTAAGGGAAGAGGGTCAACTAAAGCTCAAACCAAGTGGCCTATTTGTTCAAGGACACTTAGCCTTTTTTTGTTGTAACAGACTAGCAGTGGTACTCTCATCTCAGTGCACATTCAGTCACCATGATTAAGAAAAAAAAACATCATTTGTGAGGCTGCACATGTAAATAGGATGAGATTTATTTAAAATGCATGAATCTATGCAAGGTTTAGTGACTTCTCATATTTTCATGAAAGGTCACCTTCTATAAAATGAAGTAAAGTGTCGAATAAATGACATTTATTTGTTCCACACTTTTGCACTGCATGGATCTTAGGCCTTAGTCACATGCACCCGTAAGGGGGGTTGTCTGGGCTCATGGTAGGTCATTAAACTGAGCAGCTACATCCAAAGGGGAGTGCAGGTGTGTCTGGTAGTCCCCTGAGATCTTTGGAATATGGAACATACTATTGTCTTACGAAAGGTATGTGTATTGTGAAGTTTTCATAGGGCTAATGTAAGTTACAAGCACCTATGACATACAAGCCACACTGTCGTCTGATGGGCCGACGCCGCATTCTAGTCATTAGTAAGGTGGGCGTACTCGCCCCTTACTGACAGGTGATGCTTAAGTGCCCATAGGACGACTGTTGGATTCCAGGTCGTCTACTTTCCTCATTTCTAAAAGGCTGCACACAATGGATGCACAAAGAGTGCACACCTGTGCAGGAGGTTGAAAGGTGAAAAATCCATATGATACACCTGCGTCCCACCAACCCAACCCTTACTCAGGCTATAAGTGTTCACTACGACCTGTCGCCCACAGAGTCCCTGAGTAGGTGGCATTTGCTCAGGGGGTTGAGCAGATTGGCCAATAAAAAGGATGGGCGGTTCGGTCCTCGCTCCCCCTTGCCAACCGTAGTTGTGTCCTTGGGCAAGACACCTCACCCTCCTTGCCTCTAGTGTGGCTTCACTGGTCTGTGAATGTCCCGGTGATGGTCAGAGGGGCCGTAAGCGCCTCTGTCAGTCTGGGTATTCATCATTACCTCACCATCAAAGTATGAATTAGAAATAATGGATCCATATTGACACGACCAGCTAGGTGGTCTTGTGGGAGGCTGTCCACCCCAAGACTGGAAGATGCTGAGTTCAAATCCTGGCCGAGTCATTCCAAAGACTAAAAATGAGACCCAGTCCCTCCCTCCCTCCGTGACGATCAGCAGTAAGGGGTTGGATTGGGGCATCAAACCGCCAAATGGTTCCTCAGCGCGGCTGTGTCTGCAGCTCGCCACGCCCCCATTGGAATGGATCAAATGCAGAGAACAAATTTCACACACCTGAAGTGCAGAAAAATCCAATCCTTTATTACAATTACTATCCCTGTACAAAAAAACATTAACATTTTGACTCTATGGCAGGGGTAGGGAACCCTGGTCCTCGTTCTTATTGGCTGGACACACCTGAACCAGGTAATCAGTCATGAGTAGGGACTGGTTCAGGTGTGTCCATCCAATAAGAAAATGCCAGAGCAGGGTATATTGGAAAACATGCAGGAAGGCGCCTCTCAAGGACCAGGGTTCCCAACCCCTGCTCTATGGGTTCAACAAGTGGTCCACAACTTTATTTCCTGCGTTCTGCCACAATGCCCCAAACCGGTTTGCCTATTTTTCACCCACAGACAGCCTGTACCTACCCGAAAGGGCAGTTACGATTTCACTGTTACCGTCATCAAAATATTACTGACACACAGCAGACTTAGTGGGCTCTTCTGGCAAAATTTAAGTTACTACATTTAAATGCAATATTGCAGACTGTAAATGACAAGAACATTTCTGTGCACAACTTTATTTTTATAGGTGAAAAAAAATAACTTTTTTGTCAAATGTGTGCATCTCATGAAGATTCCTGTTTTTCCCTCTGAGTTTTGTGCCAGCATACATCCCTCTGTCCCTGGAGAGAAGGCCTACAGGAGCCACACCATGACTGAGAGTCACTGTAACTGCATCCTAATTAGATTTTTCAACAACCATATTAATTCAGCAGCAAATCACTTTACTTCTCTGCATCAGGCTGCTGTGCTGTGTTGTGGAAGGCCAGAGCAGCATAATCAGATTATAAACGACCCCAGATCGTATTCATGGAAGTCAATGAAACAATGCTGGGGCCTGGAGTTGTTGTGTGAATCTAAATAAGCTGCAGGCAGCATCCAGCAGTCCAGTTCTGGCTGGAGTCATGGCAGCAAAGCACTTGGAACGAGCAAGTGGTATTAAAACTGATCCATTTCTAGGTACGGTCAAATCCTCTACATTCAGTTTGAAATCCCCTGTAGTTAAAATAGAATGAACAGAAGAAAAAAGAAATCTACATCCATACCAGATAGAATTTTTTTAAAGAGCTTCCGACAGAAACCAACCTGCAACAAATGTAACATCAACAAAAAGAAGACAGAAATACCTGCTTCAAAAATTACATAAAACACACAGTCTAAATAAAAAAAAAAAAAGAAATGGGGAAATGATCTACCGCAGACTGGCACTGGCTATTTCTTAAATAAGTTTTATTTAAAAAAAAAAAAAAAGCCCTAATCTTTCTATGACTCACTCTTGACGCAGGTCATGTTACTTAATTACTGCTAAATTGAAACACTCAAGCTAGCGAAGTTAACAAAAAACAAACATATTTGGAGGTTGTCTCTGTGTAGGAAAGAATCAGGCAGGACACAAAAGAACATTGATTTAAAAAAAAATGAAATCTGCATTTAACATAAAAAACCAGGAGTCTTTATTTAATTTATTTATTTTGTTATTTGGTGACAGGTTTTTTCACACAACAAACCCACTCTGCCATATATTTAACATATACTGTAGGTCGGGAACCACTGATCTATAGTGCATTAAGGGATGACCCTGCAAGGGTTTCAAACTCTTATGACTTACTCACACTCGACGCAGTGTGAGGCCGCTTCCATCCTGCGCCCTAGTTAACCTATGGTGGGGTTCACACCACACAAGTCCTCCACAGAGGGCTCGCACCGTGCAGCAGATCGTTTCGGCGTCTCGTGTATTTTGTGCGCGAGCCGCGTCAATTCTGGCAGCAGGTGATCATGCTGTAGCATCGCGAGACTGACAGGTGTGTGGGTGAGTAAAT
>NC_050535.1:19054781-19060501 GCF_002922805.2 Oryzias melastigma | reverse complement strand
TATAACCAATTTCTCCCAATAAAACACCACAATTGACAAATGCGATCATGTTTTTGTATCAAAACAGACTGTAGAGATGAAGATAGACACACAATCACAACACACACACACAATTCTCTCTCTGTGTCAACAACAGATAAATTAAAGAAGTGTAGACCTATTTGTTTCTTCTTAGCAGAAACATGGGTCATATTTTTAGGTTATTAATTTACCCATGACTGTCGACTGTCGTGGAAAAATGTGCGTCTGGTGTGAATTGCAGGAGAGAGCGGATGCTGCGCGCACTCCACGGCGCTTCCGCGTCCAGTGTGAACCTAGTGTTACCGGTTAGTGATTACCTGGAACAGGTGTTTTTAGCAAGTAAGGAGCTTCAGTGGCAGGTTGGTTAGAAAACGTGTAGGACAGCAGCCCTAAAGGCCTGGATTTGAACACCCCTGCTAAACTGTCGAACTGAAATACTCAGGGGCCAAAATTAGAATAAAATTATTCAAGTCAAGGGCCAGACTTGTTAAATTTTTTTACAACGAACTGGAATTCAATCTTTTAGCAAAACGTCGAACAAGATAAATAAGCTCACCTGAACAATAAATGATAACAGTTGACCATAGATGGCTTTAGATATACTTCATATAAAAACTCATCTAAAGCTGCTTTTTGCATGTACTTATACCTTAAAAAGTATTTTATAGGTTTATTATTCTTCATACATCTTTTGGCATGTGTTTGAAAGCTTTTTTTTCAAAGTAAAAAGGATTAAAAGCAAAACACACCAAGTTTTGGAATCGTTTAGGAATGTTTGGTCATTTTTATCTAAGATATTATAGCAAAATGTCCAGAATAAAAACACACTCAAATAAAGACCAGACTCCAGCATCTGAGAACATGAGCTGATAGATAACCACCACCAGTGAGGTACATGGCTTTATTTTAATCAGAGTAGTGCTTATGGAACCCGCAGTGAGAGGTTGAGCTGGAACTAGAACCTGCTGTTTCTCCACACTAACAACTCCAACTTTCTGTAGGCTGAACTGCTGATGATAAAAATTCCTTCGAGCTGTGTGGCCGGCTGGTCCTTTAAGGCCTGTTCAGGTCGTCCTTTGCCTGACCTACCGAACACCGCAGCCTTTTTTCCATCTTCAGTGCTAACATCCACTTGTGTTTCCTCAGATCAGCTCTCATCCTCAAAGGTCTGTCTCGTTGAGAATACAGAGATTTTCTCAAGGTTGCTGCAAAGGGTGAAGAAATCACGTGGAGCGCATCCTCCTAGTTTGAACCTTTGTAGATGTAGCCTGCAAAGGGAACTCTCTTGGGACGGCAGAATTAATTCCTGCTGGTGCACGATAGCTCACATACACACCGTTCTGTGTGGGAAGAGTTATATTTGCAGTACTTATAGAAGAAAATACAGGATTTAAACAGAAAACATAGAGGCAGTAAAGGTGGACAAATGTCCAGAGAAAACCGATAAAGTTTGAACAGATGCATTAGGAGATAAAGTGATTCTCAGAGCAAGAGGGCTGAGAGGTTCAAGGTAAGCAGGAAAGTTCAGACAGGAGTGTGATCAGAGGGACTGAAGGAAACTGGAGAAGAGGGTTATCATTCGTTTGATCCACTCTGATGTTCTCTTCATAGACTTTTCTTATTTTTTCCTGTTTTCAACATTACTTCTGATACTTACACTCAACCACTTTAGTGCAAAAGCTTTGTTCTGGGATTACAATAACATTTTGATGAGACTTGTGAAATAGTTCAAGTTATACTGAGTTATTGAGAGGTACTGGCTTGATGTGGTCGGGCTCACTTCCGTGCACAGCCTGGCTTGTGGCTCGCGCACAAAATAGACCAGACGCTGAAACGATCCGCCGCACGGCGCGAGCCTTCTGCGGAGAACCGCGGCGGTCCAGGTCTGGTGTGAACCACACCATAGGTTAACAAGGGCTCAAATTGAAGTGGCCAACGCTCCACGCCGCTCTCCACCTGCTTGAGTGAGTGAGGACTCCTCCAACTTAAATACCTGGCAGGTGCTGATCGGGATTATTGACCCAACTGCCAGGTGGGCAGAATAGCAGGGCGTTTGGAAAGTGTGATGCAGAGTAGCAGCAGAAGAAGCAACTCCACTCATACAAACCGAGGCAAGGTGTGTAACGCTCACCTTTACCTAACAGATGGGCTCCGGTGACCCCATGACCCAAAAAGGGATGTAAAACAGATGCATAGATGGACGGATAGAAAAGGGGACAACTCAGAACATGACCTAAAAACACCAACCAAAAAAACAAACTAAACTGCAGAATTGTCACAGTGGGGATGTACAGATGGAATGACCGAGCCAGGAGAAAAGTTAATCCTTCTGTTGGAGGTCAAACACTAAAGGAGCAGGCAGACAGGCCCCAGAAAGGGCAATCAAAGAGCATGACCCATAAAGCCACTCCAGGTTCGATAGCTGAGATCCACAGAGCAGACTGGTTTAGTAGGCAGCAGAAACTACAGTCAGTGATGTAACAGACAGAACTATGTACACAGGACCAATTGGAGAAAAAAAAATACAGAAAAAATATCTAAACGGGTGAAGATTTAGCGAAGAGAGCTGACAAGGCAGAACATTTAAAATGTGCCACAACAGATGAGAGACATTTGTTATATTATAGAGTGCCTTTAGCCCCCGAGTGGTCTGGGTGTTCTGGTCATTATTTTATATCTATATATATATAATAATGAGTTAAACAAACAGTGGAAAAAGACAGAGAATGGATTCAGTCCTTCCGAACTACAGTGTTTTTTAAGTTTTTTTAGTTGACAAAACCAGTTACTCTAAAGAGCAAAATCTATTAGACAACAATCTGGATTAATGGGCACCTTCAGGGACAGAAATTGTTTGAAATGTCCGAACCAAAATATGCAACTGCTAAAATAGTACTGTTAATGTGCTACTCATGGTTTTACATTAAATAGGTTTTATATGTGATTGACTGATTGATTTGTTCCTGTTTTTAATTGTAAAGCGCTTCGAGTTGCGCAAGTATAAGAAGAGCTTTTTTATGAATAAAGTTTGATTGATTGAAGTTTGATATACTTGCAGGCAGACATCAGTGAATTGCACCGGAGTTCACTAAAGTAAACCAAAACCCTCGGATCAACAGTCTTCCTATCCACAGAAAAACTCCGATGAGATTTAACACCTGTCAACCGAAAGTCTGGTGCTGATCGAAGTGAAAGAGGTCATGACCTACTTCAGTCTAAAAGAAATGTGTTGTTAAATATTGATAGTAAGAAAAAAAAAAAGTGAAAATTTCAAAATTTTTTGAAAAATAATTCTGCGTTTAACTTTCATTTTCATGGAAACAGCAGTTGTGATGCCAAATGAGCCATCCCAGTCATAACAAAACACTCTGCACCTTTAGCAGCCGGAGGATAGAACTGATGGCGAGGATTTGCACGAGGACAACGCTCCTGGATGTTTACCGCAGTCTGCCAGCAGCCGGCACACCTATATTTGAGTGCAGCACACGCTGCGCTTGCGCCGTTGCTCTAAATTATTCATTCAGGCGATGCTGCTCTGCTTTGAAGAAACATCCTCTGCACTTCTGCGATGTGACAGTTTACACGTCTAACAAGGAGGCTCTGATTGCAGCTTTGCTTAACAGAACTGTGCATCACGGGCGTTAAAAGCCAGACTGTATGGAGGAGGGGTTGACAAACAGGAAACCTTTGCATTCTTTCACAGGAAGTCTTCGCTAAAGAAAAAAAAAATCTCATTCTGAAGGATTCCCACTGGCAGGGTTAGACCGTTTTTCAGAGTTTCCAGCTGGTTTAATCATACAATTGAAAGCATTGCTTTAGAAATCATTTGAATTGGAAAGTCTCTTTTCTCCACTGATTTACTTTGAAGCCCTGAAAATGGAGATCACAGCAGGAGGAGACGCAGATTTCAAACGGCAGTGAGAGTGGGGTCTAAAGAATCTGATTAATGTGCGTTTACCGCTTATTTTTTCCCTAATTTAGATGAGTGGGAATGCAAGAATGCAGCACGGGTTGTGGGTTTTACTTAAAGTCCATCACACATTGCTTTTCTGCACTGAAAAATCAATAATTTAAAAATATGTCTTTGAATAAGCAAAAATTAAAAAAAACCCTGCCAGCAGGGTAAGAAAAACAATTTCCCCAAGAATTCTTATTTTAAGAAAAAAATCTAGTCACTAAGAAATGTTCTCTAAACTAAGATTATTTGTGGTTCTGCTTCACCTGGCAATCATGTTCATTTTTCGCACCAGTACAGTAATTCCCTCTTATTCGTGGAGGTTAGAGACCGGAGATACCTGCGAATACGCAGAATCCACAAATGTGATACCTGCCTTGCAGTGTTCCACTCTGGGAAGCAGATGTGGTAACCTGTGTTGACCTTTTGGTAAGTCAATGGTGGTTTGAAGTGCATCACCTCAAGAGAACAGAGTACCTTTCCCAATAGGGGGGCAATCAAGTTACCTAAAACTGCTGTTTTACACTGAAGCGGCTGGGATCAGCACCGCTAAGTCTGAGGCCATGGTTCTCGACCGGAGAAAGGTAGTTTGTCCTCTTTCGGTGGGTGGAGTGCTCCTGCCTCAGGTGGAGGAGTTTAAATATCTTGGGGTCTTGTTCACGAGTGATGGAAGATCGGAGCGTGAGATCGACAGGTGGATTGGAGCGGCGTCGCCATTTTGCGGTCGCTGTACCGGTCCGTTGTGGTGAAAAGAGAGCTGAGCCAGAAAGCAAAGCTCTCAATTTACCGGTCGATCTTCGTTCCTGTACTCACCTGTGGTCATGAGCTCTGGGTCGTGACCGAAAGAACGAGATCCCGACTACAAGGGGCTGAAATGAGTTTTCTCCGGAGGGTGGCTGGGCGCTCCCTTAGAGATACGGTAAGAAGCTCGGTCACCCGGAGAGAGCTCGGAGTAGAGCCGCTTCTCCTCCGCATCGAAAGGAGCCAGTTAAGGTGGTTCAGGCATCTGGTCCGGATGCCTCCTGGACGCCTCCCTGGAGAGGTGTTCCGGCCATGTCCCACTGGGCAGAGGCCCCGGAGAAGACCCAGGACTCGCTAAAGACACTACGTCTCTCGACTGGTCTGGGAACGCCTCGGGGTTCCCCCAGAGGAGCTGGAGGAAGTGGCCGGGGAGAGGGAAGTCTGGGCATCTTTGCTTAGACTGCTGCCCCCGCGACCCGGTCCCGGATGAGTGGAAGAAGATGGATGGATGCTTGGAAAGTCATTAAACTCTTTGTAACCCGGACAAAACTCTTGCTATTATGCATTTCAAACTCTGGTCTGTCACCTTCAACTGATGACTCCCTCTTCTGCAACCAAACCTGCAGCCCCCAGTTGAGTCTGCAGGAATTTACCACCAAGACTTCAAGATCCTTTGTGTGAAACACATGAACCTTCGTAACCTTTTACCATATCTTAAAAGACAGAACTGTTGCTAATTGGCTCTAACATGTAAAACATCTCTTCTCAGCTCCAGAAGAAATGCTCTGTTATTAAATGTGCATAATCAAACTTTTATTCCTAACAGGGAAAAGGTTCTTGACCTTCTTGAGATTAGAGGTTATGAAATAATAATTTTAAACTATCAACTGGGTACTAGTGGCTGTTACTTTTTAAGTGAATTATGAAACATTTACGTTTTATTGTATCACACATATATAAGATTCATACACATATAGGTTTGTCCAAACTTTGTTTGATAGAA
>NC_050535.1:19045613-19052957 GCF_002922805.2 Oryzias melastigma | reverse complement strand
AATGTCTATTACCAAATGTTAAAGATGAACTAGAAAACACCTCATAGCACTTAAAAATATTAAATATTAACATCTGTTATGTTGAGTGTTTGGTAGTCAGGTTTAGGGAGGCAGTACTATTTGGTACTGGTGCCATGTCATCAGGTTTGACCAGATCCATAAGTTTGATAAGTTTCATTTCTTAACAAAAGGTGTCTCGTAAGGGTAAAACACATGGAGAACGCTACAAGTGTTGTATATCAAAGACTGTTTTTTTCTACATTTCCATACATGTTTTTTATACTGTTCTTAGTTCTATATGACTCATAAACCCTTTTATTTAATTTCTTTTTGCTTATTAACAGTTACTTTTTGTCTTTTTGAGGTCTGGTCTGATCTTTATGTGGGTTTAATGTTGCACTAAGAATTCTCTTGTCCAATGACAAAGGGATGTTGAGGCCGGCCATGTGGGACGACTGCCGAGAAAATGGTCACAAGACTTTCATCATCTTCTAATAAACTTGACTAATTTAACCTCTTTGAGTTTGATTCTCTATGACAAAACCTTGGAGACGTCCAAGGATGTGAAATTATATCTCAACAGCCTCAATGTTACGGTTGGGCAAACAGGAGGAAACCCAGATGCAGGAAGGACTCGAAATCGGATGAGGGAATGATGAAAAGGGTTTAATAGTTCTCAAAGACATAGAAGCAAACAGGACTCTGCGACAGAGAAACAACAGAAAACCATAACTTAAATACCTGAAACACTAATGAGAAATAGTATGCAGCTGTGGCAACCAGGTGAGAGCAAGGGAGGAGGGGCAAACACTGCTGGACGTAACAGAACCCCCCTCACAAAGTCCGGCTTCCAGACGGACGACGAGGCTGGTTCGGGTGATCCCGATGGAAGCAGGCAATCAGCTCCCGGTCGAGGATGTGGCGCTCAGGGACCCACTGGCGATCAGCAGGACCGTATCCCTCCCAGTCCACAAGATACTGGATGCCTCGACCAACCCTCCTGGAGGCAAGGAGCTGACGAACGGTGTAGACAGGGCCACCATCCACGAAGCGAGGTGCAGGAGGGGATGCAGGGCCAGGTTGGAGGAGGGAGCATCTTGCAGGCTTCAGCTTGCTCACGTGGAACACTGGGTGGATGCGCAGGGTGCGGGGCAGATCCAGCTTGACGGCCACAGGATTGACGACCTTGATGATGGGATATGGGCCGATGTACCGAGACATCAGCTTCCTCGAACTCCCCTTCAGTGGTACGTCAGCGGTGGAGAGCCAGACTCTATCTCCCACACTGTAGTCAGGAGCAGCAGTCCTTCTGCGATTGGCCACAGCGGTGAAGCGCTCCTGGTTCCGCAACAGCCGCTGACGGAAACCCCTCCAGGTGCGCTGGCATCTCCTCACAAAGGCAGCTGCACTGGAAGTGGAGACAGCCTGTTCTTGGTGTGGAAAAAGGGGCGGCTGGTAACCGTATGCTGCCTGGAAAGGTGAGTACCCTGTGGAGTTCACTAGAGAGTCATGAGAGTACTCTATCCAGGGAAGCTGGCTGGACCAAGTACTGGGGTTCTTTCCACACATGGCTCGTAACGTCGTCTCCAGGTCCTGGTTAAAACGCTCTACCTGGCCGTTGGTCTGAGGATGGAATCCAGAACTCAGACTGACCTTGATCCCGAGGAGTTTGCAGAATTCGGTCCAAAAGGTGGCGACGAACTGTGGTCCACGATCGGATGTTATGTCCAGGGGAAGACCATGCAACCGGAACACATGCCGGACCAACAGTGCTGCTAGTTCCTTGGCCGATGGCAACTTTCGCAAGGGCACAGCATGAACCAGTTTAGAGAACCTGTCGACAATGGTGAGAATGACAGTGTTACCTCTAGAACTGGGTAGTCCAGTGATGAAGTCCATGGCTATGTGGGACCAAGGTCTGGAGGGCACAGGTAGAGGCTGCAGGAGGCCTGCGGGAGCAGTCCTGGGGGTCTTTACTCTGGCACACACCGGGCACGAGGAGAAGCAGATGTGGTAACCTGTGTTGACCTTTTGGTAAGTCAATAGTGGTTTGAAGTGCATCACCTCAAGAGAACAGAGTACCTTTCCCAATAGGGGGGCAATAAAGTTACCTAAAACTGCTGTTTTACACTGAAGCGGCTGGGATGAGGGTCAGCACCGCTAAGTCTGAGGCCATGGTCCTCGACCGGAGAAAGGTAGTTTGCCCTCTCTCGGTGGGTGGAGTGCTCCTGCCTCAGGTGGAGGAGTTTAAATATCTTGGGGTCTTGTTCACGAGTGAGAGAAGATCGGAGCGTGAGATCGACAGGTGGATTGGAGTGGCGTCGCCATTTTGCAGTCACTGTACCGGTCCGTTGTGGTGAAAAGAGAGCTGAGCCAGAAAGCAAAGCTCTCAATTTACCGGTCGATTTTCGTTCCAGTACTCACCTATGGTCATGAGCTCTGGGTCGTGACCGAAAGAACGAGATCCCGACTACAAGCGGCTGAAATGAGTTTCCTCAGCAGGGTGGCTGGGCGCTCCCTTAGAGATAGGGTGAGGAGCTCAGTCACCCGGAGAGAGCTCGGAGTAGAGCCGCTTCTCCTCCGCATCGAAAGGAGCCAGTTAAGGTGGTTCACGCATCTGGTCCGGATGCCTCCTGGACGCCTCCCTGGAGAGGTGTTCCGGGCATGTCCCACTGGGCAGAGGTCCCGGAGAAGACCCAGGACTCGCTAAAGACACTACGTCTCTTGGCTGGCCTGGGAACGCCTCGGGGTCCCCCCAGAGGAGCTGGAGGAAGTGGCTGGGGAGAGGGAAGTCTGGGTATCTTTGCTCAGACTGCTGCCCCCGCGACCCGGGGAGTGGAAGTGGAAGAAGATGGATGGATGATTGGAAAGTCATTAAACTCTTTGTAACCCGGACAAAACTCTTGCTATTATGCATTTCATACTCTGGTCTGTCACCTTCAACTGATGACTCCCTCTTCTGCAACCAAACCTGCAGCCCCCAGTTGAGTCTGCAGGAATTTACCACCAAGACTTCAAGATCCTTTGTGTGAAACACATGAACCTTCGTAACCTTTTACCATATTTTAAAAGACAGAACTGTTGCTAATTGGCTCTAACATGTAAAACATCTCTTCTCAGCTCCAGAAGAAATGCTCTGTTATTAAATGTGTATAATCAAACTTTTATTCCTAACAGGGATCTCAAGAATGACCTTCTTGAGATTAGAGGTTATGAAATAATAATTTTAAACTATCAACTGGGTACTAGTGGCTGTTACTTTTTACGTGAATTATGAAACATTTACGTTTTATTGTATCACACATATATAAGATTCATACACATATAGGTTTGTCCAAACTTTGTTTGATAGAATTTCTTTTTTATCCAGTGACAGGGAAACACACACCCAGAGACCAGAATAAAGTTACACCCCTGGATATTTGGATATGCAGAGCTCATTGATACATGCAAATTACCTCTAATCGTAAAACACCTCAACTCCCCATGGATTGGGTGAAACTTGTCCCTCAGATTCAAACCCTGGTGCACATTCCTCAGAGCTCAGATTAGACTGATAAAGACAGATTCAGAGAGATGAAGAGGGATTATATACAATATTTAGGATTTTCAAAGATTCCAAATTTTTCCAAGTTTTTTTTAGAAGAAACCAAACCCTCTTTATCTCTAAGTTTTTCAAGTCTTAAGGTTAAGCTTTTTTACACGTTTTCTTCCTTTTTCAACATTTTTGTCTCCAGCTAATTTCATATACTGACTCCAACATTTTTACAATTTTTGATGCTTTTATTTTGAAACCAATTTTCCACACTTATAAGTTTTGGTCACAACCCAGGATAAATAAATCCCCCTGCCACCCCAGAAGTGACTGAACTGAGCTGAACCGGCAGGTTTCCTGTGAGGAAACCTCCTTCACTTCTACACCTGGCTGAAGATCTCGCCTCCACGGCCTTCCTGAAGCATCCAGCCGGTAACGAGAGACTTCCACCATTTTTCGTTGGATAGAAACGGAAACAGATCTCCAGACCGTTTGGTGTGAAGTCCAACTTCACTCACCATAAAAACAAAACAATAAAAGGACAAAATCCAACCAGGTATGTTTGTCTAGTTTAATCAAAATTGTACTCAACTTATTATATTATTAAATTTTTTACTTAATTCATAATCTGCAGGTAATTTAAGATAAATTTATCTCTAAAATTCCAATTCTTATTTTTAGAAGATAAAGGTCTAAAATAAGGAAATTTGGATTGTTGTAGCATTTATCACTAGAAGTCCTAAGCCTGCGCAAATTTGCGCAGGGAAGAGCCCCCCCCCCCCTTTAGTCCGAGAGCCCATTGTTGTGTCATGGTGGGTCACTGATGAGCCATTAACTTGCCCATGTATATGTTAATGCAGCATGTAGTACCTAATGTGTATTTGAACTAACAGGTTGTGTGGGGGTTGTAGTTACCTGATGCATGTGGACAAGTATTGGCTTTCCTGCTTTTACTCACATTTGAACTAAAGTTCCATCTCATTCCTAACCCAGAGTTCAATATGATGTTGCTCCACCTTTTGCTGCTATTGCAGCTTCAACTCTTCTGGGAAGGCTGTCCACAAGGTTGAGGAGAGTATTTATAAGAACTCTGGATCATTCTTCCAAAAGCTCATTGGTCAGGTCACACTGATGTTGGTGGAGAAGGTCTGGCTCTCAGTCTCTGCTCTAATTCATCTCAAAGGTGTTCTATGGTGTTCAGTTCAGGACTCTGTCCTCCATGTCTTTATGGACCTTGCTTTGTGCTCTGGTGCACAAAAATGTTGGAAGAGGAAGAGCCCGCTCCAAACTGTTCCCACTAAGGTTGGGAGCATTGTCCAAATTGTTTTAAAAATATTTCTTTCACCTGCAGTGAACAGTTTTGAGGTAAAAATAAAATTTAAAAGTAAAAACAAATATTTCATGTGGACTATTCCTGAGCGGGATTCGAACCCATGACCTTCTGAATGTGAGTCCGCAGCCATAACCACTTGACCGTCTAGTGGCGGAATCTGGAATGCATGTCAAACTTAAATTTAAACATGACATTCTGCATTGCGCAATCAGGAAGTCATTGTTGATGGTTTAAAGGCATTTGTCTGTGTTAAAAATATTTCTTTCACCTGCAGTGAACAGTTCTGAGGTAAAAATAAAATTTAAAAGAAAAAAACTAATATTTAGCGCTGCACGGTGGTGCAGTGGTTAGCGCTCTCGCCTCACAGCGAGAAGGCCCCGGTTCGATTCCCGGCTGGGGCCTTTCTGTGTGGAGTTTGCATGTTCTCCCCGTGCATGCGTGGGTTTTCACCGGGGACTCCGGCTTCCTCCCACCGTCCAAAAACATGCTTCATAGGTTCATTGGTGACTCTAAATTGCCCCTAGGTGTGAATGTGGGGGTGGATGGGTGTGTGATTGAGGCCCTGTGACAGACTGGCGACCTGTCCAGGGTGTACCCCGCCTTCGCCCTTCAGTAGCCGGGATAGGCTCCGGCAACCCCGCGACCCCGAACGGGATGAAGCGGTCTGGAAGATGAATGAATGAAACTAATATTTAATGTGGACTATTCCTGAGCTGGATTAGAACCCATGACCTTCTGAATGTGAGTCCGCAGCCATAACCACTTGACCGTCTAGTGGCGGAATCTGGAATGCATGTCAAACTTAAATTTAAACATGACATTTTGCATTGCGCAATCAGGAAGTCATTGTTGATGGTTTAAAGGCATTTGTCTGTCTTAAAAATATTTCTTTCACCTGCAGTGAACAATTTTGAGGTAAAAATCAAATTTAAAAGAAGAAACAAATATTTAACTTGGACTATTCCTGAGCGGGATTCGAACCCATGACCTTCTGAATGTGAATCCGCAGCCATAACCACTTGACCGTCGAGTGGCGGAATCTGGAATGCATGTCAAACTAAAATGTAAACATGACATTCTACATTGCGAAATCAGGAAGTCATTGTTGATGGTTTAAGGGCATCAAAAATGGATCAACCCCCCCCCCCCCATGTCACCAGTTTGTCATTCATTGTATTTGTCTGTGTTAAAAATAATTCTTTCCCCTGCATTGAACAGTTTTGAGGTAAAAATAAAATTTAAAAGTAAACACAATGTTGATGGTTTAAAAGCATCAAAAATGTGCCCCCCCTCCTCTCTCATGTCACCAGTTTGTCATTTATTGTATTTGTCTGTGTTAAAAATACTTCTTTCACCTGCAAATTTAAACCTTACAATCTGCATTGCGAAATCAGGAAGTCATTGTTGATGGTTTAAGGTGATCACCACAACTCTACTTTGAAAAGGGGAGGGGGGCATTGCAGCAGAAGCTGAAAGTTCCAGGGATTCTAGTTTTAAAATAGGACATCCATCCATCCA
Organism: Oryzias melastigma; assembly: GCF_002922805.2. Taxonomy (NCBI): domain Eukaryota; kingdom Metazoa; phylum Chordata; class Actinopteri; order Beloniformes; family Adrianichthyidae; genus Oryzias; species Oryzias melastigma. The sequence goes on along the minus strand of NC_050535.1, from coordinate 19,046,571 downwards.
TCTTCTTGACCACTTCTTCCCTTTCGGGGTCGCGGGGGTGCCGGAGCCTATCCCGGCTACTGAAGGGCGAAGGCGGGGTACACCCTGGACAGGTCGCCAGTCCGTCGCAGGGCCCCAATCACACACACATTCACTCTCACATCCACACCTAGGGGCAATTTAGAGTCACCAATTAACCTACGAAGCATGTTTTTGGACGGTGGGAGGAAGCCGGAGTCCCCGGTGAAAACCCACGCATGCACGGGGAGAACATGCAAACTCCACACAGAAAGGTCCCAGCCGGGATTCGAACCGGGGCCTTCTCGCTGTGAGGCAAGAGCGCTAACCACTGCGCCACCGTGCAGCCCAAAATAGGACATATGTGAGAAAAAAAAGCACATATATACCAACTTTAAAGCTAAACAGCATTTTTAAAGCAATGCACAATTATTTAAGATATATATTGTCATTTACCAAAACAACATACTGAAATATAATAATTATAGCTAATTTTAGAATTTAACCCTGCAAACCAGAAGAACAATTTTCTTCTGGTGTTTTAAAGTTAAAGTGATTTGTTTTGTACAATCATTTTGGGTAGTAGTAATGATAATGATAAATGACAATGATAAAAAAAAATAAAAAAAATAGAAATAAAATTGTAATGTATAGTTTATTTATTTTATTTTTTTTAAGTGGCCAAATTTGGCCCTGTGGCTTCTCCAGGAGGGCTGCACAGAGTTAGCGCATTCACCTCGCAGCATGACGGCCATACTTCAACCTACCCAGGGTGCACCTCACCATCCAACAGTAGCTGGGTAGGTTCCAGCAATTCCCATGATCCCAAAAGGGATCCAGCATCTTCTGTAGATACATAGATATTTTTTCCATTGAAATCTGTTTTTTATTTTTGCAAGTATTAAAGAAACCTGATGTTGTGATTTTGTATTCACCTCCATTTGTGATTGCACAGACAAAT
>NC_050535.1:18976526-19043689 GCF_002922805.2 Oryzias melastigma | reverse complement strand
CATGCAATGTGAACTGTTTCTGCGGCAACAACCCAGCCTCTACCCGACGGAGGAAGCCAAAGTGTCTCTGGTGTGTTCCCTGCTGACCGGGGCTGCGCGTGACTGGATCGCTGCGCTCTGGACAGGAGGATCGTTGCCCTTCCATGGATATACGGCCTTCACGCAGCAGTTACGGGAGGTGTTTAACCATCCCGCGGATGGAAAAGACGCTGGAGCACAGCTGTACGGCATCAAGCAGGGACGGCAGACCGCTGCAGCTTATTCGCTGCGCTTCAGAACTCTGGCTGCGCGCACGGACTGGACGAGCAGCGCGCTGACAACAGCCTTTCGCGAGGGACTCACCACAGAGCTGCAGCGAGAGCTGGCGTGTCGCGACGAGGGACTGTCATTGGATAACCTCATCGCTCTCACCATCAAGCTTGACAACCTGCTGGGAGCACGCCAGCCGCGCCACCCCGCCCCTGTGAGCTCCAGGGGCGGCTCATCATTCCTCCCGGGGGCCCCTGGCCCACACCACGAGCCCGTGCAGCTCGGCTCCACCCAGCTCTCACCTAAGGAGAGAGCGCGACGCGTCCAGCAGGATCTCTGTCTCTACTGTGGTCAGCCAGGTCACATCCGCAACACCTGCCCCAACCGCCAACCACGTCGTTCTGCAAAACCAGTGAGTGAACCTGCCTTCACCTTCACTCTACCCATTGTTCTGCACTTTGAGGGCCGTGCAGTGGCAACGCAGGCTATGATTGACTCTGGGGCGGCAGGAAATTTCATTGATCTGGACTTTGCTCAAACTAATAATGTACCCCTGCTTTCCTGTGACGCCCGGGTGGCCGTCACCGCCCTGGACGGAAGACCCCTGGGGTCGGGCCGGATCCAGTTTCTGACCCAGGATCTGTCTGTCATTACGCCAGACCACCACCAAGAGACCCTCCGCCTCTTCGCCATAGACTCTCCCCGCTGTCCTGTCATCCTCGGTCTGCCGTGGCTGGAGCAGCACAATCCCAATATAAACTGGTCAGAACGCAAACTCGCGTTCACCTCCCTCCGCTCACTGCCAGCGACACTGCCTTCAAGTTCCTAGGGGGTCTGTTCCTGCAGTCTCCCGGCCGATCGCGGCCACCGCCCTCATGGATATCAGCACGACAGGTGTGGAGGAAGGGTTGCCGGTCCAATACCGGGATCTGCAGGTGGCTTTCAGCAAACAACGTGCCACACAGCTCCCTCCGCATCGGTCCTACGACTGCGCCATTGACCTGCTGCCGGGGGCGGTGCCCACCCGAGGACGGGTGTTCCCGCTGTCGCAACCTGAGTCAGCTGCTATGCAGGCCTACATCCAGGAGGAGTTGGCAAAGGGTTTCATCCGACCGTCGGCATCACCTGCATCGGCTGGCTTCTTCTTTGTGAAGAAGAAGGATGGTGGTCTGAGACCATGTGTGGACTACCGCAACCTGAACGAAGTGACTGTAAAATACCGTTACCCTCTGCCTCTGGTTCCCTCCGCGCTGGAGCAGCTCAGCTCAGCCCGCTTTTTTACAAAACTGGACTTAAGGAGTGCTTATAATCTCATCAGAATACGGGAGGGGGACGAATGGAAGACCGCCTTTTCGACCACCTCAGGACATTATGAGTACCTGGTCATGCCCTTCGGTCTCTGTAACGCTCCCTCAGTATTCCAGGCCTTTGTTAATGACATTTTTCGTGACATGCTGCAACGTTTTGTGGTCGTGTACATCGACGACATCCTGGTTTACTCTGATTCATTTGAGGAGCACGTTGCGCATGTCCGGCAGGTGTTGCAGCGGCTCATCGAACACCAGCTGTATGTTAAGGGGGAGAAATGCGAGTTTCACAAGACCTCCATCGCATTTCTGGGTTATGTGATCGGCGCAGAGGGCGTGGCCATGGACCAGACCAAGGTGGAGGCTGTGCAACAGTGGCCTCAGCCAACCACTGTCAGGGAGCTGCAAAGGTTCATCGGGTTCGCCAACTTCTACCGGCGTTTCATCCGTGGATTCAGCATGGTGGCAGCCCCTCTCACTGCCCTCCTGAAGGGGGCTCCCAAACGCCTGACCTGGACTCCAGCTGCAGCAAAGGCGTTCCAGACACTGAAGCAGCGCTTCACTCAGGCACCTATCCTCCGTCACCCGGACCCAGGTGCACAGTTCACCGTGGAGGTGGATGCCTCTGCCACGGGAATAGGAGCGGTGCTGTCGCAACGCCAGGGTCAACCAGCCAAGCTGTTTCCGTGTGCTTACTTCTCCAGGAAACTGAATGATGCAAAACGGAACTATGGCGTGGGTGACCGAGAACTGCTGGCCATGAAGGAGGCGTTCTCTGAATGGAGGCACTGGCTAAAAGGGTCGGCTCAGCCTTTCCTGGTTCTAACTGACCACAAGAACCTGGAATACATCAAGACCGCCAAGCGGTTAAACCCACGACAGGCACGCTGGTCCCTGTTCTTCTCACGCTTCTGTTTCCAGATAACCTATCGCCCAGGCTCGAAGAACGGAAAGGCCGACGCCCTATCTCGTCTCTATGACGACTCTGGGGAGGGGTCGGAAGCTCCTGAGGCTGTCCTGCCCTCATCATTGATCCTGGCTCCCGTGCAATGGGACGTGATGACTGAGCTGGCTGAGCTTAATGCAGCAGAGGCACCACCACCATCCTGTCCAGCCGATAAGGTGTATGTTCCCCCGTCCCGTCGACAAAGAGTCCTCCAGCTTGTGCATGACTCCCCCGCGGCCGGACACCCAGGTATGGCCAGCACACAGGCCTTAACCGAACATTCCTTTTGGTGGCCCACCTTGCAGGCAGACGTAGCCCAGTACGTCACCCGGTGTGCTGCCTGCCAAACTGCAAAGTCGCCACGACAGCTTCCAGCCGGCCTCCTGCAACCCCTGCCCATTCCACGTCGTCCCTGGTCACACATCGCAGTGGACTTCATTACCGATCTGCCCCGGTCAAGAGGTAATACCACCATCCTCTCAGTCATTGACCGTTTTTCAAAAGCCTGCCGGCTGATTCCGTTGCCCAAGCTGCCCACGGCTCTGGAGACCGCAGAGCAGCTTCTCGACCACGTGTTCCGGCACTACGGACTTCCGGAGGACATCGTGTCCTGTGCAGGGGCCTGGGCGTAAATGTGAGCCTCACCTCCGGCTACCATCCCCAATCTAACGGCCAAGTTGAACGCCTGAACCAGGAAGTCACGAGGTTCCTCCGTGCTTACTGCAGTCAACACCAGGAGGACTGGAGTCGGTTCCTGGTCTGGGCCGAATATGCCCAGAACTCCCTCAAGAAGGCTGCCACGGGACTCACCCCCTTTCAGTGTGTGCTGGGGGTTCAACCTCCATTCTTCCCCTGGTCGGGCGGATCTACGGAGCTGCCAGCTGTGGACGAGTGGTTCCGTCGCTGTGAGGAGACGTGGGAGGCAGCACATGTGCAGCTCCAACATGCTGTTCGCCGAACCCAGGTGCAGGCTGATCGGCGCCGGCGTCCAGGGCCCGCTCTGGTTCCCGGCCAGTGGGTCTGGCTCTCGACCCGAGACCTCCGTCTGCGGCTCCCCTGCAAGAAGCTTAGTCCGAGGTATATGGGACCTTTCAAGGTTCTCCGCCAGATCACCCCTGTGTCCTATCGCCTGCCGTTGCCTCCCGAATACCGTATCTCACCCACCTTACACGTCTCCTTGCTGAAACCTGCCGGTGGTCCCCCGGAAGCAGAGCCTCATCCTGACCCGTCGGAGGTTCGGGTACCCCCGGTGATGGTGGAGGGGGAGGCGGCCTACCTCGTCAGAGAGCTCTTGGACTCCCGGCGCCGGGGGGGTCGGCTTCAATATCTGGTGGATTGGGAGGGGTACGGCCCAGAAGAACGCTCCTGGGTCACCGCAGATGACATCCTTGACCCCTCCCTGATCAGAGAGTTCCACCATCGCCACCCAGACAGACCTGCTCCCCGAACTCATGGACGACCCCGGCGTCGGAAGGTTCCTCGCTTCCGGAGCCGCTCGCAGGGGGGGGGCTCTGTCATGGAGCAACCTGCTGCCACCATCTCCAGTCACCAGAGGGAGCGCTCACCAGAGTTCTGAGCTCACCACCTGCCATTACCTGGACTCATCAGCGCAGCTGTTCCCCATCACCTCATCACCTCCTCAGCATAAAGTCTGGCTCCACACTCCACTCCCCGCGAAGCTTTGTTTGTGCCACCCTGCCTGCATTTCTGAGCGTTTACTCCTGACCTGATCTTCTGCCTCCGACCCTGCTACTCTGTTTGCCTGCCGCCTGCCCCTGACCCTCGCCTGGACTCTGACTCCTCTTCTCGCTTGTCTCGGATGATCCCATGCCCGTGTATGACCTCTGCCTGTCTGACCCTGCTTTCTCTGTGGACTATTAATAAACCTGCTGCACGTGGAACCAGCTGTCTGCCTGTTTGTGACAAACATGTTATAAACAAACTCTTCTGTCTTGCTTATCGTGCCATATACACTCACCCAATTTATTAGTACCACCTGTCAAACTGCTTATTAACGCAAATTCTAATAGATGATAGATGATCTGCAACAGTTCAAACAAAGCATCAGAATGGAGAAGAAAGGTGGTTGAAGGGACTTTGAATGTGGCAGGATTGTTTGCTGGCCTGAGTATTTCAGAAACTGCTGATCTACTAGGATTTTCACCCACACCCATCTCTTGGGTTCACAGAGAATGGTCAGAAGAAAAGAAAATATCCAGTGAGCGACAGTTCAGTGCTGTTCCAGTGAAAGGTGAGTTCTCCTGAAGCTCCTGTTGCACATTCCTTGTGTGCAGCCTGGCTTTTACAAATTAGGGAATCAAACAATCAGAGTGTACACTCTCCATGCAGCATTGATATGCGGTCAGTCATGTCTGGAGTGTTGGGCTGTACGATAGCATCAACCATACATCATAAGTATGAGTAACTTAGACTAGCCCCATACATATTTCATGATAAACTACATGCACGGCAATCATATGTTCCATTGTCCAAGATGCATCCCCTCCTCTCTATGACCACCTATCACCATCTACAACCCAAAATCCCACAGCAACACATGGGTCAACCCTATATCCAAAAACTGCACGACGACGACTTCCACTTCATCTTGATTAGGTTCTGTTTGCACCCCATGCCAAAGGATTTAACCCCTCCCCCTGCCATGAGAAACATATTCGATTGCCTGATTCAAACTTTGTGTGGACAGTTGACAAAGATGCTACTAATGCAGCTACAGGCGGGACGCTTCTGCCTTTGGAGTGGTTAAGTAAAGTAAACAGGCTTTGTGTTACATAATCCACTCGTCTCAGTAGCAGTTTTATTGATAATAAACTCCTTTAAAAATGTCTATTACCAAATGTTAAAGATGAACTAGAAAACACCTCATAGCACTTAAAAATATTAAATATTAACATCTGTTATGTTGAGTGCTTGGTAGTCAGGTTTAGGGAGGCAGTACTGTTTGGTACTGGTGCCATGTCATCAGGTTTGACCAGATCCATAAGTTTGATAAGTTTCATTTCTTGACAAAAGGTGTCTCGTAAGGGTAAAACACAAGGAGAACGCGACAAGTGTTGTATATCAAAGACTGTTTTTGTCTACATTTCCATACATGTTTTTATACTGTTCTTAGTTCTATATGACTCATAAACCCTTTTATTTAATTTCTTTTTGCTTATTAACAGTTACTTTTTGTCTTTTTAAGGTCTGGTCTGATCTTTATGTGGGTTTAATGTTGCACTAAGAATTCTCTTGTCCAATGACAAAGGGATGTTGAGGCCGGCCATGTGGGACGACTGCCGAGAAAATGGTCCCAAGACTTTCATCATCTCCTAATAAACTTGACTAATTTAACCTCTTTGAGTTTGATTCTCTTTTGACAAAACCTTGGAGACGTCCAAGGATGGGAAATCACGTCTCAACAGCCTCAATAATAAAAAATGGTTTAACATTTCATATAAAATGAATTAAAACACAACATAGTGGATATTTTATTGTTCTTTGAAATGAGGTTATCTAATATTCTCTGCATTTTTGTTCTTAATTGGAGATTTGTTTATTTAAGTTGTTACCGTGATGTGTATGTTATTATTACAAAGACGTTGACTCAGATGCAACACTACTATTTACCATGATTATCTCTACCCTCCTAAAACACATTTTCATAAGTTTAAAACTGTAGCAGAATACATTCTTGGTAGATGTACATTGTTATGTTGAACAGATCAGCCATTAAACTTAACTCTGTCTGTCAAAACTTTATAATTTTTTTTCTCCATTTAATTTATATTCTTGTATTACCCACTAGAGTTTGTTTTGTGTTTGGATTTCTCTTTTCAACAGCAGCTGAATTTCCTCCAAATATTCGTTTGTCACTTCTATCATGGGCTGGCTGCTTGTTTGGACTTTGCCGTCATGGCGGGAAACAACACAATATTTCTTACAAACACACATGGCAGCGCAGACAAAAACACAAATATTTAGTGGCGTTTGTTCACGCAGCAAATATGTTTCCATCTTCTTATCTCCTGTCAGCCAGTAGAGAGTAAATTCCCATTAGCATGCTGTTGGTTTTTGATAATGCAGGACATTTGTTGCAGAGAAAACACTTTCAGAGTAAAAATAAGAAGTTGCAATTAAAAAAAAGAGTCATTAGTACTTAAAAACTAAGGGGTTCGAACTTTTTATTTTGGATACTTGTGCATACTTCCCATTAGCATGCTAACGGGATACCGCCATTTTGGAACGGCAAATCGGCAGTAAGCAGTGATTGGTCTAAATGGGTGAGTTATTGTTTCTATGGCAACCACTCTTTCCAGTCAGGACAGTACTTCAAGGATAGCTTCTGTTTATCTACTTTCTTGCTACACATGGTAAATACCATGAAACATACAATAACAGAAGAGGTAAATTCAAGGTACTTTATTTGTACATTGTTTTTTACATGTGATAAGTACTACAAAAGACACAATACAACATGTAAATACCCAGAAGGTAATTCAAGGCAAGTTTATTTGTACAACACATTTCATGTACAGAGACAATTCAAAGTGCTTTACATAAAACATCGTAAAGGTGTGATCATTACAAGAAAGTAAAAAGAACTGAATTCAAAACAAGCATAGATCACTACACCCAAGTTTCTGGCCTGGTTGGTAGTTTTTAGTTGAATAGATTGAAGCTCTGTAGTGACGTCTAACCTTTTTTCTTTAGCCCCAAAGACAATAACCTCAGTTTTGTTTTTGTTTAATTGAAGTAAGTTGTGACACATCCAGTCATTAATGTCCTCAATGCATTTACCAAGAGCCTGTACAGGGCCTCTGTCTCCTGGTGTCAGTCTAATATTTATCTGTGTGTCATCTGCATAGCTATGGTAACTAATGTTGTTGTTCTTTATAACTTGGGCCAGTGGGAGCATGTAGATGTTAAATAGAAGTGGTCCCAGGATGGAGCCTTGGGGCACTCCACATGTAATTTCTGTTGGTTCAGATGTGAAGTTAACAATTGAAACTAAATATTTCCTTTTTTCCAAATATGTTTTAGTGCTGGCTCAGTGAGTGCTGGCTCAGTGAGACCCACCCAGTTTTCCGAGTAGCATAGAACAGGTACCATGTAAATCAGGTGTCAGAATCATTTGGACTGGCCACAGGTGTATAAATGAACCCAATAGCCGAAACGTTGGGCCTGCTGATTAATTTTTGGAATAAATGCTTGGACTATTAATAGAAGATATAAAGTAATGCATTGTTGTTCCTTTGCATTAAAAATTCCAATATTAGTATTCTTAAAGGAGAGTAACAGTCGTTTGTACTTTTCTGGTTTTAAAAGACTTAGAAATATTTCAGGTTTGCTCTGTGTGAACAGACAAAACAAATCCGTCTGAACGTGGTATTTTGAAATGCGTGCCTCCCCTTTCCTCCTGGTTGTACTTCATCATCTTTTCCCATCATCACAAATCATCTTTCCTGGCTTTGTCGTTAGCTGCTGTGCAGCTTTACACCTGGGACCCCGCTTTAGCATTTTCCATTCATCACATCCTTAGCTCTCCCTCTCAGATGTGGCCTTGCTGCACGCTTCTCTGCAAACTTTCTGGCTTGGATTTAAACATGCAAAGCTAGAAAGGGGTCTGCTTGGTATTCTGTTAGCATTTGTTTGTGGTTTTGAGCTCTGCAGCAGACATGTTGACTGTAAGAATCAGACAAATCTGAGTATGTAAGTGTATGAGTGAAGCAGACGGCACATACAGACCGTCACACAGCTGGAGAACAGTCTATTTGTCCTTGTCAGGCTGACCTGCTGTGTTTTCTCAAGAAAACAAATGCTGTAGAAAAGACAGGTAGAAAGGCTGGCTGATAATGGATCGGAGATGTGGCTGGAATCTTAAGATAGTTCAGATCCCTGCAGAACATTTTGTTGTGACTAGAGGAGAAAAGTTTATGGATGCAAGATATTATCAGCTAAAAAAAATTGAAAACTGATGCTATGATGTCTTTCTTTGATAGTTCCGGTCCAACAAGATGGACATGATGAATGTGAACACAACCTGAGAATATCTAAGGCACATGTGTCAAAGTCAAGGCCCGGGGGCCGGATCCGGCCCTCTGGATAATTCTATCCGGCCCTCCAGATCATTTTATTTTATTTTTATGAATGGCCCGATGTGATTTTGCACTTTCTAACTTGTATAGTTTTGACAATATATATATGTATATATATATATATGTATATAAATATATACACATATATATATTTGTTATTCACAATTATATTAAAAAGTTACAGTTTAAAAGTTCTAAAAATGGGCATTCTGCTAGCTTTTTGGACTGTTTTGGCAATTACTAAGATTTTTTAAGCTGTTTTGGACTTTTGGTTAATATTTCAGCTACATGCTAGCTGTTTTGGCTAACCTAAGATTTTCCTTTTTAGTTCTTTAGGCTAATTTGGCATTTAGTTCATATTTCAGTTGACTATCAGCTTCACATTTTTCAGTTATTAGCTATTTAAGCTTCATGCTAACTATTTTGGCTAATTTAGGCTTTTCTTTTTAAGTTTTTTTAGGCTGTTTTGGATTTATAGTAATACTTACACCATAGATGTTTTGGCTAATTTAGGCTTTTTACACTTTTGTATGATATTTTGAAGTTTAGCTATTTTTAGGCTACATGCTAGCTGTTTTGGCTAACAAGTTTTTTTGTTTTTTGGTGTTTTGGCAATTTTACCATTTCGCTAATATTTTAGCTGGCTATCAGCTTCAGCATTTTTAACTATTAACTCAAACATTTTCAGCTATCAGCCTCAGCATTCTTAGCTATCACTTTTCACATCTTGAGCTATCAGCACTAACATCTTCAGCAGCAAAATTCAGCTTACAGCATTCACACTAGCATTATAGCAGGTAATGCCATATATCTAGTTAATAATTATGTTAAAAAGTTACGGTTTTAAAGTTTTAAAAGTTTAGTTTTAGCGTGTTCAATAAATGTTTATCTTGTTCGACCCGCGACCTAAGGTGTGTTTTGGATTTTGGCCCCTTGTGCGATTGAGCTTGATCTAAGATCTTAGTCACGACTGCTCTCATTGGTGGAAACAGGCTGTCTGCGGGTGAAAATGGGCAAACTTGTAAGGGACACACAGGTGGTCCAAACAAATTTCAAGGTCGTAGACCTCTATATAAACCCACAGGGCGTAAATGTTCATGAACCATCCTCGAAACCCACTCACAGGTAGTAGAGTGTCTGCCCAAAGACTGGAAACTCAAGACCTTTCAATCTTTGGGTAGGAGAGTGTCTGCCCAAAGACTGGAAGGTCTTGAGTTTAAATCCAGGCTAAGTCATGCCAAAGAATCAAAAAAAGGTGGGGGCCAATGCCTCCCTCGGGTGTGACCAAACCTGGTCCTTACCTCAAGACAAATCCTTGTACTATCCTAGACATGTTTACGGTAAAAGTAGGGTCATCTGGACCGGACAGGACACAACTGGAAGATATATGTTATTCTGCATCTAAAATGAAGGTTTTTTTTGCTGATCACCGCTAGCTCAGTGCAGAAATTGAGTGTTGTTGTTAGACTAGGGGGCAGTGCAGAGCAGACTCTTTCTGAAAGGGGCGGTCTCACTCTGTGACATCACATCGTGAGGACCCGCTCGTTTTTGTGGGTAAGGGGGGGCTGCACAAGTTTTTAGAGGATTACTCGTAAATGCATGAACTCATCAAAATCCCACTTTGAAGTTCTTTATAGTGAGGAATATACATTATAATACTTAAACTATAATTATGTATTTAATTATATATTATAATACTTGACTTAAAAGCTCAAAAAGTTGTTTTTTCATGGTATGGCTCCTATAACTGGGGTCTAATGTTTTCTTTTTCTTTTTTTAAACACCTTTAAGCTCCCTCTTTTCCTGTTAAATATTAGCTGATCGGTGGTGCAGTCAGTTAGCACGTTTGCCATGAAACAAAGAGTGTCCCAGTTTGATCTCCAGCTGAAACGTCTAAATCTGAGACCTTGTAGGGGGCACCACATTTTTATTTTTGGGCTACACAAAAATGAACACAAACAGCCAAATATATAACAAAAATATTAATACAAAAGGCCGGCGTCTCACTAACTTCACCCTTACGTCTCCTAACAGGAGATTTAAATGTTTACTAAGACCTGTCTCCAGCAGCATGCCCGCCAAAAAAAATGTCCATGAACGTTTTCACTTTACGACCCCAAAATTTCACGTATGCCCCAAACAATTTTGTCCACCACTAAAATTTTCCGTCTATCCTTTTGATAAAATGTGATATTTTTAGCCCAGTCTGCACAGAGACGTTGGCATCATTAATATATTTGTTGTGAATATGAAACACTTTTATTATTTCTGTTCTTTTTGATCAGGCTCTTCAGCTGTGTGGAGGGCTCTTTTTTTATAGCTTCACTTCAAATCCTGTCACTTATTTATAGCGAACTGAGTCACCTGAGCTACCTTGTACCTGCGCTCCCCCTTTGCTGGAGCAGAAGACAAGAAAGTGGCAGCTGGAGAGAAGAAGGTGCGTTTCTTGATGACTGGAACTGGGTCAGTGTGCATTCCCAGTGTTTTCCCTTTGTCGACAGCCTGCCAAGACTAGATCCTCATGTGAAAGCCATTGTCAAACACAGAGAGAAAGGAGAGGAATCATTTTTCCATCAAAAAAGGGTTTAATTTTGGTATGATAGTAGAAAATTCCTGTATTCTTCAGAACATAATTGAACCTGAATGAAAACAGTTGTGCCTGACGCCGATCCAAACTGGACCAAGCTGAATTCAATCACACTAATTTCCTGACTTCAGCCACAGATGCTGATAAAACAACCAGATTAAATCTTATTTAAAGCACTTATGCTGACAAAAATGGAAGCAATCAACAGTAATTACAACAGCTGCTCGGCGCAGCCACGGCACAGAATGTAAACAGAAGGGGACAAGCCTTGAGACAAAAGGCTTAACGCTTTCAGAAAGAACACAACAAAACCCAAACAAAGCAAAGGAAAAAAAGCAGAAGGCATTAAGTCCACTTGAAAAGACAGAGGCAGCGAGCCAGAGGAGACGAGGCGAAGCAGAGAAGCACTCATCCTTTGGAAAAGTTAGCAAGCCCGCTGTAGCTGTGCTGAAAGCTAAGCCAACATGAGCAGCGGTGATGTATTGTGCCTGTCAGAGTAAGCCAAACAGAGATCTGTGTGGAGGATGACAGGCTGCTTCTGGAAGCTGCAGCGAACAGACACTTCTATGTGTAAACTGATGGACGTTGCACTTTTTAATGCTAATTTTTCTGAATTGGACTTTTAGGACGCCGGTGTTTCGGTGAGATAAGTGTTTTAAAGGCCTTAGTCCTGACTTTAGGTAAAATGGGACAAAACTGTACAGACAATTTCAAAATTTCAAGATCCCAGACTGCTCAGTGAACTCATAGTGAAAGTGTTCATCTTCATTTTTACGGGCATGCTGCAGACGACGAGGTAAAAGGTGAGTAAGGCTGAAGACGGCGAGAGATCTTAGATTTTTTTAGGCTGTTTTGGAGTTAAGCTATTTTTTCAGCTACATGCTAGTTGTTTTGGCTAACCTAAGATTTTTCCTTTATTGTTTTTTAGGCTAATTTGGCATTTAGTTAATATTTTAGTTGACTATCAGCTTCAGATTTTTCAGCGATTAGCCATTTACAATTCCTGCAGACTGAACAAGGGGCTCATAGTTGGTGTTAAACTCATAAGTGTGTACTCTTTGCGTGTTATGCACAGGTTTCCTCATAGTGGCGACCCATTTATCATAAATGCGTGTAAGTCACATTATCCATATGAATTCTTCACATCTTATTTTTATCATCTGCGAATAGGGTGCACATTTTATGCTAGCAGCAACAACAGGCCTCCAGCATGGTGTGCAGGGTATGGAGGGTCTATAAAAATGAAAAATCTCTACGACCAGGGGTGAAAATAGATGGAGATCTTTGACACTGTGGGATTTTTGACAGCTTGGCAAAGATCCATTCATAATGTTATTGTGTCCAGATTGAAGGAGACGTAGAAAAGTCACCAGTGCTTGATGGTCCTGGTGTCTCAGTGGTATTTTCTATTCAACTATCTCCTCTTTCTCTCCTTTAGAAGATTTGGTCTAAACATCTTAATCATCACTTTGGATCTTCTTCTTCAACATCTGATTCATTTTTCTCTGCATGTACCATTTACGTTTTACAATACACGCACATTGGACTTCTTTACGGACAACACATTCCCATTCCCAAGTTGTCCCTTTTTGACATTTTGGGTGTCCCCAACTCACGTTTTTTTGACGTGCTGACTGTTCAGAAAATCAAGGGTCCACAACCCTCAGGAGGCGGTACCGTCTGAACAGAGTAGGAGTGATTGAAATGTCCTAATAGAAATGGACTTTCAATGAAACTTAGCACTGAAATGCGGAACCGATTACAGCAGCTCCTCTTACTTGGAACTAAGTTTCGGCGCCCAACCCTACCCTCCACAGCCCTGGACAACCAAAAACCTGCACACACACAAGTGTGATTAAGGCCTCTTTTTGTTGTTCTGCCTCTTGCATCTGCCCCTCTTTTTAGTTCTGGAACTGCATGTCCACAATGCATGGACAAACAGTTAGGAAATCATTGAGATATCTTTAGAAGCACCTTGATTGCCCCTTTTTTCACAACATCAACATGAAAGAGACTTTGAGACAGAAAACTTAGAGGTCCCTTGAGTGTTTCACTTCTGAAGCGCTGATGATCTGACCTAAAATTGATCTGAGGTTGGAGGAAAATTGCAACCAGTCTCAGGATCGTGGGGTCAGTCTGATTTTTAAAAGATGGCATCAAGTTTGGCAGGAGGTTAAAGCAAAGTGTGCTTGGAAGAAAAAAACACAAAAGATTCTCCCATGCTGCCTCTCCCATCCTTTTTTTAGAAACCTGTTTACATGTTTTACTTTCTCTTTACAACTCAAACTTCTGATATGATTAGATGAAATGAAACCAAAATAAGTCTAAATAAAGTTCAGCTAATGGTCACATGCGTGTCTCTGTCATAAATGGAAGCTAATGCACCGTTAGAAAACAGCTAAAGGCAAAGTGGTTATATAAGAGCGTGGCGTGAGTTGCGGCAGGGATGGTGGAGATCATCTGATTCCAAACACGACCTGATTCTCCAACCATTCAGCCGGCGAGTCGAGAGGACGGGTTGTGCCTGGATCCTGAAGGAATGTCACGCCGAGGCGGTGTCAGCGGAGTCGAGGCAGGACTGTCATGAGGCATCAATGCACCACTTTTAATGTTTTAGTAATGAGGACATGCTGTACACAGCAGCAACTCAGCAGACATGCAAACAAGTGTCTGAGAGACATGAACGATGAGACGCTGGAGCAATCAAGAGGAAACAAACAGAATGACTGGAGGAAAACAGCAACACACGACTGGAGTTGAAGGAATCCACTATACTGCTGCATGTAAAGCACTTTTCCCTGCAGCTCTCTTGCTAATTTAGCATTTTTTAGCGTTGTTTGCAAATGTGATAGAGGAAGGAGGTGGAGATGTTTGCTGATGTGATCAGAACAGCTTAGTTATTTTGGTCATTTCCCGCTCCCAAACAAACTGCTGTTGCTTCTTCCCAGAAATGTTGGGTTGCTCGAGTGTGTTGAGGATTTTCTTGCTTCTTGTCATGTTCTGTTTTGAGATTCACCTCAATCAATCAGACCTATTGACTATACGGACACAAGTAATCAGAATAAACGCCTGATCAGAAAAAAAAATCATCATGTAAATTTGCCATTTGGAATACTCCAGCCTGATCAGACTCATTCAGATCAGCATTTCCTTCTGATCAAGATAGGTGGGTTAGAGGGCTGGGTTAATAAAATCGATTAATCAGTTTGAATCTATTTAAGCTTAATAGATCAAAAATAAATTAATAAAAATATATAAACTGGCTTAAAGCTAAAGTCCGCTAGCTTAATGCTAACGTGTAATGGAATTTCCCTTAGGACGGCTAATGCTAATGCTCAGTCGATCTAAACAGACATTTCTGACTAAATCTTTATAAACTCACAGACATGAATTTTCTAAACTCTTTTGAGGAAATATTATTTAAGTAACAATTTGTGGTCTACAACATCGTTTTTTTGCTCAAACTTTCTTCTTCTGGAATAAGATGTAATGCTATAATGTGATCGCCACCTAGTGTCCAAACTGAAACGTTGTCCAGTAGAAGCAGAACAATGTTTACAATGTTAATGATCTGAACATTTTTGTTAGAACTTCTCCTTTAGAGAATCCATGTAACACTGGATGATATTAACAATCTCATTATTTCACTGATACATTTACAGTATGTGAACTGGATCAGATTCATATAAATAGATTCAAATTGGGCTGCACGGTGGCGCAGTGGTTAGCGCTCTTGCCTCACAGCAAGAAGGCCCCGGTTCAACTCCCGGCTGGGACCTTTCTGTGTGGAGTTTGCATGTTCTCCCCGTGCATGCGTGGGTTTTCACCGGGGACTCCGGCTTCCTCCCACCGTCCAAAAACATGCCTCTTAGGTTAATTGGTGACTCTGAATTGCCCCTAGGTGTGAATGTGAGAGTGGATGTGTGTGTGATTGAGGCCCTGCGACAGACTGGCGACCTGTCAGGGTGTACCCCGCCTTCGCCCATCAGTAGCCTGGATAGGCTCCGGCACCCCAGCGACCACGAAAGGGAAGAAGCGGCCAAGAAGATGGATGGATAGATTCAAATTACATAGAAGAGTATTATTGTATTTCTAAACAAATGTGTATAATTGTGTAAACTCAAAACTGAATTGAATTGAAAAATCGAAAGAATCTAAAAAAAAAAAAAAAATGGAATCGAATCGAATCATTTCTGGAAATTATAATCGATACCCAGCCCTAGTAGGTTATACTGATGTCTGTCCGATGAACAATATATTCTGATTGTGTGTCATTTCATGTCATACATAGATGGTGTGGCGCTCTAAAGGAGGTTCTGGAGCACTAACAGGACCGACCGGTTGCACAGCAGCCGGACTCATAGCTCTGTGTTTGCAAACAGGAGACGGTGCTTTGTTACGATGTGCCCTCCGGACTGCAGTCCATCCGGCTACTCTGAGCGAGCGACCTGCCAGACTCGGAAAACTTGTGTCTGTTTCTCTGAGCAGCATCAGGACAATGCGAGTAAAAAAAAAGGGGGAGAATGCCGTGTCATCCCCACCCCAAGACTCCTGCCAAGCTGCATCAGCAATCTAGCCAGCCACCTGGACCAGGACCAGCAGGACCTCCACACCTCCACCAGAGAGGTGGGGGTCCCTGAAGAGCATAACCGCTATCCTTGGCATGGTTCCATTTAAAGTGGGGCTTGTTCCCTCTATGAGAGACATGTCTTTTAGCATATCATACAAACTGTGTGGCCCTTAACATTCTCCGCAAACTCTCGTACCGATTCATCTTTCAACGGTGTACCAACGAGAACGGTTGTTGTTTGGAACTCTTTTCCTTCAGTCTTAATTATCCGGACTTCATATTTAAGTTCAGTTTCTGTTTTTGCAGTTGCAGCAGAAGTGTCAAAAGCCAACCCCAAATCGCAGGAATCCCATTTCTATTCTTGTTATAAATTGTTTGGATAGTTTCACAATATTTTGTCTTTTTTAACCAAGAGTGGCACAGCAAGCTTGCTAATAGCTTTGTGGAAAAAAATGAGTCTTTTACCAACAAAAACCCAGAACAATGTTTTCTTTAGCATCCTATCTGTCAGTGCAGAACCGTTTATTTCCCTGTGCTTTGTTTCAGGAAGTTAGATTTGATTTAAAAAAAGTGTAGAGAAAGAAAAGGCTGGCTGACACCTTCCTCAGCGCCAAGCTGTATTTGCCAAAAAACAATTGTGTTGACAAAATGGAGTCTAGTCAAGTATAAAACTCCTTCCCTGTGTTCATTAAATTTGTTCACTCTCCCAGTCAGCGGTGGCGGTAGACGGAGTGTCAGCTCATCCTGTTATCTCTACATCAAATTCACAATCGCTTTCACTTCAGCTCCTCTTGACTCGTATCAGATCTCATTGTCCTCTGGAAAACTGTGTTTTCATCGTCTCTAAAAACTTAATTCAACTGTTCAAGCTATAAGAAGACTTTCTGACTCACATACAGGAAATACGATTTAACTCAAACAAAATGGAGACTGCAATTTTAATTAACACAAAACCAGAATTTTAGGCCTTTATATTTTCTTTTTACCTGTGAAAATATGTAGATGCCAACTGAAGGATTAGCAATTGTATTATGAGGAAAAAAAGGTTATTAGGAAAAAGGAAATTGGTGAATTCCATTAGCATGTTTTTGGGTGGAATGCTTTGTTGGGAGGGGGTTGACAGGATCTTTCTATCTGTGGTCACGTGAGAACTTCTCTTCCTGTTTGTTCAACCAGGGGAGTCAAGAAAGACTCCTGCTCTGCTTATCTAAAGAGTATAAACTCCTCCTGATCCCTGTTCCACAGAAGTTGACAGGTCTATGTGAGGATGTGTGAGAAGTCCCTCTCCTTCACACTGCAACAAGGAAGAGAGAGGAGAGAAGAGAGAGATGGTCAGTCTTTTTAAACCACATCCAAAGTAGTGCACACGGTGTCCACACTGCTACGTCGGTACTGTTAATTAGGCCCTGTAGGCTGAAACTTGACGGTCCGGTAAAGACTGATGACGTGGCACCTGTTGGGGGCGGCCGACTCCTGATCAGAAGATTGTGGGTTTGATTCCCGCCTTGCCCTCCCATGTGTCAAAGTGTTCTTGGGCAAGACACTGAACCCCACCTTGCTCTGGTGGAAGGCTGGCGCCAGAGTTCACCAGCAGAGCTGCCACCGGTGTGTGAACGGGTGACAGAATATATTTTATGGGGAGCAAAGTTTTGTGAGATATTTATAAGTTTAATGACATTACTGCTTGTATTTGTGGTATTCAGAAATGTTATAGTTTTTGAAATATTGAGCAAAACATGCCCCATAGGAAATGAATGAGAAAGTCTTCTAGATTTCAACATTTTAAGTAGATTAGCAACAAGTCTTAAAATTTATTCATGGGCTATGATTTTATCTTTTATAGTAATTTTCCCCCAAAAAATTGGAGTTTAGCTAATGTTTTAGTGACATGCCAACATTTTTAGCTAATTTGTTATCTGCTGTTTTTTTTAGGCAAATTTAGAGTTTAGCTCCTATTTTGGCAACAGGCTAAAGTTTCTGACTAGTTTACTGAGGAATTTTAAGCTATTTTGGAGTTTTAGCTAGTATTTAGGCAGCAAACTAGCTTTTTTTTTTTAGCTAATTTGGCATCTACTTAGGTTTTTTGGGGCTAATTTGGAGTTTAGCTCATATTTAAACAACACACTAAAAATCTTGGAATCCAAATTGGCATGTATTGAGGATTTTAATGCAATTTTACTACAATTTTTTTCCAAAATGTAGATAATCCTCAGCACTCTTCCATAGTAATTCAACAAAATTTCCAGTCTTTTAGCAAATTTAACATTTAGCAAATAGGTTTTTCATTTTCAGCAAATTCCAGGCTCAAAGTAAATCGCGTCACCATTTTAGGCAAAAAGCTTCAGCGACTACTTTCAGCAAAAAGCATTCACATTAGTATTATTGCAGTTAATGCTACTTTTCTAGTTCATATTTAGTTAAAAATGTCATGTTTTAAAAGTTTAAAAGTTTAAACTATTTTGTTTTTTATGTTTTCAATAAATGTATGTCCTGTTTAGCCAACGACCTACTGTGTGTTTTGGATTTTGGTCCCTGTACGTTTGACTGGCGTAAACGGTTAAAGAATTATATTAATCCCAAAAATGTAAACACTGGAGCTGATGGTCCTAGAGAGCTACAGTAAATGTATAAATTGTATAAACATACTTTCCTGTACCATGTAGGATCTCTAGCCCCCACAGATCCACCAATTTACATACAATTATAAAAGGCAACATTTTATAAACGTCATCTGTGGTTTTACAACATATATTGTATTTTTTAGGATTATGTGCTGAGCCTTTACTTACTCTCCTGACATTTGTAAATGCATAGAAAGAAGAGTAAAATCATAGATAATCTAAAAATGCCTACATCCTGGAAGAAGGCCTGACCTTAAACATGACCTTTGATCTATTTGTATTTTGTGAGGGTTTTCATGTTTAACCAGCATAAACAGCAGCTTTCTTTGTGATCAGCCAATATTTGAGGTCTGTAAGCTTCAGATCTTTGTGCTGCAGACAGATCAAACATATTCAGAAGTGCACCTTTGATGTCACTTTGAGAACAAAACTGTTAAATCTCTTTTCTAACTCCACTCTTGTTTGCAACTGCAGCTGGCAGACTATGTTTGTCATATATTTGAAGGACAATAAACCTCTGAGAACTTCAACGGGGTCTTAGATATTCTGTTGTTAAGACTATAATGTACAATTCTGTCACAAATGAAGCAGAAAAAACTCATATATTCGGAGTACTCTCTTTTGGCTTCGTGATGGTTGACACTTGTGCTTTAGAGGGGAAAGTCTTGGCTGAAGCATTTCTGTGTGGCATCTGCAGCATTCTTACCTCTATAACCACAGAGTTCCATCTTCTGATGATACTTCCAGCAGGATAAGCCTCCATGTCATAGAGCTGGAATCATCTCAGACTGTTTCAATGAGTTCACTGGACTGTAATGGTGCATTCACACCGAACGCGACAAATTTACGAGCTTTTTCCCCGTACGGTGAATTCGCTGCGGGCCGCTTGTCAAATGTTCCTGACGCCGTGGCCACATGTGAGAGGAGCTACTCTGCTTTATTATATATTGTGAAGAGTTCTACAAAAACATCAGTAATCGTGTCTCCATGTTTGTGTTTATATGATTATTATTAAAAGGTTTTCCGGTACAGGAGGCTATGTCTGGATGACAGCTGCCTCTGCAACATTTGTGTGTCTCTGTGGATCAGCTTGAAGGTTCTCTGTTTCGTATTAATTGTGGGGGAAAAAATAAAATTAGGAGACTTTTTTCCATTTTTAATGTTTTGATGAGAATGGAGTTGGCAGCCCCCGCAGCATCTCTCTGGCATATGGAGCAACTGAACTCCACCGCAGGAGTGAAAGCCACTGATCTGTTGGGTACTGATTGGGTTTTATGCGGTTTACGTGGTTTTATGCCAAAGCGGTTCTTTGGTTTCAGTTCCTACTCTATGCCAATTTCGGCATTTGTCTCTCCGCCCTGCGCTTCCTGGTACCCTCTCCTAGCTCTCCTGTTCCCGCATGTGGTACACAGTCTCTGGTCTGCGGTTTTTGCCCCATGGTGCCCGATTCCCGCCCCCACACTCCTCTGTCCCTGGTTCCTGCCCCACGCTCCGTGGTTTCTGCTCCCAGCTCCAGGGTCAGCGCTCCCCGCAGTGTCTGTCTCTCTCCGGCGTGTGGAGCAGGCAAACCCCGCTGGTCCGGGAGGGAGGGTGTCCGGCTGCAACCAAAGAACCGCGTGCTGTGACAGGACATAAACGGTTGTATAAGATTAGTATTCTACCCACTGATCCGTTCACTGAAAACTTCCTGTGCCCTGATTGGCTGATGGGACGCGGCGACCTGTCAAACTATTTACATTTTGGCTGTGCCGCCCGATTCATGGCTCCCCGCTCAAATCGAGCTGCTAGCAAACCTTTGCGCCGCGTTGGCCGCCCACATTGTGCCGTGGGGCTTCAATTCGCCTCAGAGCGCGTCTGGACCATTGAATAATATTGGAGATGGCCGCCTCTGCTGCGCGAATCGCGCTCAGTGTGAATGTACCTTTATGACCTCCACCAGAACCCAATAGAACCTTTGGGATGTGGTGGAACAGGAGATCGGCATCATGGATGTTCAGCCGACAAATCTGTGACGGTGTCATGTCAATATGGACCAAACTCTCTCTGCCACCAAGGATTGAGGCAGTTCTGAAGGGAAAAGGAGGTCCAACGCCTAATAAAGTGTCGGGTGAGTGTTGTACACGAATAGAATATTCTGATCAGTCAGTCAGCAGTAGCTTCTTATGCGTACAGACAAACTAATGAGAACCACAGTTATCGAATTCTGGAGAAATGATGTGAAGTTTTTGTTGGATTGTTTATTTGTAGAAAAACACCTGGAAGGCTGGGACGTTAAAACGAATCAGCTCCGACAGGTGAGCAGCATCTGCAGTTCTACACACATTGTCACGTTATGCTGCATTATTGTTACGGGCCTGCTAATGCTTTTGCCCAGCATGCTCTGGCTCATTAAAAAGCTCCATTTGGCAGCAAATGTAATCCAAACAATCCACCACCTGTTTTGTTCCGTCTGCTGACTGCAATCATATCTACTGAGATAATATCAAATCGTTGTTGTTTTTACAAAAATTACACATAAATGCTCAAGTTGGGACATGAGATGTGAAGCTGGATATTGATGTGCTGATGCAGAACCGGTAATTGGTACAAACTGGTTAAAAAGAAACCCTATAAAGACAATATCTTTGAATGTGTTAATATGCCGTCTGCCCCTTTGCTGGTGCCGGTCCACACACTCATTAGCTTCCCTGGTTCATGATGACTGCCTGGTGACCTCCATGTTACTTCTGTTACTGCTTCCCTCTTTGGCTCGGTTTATGTTTGGAAATTTGGAAGCCTTAATTTCTTGGTTCCGGCTGGTTTTTATTGTTTTGCCTTAACCATTGTGCTCTACCGGATGACCCCCACCCTCATATTGATGTGTGTTCCCTCCCAAGAAAAAGGTGGAAAGGATTTTGTGTTTATTAGATGAGAATTCTTTTTAAAAAAACTGTATCGCAGTGTCTTGTGGGGTCCAGATGACCCCACTTTTAACGTAAACATGCCTAGGATAGCACATGGATTATAGCTACTGGTTGCCTTAACCTTATGGTTCAGTATGGTTAAATCTTACTAAAATCTGTTAATATAAAAACAATGTCCAATCCACACATGAAGACATGATGATGTCCCACATAAAAGCTTAACAGCTGATCAAGAAGTAAATGGAAAATTCACAAAACTCTTTCAGAACATCCTGTCAATTCAATGAATGCACCTTGTTCAGAATTGTGACCTAAAAAAAAATACTTGATAAAAATGCATAAAGTTTTGCATGTTCGATCTGTTATTATGGTAGAAATCTACCAAAAGGGACAATATTTGAAATTGAATCCCACACTTTCTTGGATCATAAGGCGCACTGGATTATAGGACACATTAAGCAAAACCAGTGGCGGACCGTGCATTTCACACCTAGGCCTTCAGCAGTGCTCCATCTGAATCAATCCAACCCTCATTAACTATTTTATGGCAATAAAACTTCTAGTGCAGGTACAGCTGCCACACACACACCAAAAGCATCAACAATAACCTGATAAAAATTCAATATTATGTAGGGAGATAGCAAAATTTTACTCACCAAAAATCCAGATTATTTAAACACAAAATCCATCCTTTCTATCCTCAAGAAGATTTCAATCACTCTGTCGTGCAGAATCCGTGCGTTCCGCAGATGGAAAGTGTTCCGTGGCTGTGATAAGATGGAAAAGGCTGCATGCGGGAATTGTTCTGGTATTCCTGAAGCCTCTTGTGGTCCAGGAGGGAGACAAACATCAGTTTTTGTGATCTTGAAATCTGGTCTGTGTCTGGAAAATAATATTGTCGGTAGTGCGCGCGAGGATTTTGCGCTGCACCTCTTCGTGAGCTCGGAGCGCCCGCGGTGCGTTCAGGGGCCTCGTAGATTTCCTCGTATCAGCTTCACTCCCGCTCAATGGAGTCACGGAACTCCTTTACCCGTGCCAGACAAAACTGTGCCACAACTTTACCCAGACATTCATTTTCCACCAAAAATCAGACGATGAGACGCTTTCCACTGGTAACATCTTCAAACCTGACACGCCGCTCCTCGGCACCTGTGTCCGTCACATAACGCAGAACCAGAGCGAGCTGCGAGTTATCCAATCAAAGCGCGTGAAAATGATGACGTTTCCGAGGGCCCGCTAGCTGGCCTTGGTTTCGCCTACTCCAAATCTGATTGGTTGAAGCAACAGTTTGGTCGACAATTATTTTATGCTACAGGGCCCGCTGAACTGATTGTGAAGGCCTCCGGGCAGATTTCTTTGACCCTAGCAACAAATGGTGCTGCAATGTGATTGGTTAATGCTTAAATAGGAAAATACACGTCTGGAAGCAGCGCAGCCAGGGAGACAGCAATGAAAGGAAGAAGACAGAGCATTTGGAATTATAGAATACGTATTCACGGAAATAAATAATAATTAATATCAGTCTGTGATTCAGATATTTTTAGGCCAGCAGAGAAGGCCTTGCAGGCCCTGACGGCCCGCCACTGAGCAAAACAGTCCCATGATGTGGTTTAACTATACTACCCAAAATACAAGAGGGGTTGACAGGAAGTTTAGGGAACCTTTTTGTTCTTCGTGTTCTCTTTTATCTGCAAAAATCACCTTCTGCAGAGAAGAAATACAGAATAAATATATTGACTTTTACAGTTCATTATGTTGTACAGTATACATCCCTCCACTACACTGACTGTAATACCAATAATGCTGCATTCACACCGAATGTGGCAGCTGAGTCAAATTCGCGTCTGGGCAAGCGGGTCTGGGCAGTAGACCTCGGTAGATCTGTCGGGCGCCTGGACAGAAGTGATCGCCATCAGCTCTGTCAGCTCGCTAAGCTGTCCATCGGGCGGCTGGCTAGCGTAGCCGTCCATTAGCTCAGTGATCTTTGTGACGCGCTGGCCATCTGCCCAGTGGGTATCCCGCCTTCGCCCAATAGTAACTGGGACAGTATATGTGGCAAAGTGGATTTGGGGGGGGTTTGGGTATAACCCAAAGGGAAACAACGCCACCCCAGAATGCAGGGTCCGGGGAAACCAAAGGGAAGTCCTGATAAAGGACACGTAGATTCTTTCCCAAGCAGCCAAGAGGTGGTTCCAGTTCAATAAATAGTTTTATTAAAAAATATAAAACCAATTAAAACAATCAAAGCTTAAAAATAAAAACCCTACTGGGGGAAGGCTTACCGGCAGAGCGCTGGGCGTACGAGGGGAGGAAAAACAAAATGAAACAAAAATGGATTGCACCCCACAGTGACATGCACACACACGTGAAAGGGAATGGAACCACACCAGGAAACACAACAAGCCTCCACCGTCGTCGGACAACACGCTCTGCCAAGCACTTCCCTGAAAAGAAAAATAAAACTAGTAAGTAGGGCAACCAGGCACACCTTCACACTAAAACAAAATTTTATAAAAGTTGTAAAATAAAAAAGGAAAGGCAACCGTCCATAAAGTCCAGGGGTGCGCCGGAAGCCTGAAGCCACTGAGGAGAGGGCGCGCCGGAGGCCTGAAGCCGCTGAGGGGGGGGCGCGCCGGAGGCCTGAAGCCGCTGAAGGGAGGCGGTGTCCAGGCAGGGCTTCAGTTTGGCCGTGCAGCACAGGAGCAGAAACCAACAAAAAGATAAAAACAGGCAAAGCAGGCAAACCAGGCAAAGCAGCAGGGGCTCACGTCTGACCCGTCAACCCTGCCAAATCACATGCTCTCCGGGTGCGGTGGAGAGGGGACCCTGGTGCTACAGGTCCGTCACCAGGTTTCAGGTGCCCCACTGACTGGGCCTGGAACCTGTAGCACATTGCGGCGTCCCCTCTTCAGAGTGCAGTGTGCAAGCACAAAGCAACTCTGCCCTTTTATTGGCTCCACCACACCCTTTTGGCAATTGAGAGGATTGCCAACACCTGTGTAGCAGGTGCAGCTCATTTCATCCTGCTACATATACATGAACCTAGCGGCCCCCAAGGATTAAGTAAATGGATGGAGGATCATGATGAAAATTCTCGCATTGAGCGGCCATCTTGAATGTTTATTTCTACTCTTCAGTCACTGAAAACGTCACATGTTCAAAACTGAGTCTCTGATTGATTGACCTTTTGCGCCCGCCAAAAAAAAAAAGACAAGAATGCATCTTTACATTCACTTACCATTGAAACTTGACGCCTCCCCCGCTCAGTGTGAATGCACCATAATGCTCCTAGAAGCCATTAAGTGATGCAGCTAAGTAGTTTACTGAAGTCATGCTACATTTGGACAGATCTTGGACCACCATGTACCACAGAAAATCCATTCCAGGTCAGTTAACAGAACTTGAATTCATACTTAAGGAGAAGAGTCAATATGTAAGAAAAATAAATTATTTTTAGTGCACCTTATAGTCTGAAAATATGGTAAATAGACTGACTTGAAACATTTACAAAACTATTTTTGGGGGCCAACGTCTTCAGTATGATGTTAGTTTTGTAACTGATGATAAAAAACACAGAGATCCAATAATTTTTTCAAATATTTACCCAAAAATTGCCAGCGCTTAACTTTGTGATGACATGAAATGTGTTCATTCAGAATTTTACTGCGTTGATTGATGACTGTGATTACTGCGGTTCAAATAACTGTTTCTTCCTTTTCTCTCATCAACAAACAAAAAGACAGCTGCACCTGATTGCAGGTAGAAGGCTGATGGAGAAGTAAAATAAAAATCTAAAATAAATAAACATTTTCAGAACAAAACTTTCCATTTTTTAAACCCACTGAAACTCTTTTGAGGTTGAAAAGCCGGCTGGAGCCGAACCTGCAGTTGTTTGGCAAAGGCGGGATACGTCCTGAACTGGTCACCAGTCTGTCACAGCGCCATACTCTCACGTGCACACTTAGGGGGCAAATAAGTAACTCTTTAAAGTATGTTTTTTTTTTTACTGCTGAGAGAAAACCTATAGATACAAGACAAGAACAGAACTTTCTTTGCACCACCGTGCTGCCCCCTAACCAAAACCACATTTTTTTATATTCACCTTTAAACACAAATGACAATTTAATGTACAAAAAATACATTTGAATTTAACAAGTCAGTTTATTTTATTTCTTTTAATTTTGAATTTCATTGGCTCCAGCACTTTATCATTTCCTGTTTTACTTGATATATAGGTTTTCTGGACAAAAAATAAAATAAAATAAGAAAAGTTGAACTACCTGCGATAATCTTCAGACTGCTTTATGCTAAAGGTAGTCTGAAGATGATGAAGATTTTTGCTGAAAAAAGTTATGCAATTTACTTTAATTGCTGAAAGGATTTGCTGAAAACGCTAAAACTATTTGCAAAATGTTAAATTTGCTAAAACACTGGAAATTTTGTTAAAGAACTATAAAGGAGTACTTAACCCTAAAACATTTTGCTATAAAAAGTTACATCATCATTTTAGCCGCGTCATTTTTACCCGGTATAATATACCCAATAAAAAGTCTTTGTTATAAAAATAGATCAAAATATGACAACAAATGATAAGTTAGAGTAATTGTATTTTACTTTTAACTGTGATATATGTAACTAAATGAAAAAATAACAACATTGGAAGATCCTAAAAATATGTTTGAAAATTACCTAAAAATTATTAATTTGAGAAGAAAAAATTCCTTCAAAAAAATAAAATAATAATGATACTGGAGACTTGGCCTTTGGTCCATCCATTCCTGGGACATGAGAGACTTTGTCCAGGGACCATGACACTCAGAAAAATGAAACATACTGAAAATCATGTAAATACTTTTGCCGGGGTGAAAATCCCCCAGCAAAAGCGCTCTACAGTTCAGTTGACCTAAACTTCGAAAAAAAAAAAGGCAGTAAAATTCCTTAAAAATCCTCAATCCATGCCCTTTATGCAATATTTAGAGTGTTGCTTAAATATTAGCTAAACTCTAAATTAGCCTAAAAAAAAAAAAAAAAAAAAAAACTGGAGGATTAACTTGTAAAAAGACCCAAAGTTGATTGGAAGCATTTACTGTTTATGAGAACTGGACTGAGTGACCCCTCCCCCTGTTCTTCCAAACAGGAAGTACCCACTGGTTCCAAGAAGCCAAAATCCCATAGACTTCTATAAAGAAATGAACAGCTATTACTCTGTTATTCTATTTGTATTTGTTCTTGATAATCCTTTTCTTTCTTTTTTTTCTGTAGTATTTCTATTTGTGATGTCATGTTTACTCAATCCAGTTCTGTATACAGTCAATAGTTTGAGGTGGAAAGACAAGCAATGATATCTGAACGACCTGTGAAAAGTATCTGTGAGCCACATTAACCCAACATGTACATCCCAATAACTCACTAGTGAATCCCGATTTCTGCTTTGTTTCTGTAAAGTCATTTCCCACCACAGAAAAAGCACTTCTTCATCTGTTATTATTGCATTTGATTTGACTTCAAATGACATAATTTCACCTTCATGTTAGTTTTTGTAGAACTAAACAAAACGAGTGGATGGCCCACTTTATAGTCTACACTTCCTTTGTTCTTCACAGTTCTGCTCA
Source organism: Oryzias melastigma (assembly GCF_002922805.2). Taxonomy (NCBI): domain Eukaryota; kingdom Metazoa; phylum Chordata; class Actinopteri; order Beloniformes; family Adrianichthyidae; genus Oryzias; species Oryzias melastigma. Next base: position 19,016,796 of record NC_050535.1, on the reverse strand, counting down.
GCAGGACGAGTGTTTAGGAATGGAGTCACACAGTGTGCTGGATTATTAGGCGGCGGCAGCTCCACCATCTGTTCAGCTCTCCAGCACCAAACTACAAAGGTGCACGCACGCACGCCCTCCACCATGCATGCTTTGTTTAAACTCCACCTGATAAAAGCTTTGGCTTGACGCCACAGCTGACTGAGGCGTTTCACTGCACTAGAGTGGTGCACCCATTACCCAACAGGTTTATAGTTTTGATGTAACTGTAGGGAAGCAGCTGACTTTTTGTCCAGTTTGCCTTCATTTAAATGTAAAGTTTATAAGTTAGTTTAGCTTTAACCTAAGCTATCTAAAAGTAAGTTATATGATAGCGTGGATCGACCTATTTGCTCTGCTGTGAGGTAAAGGCTCTAACCACTACACTACCATGAACCCACTGATCATAACAGAATCATCAGCTTTCTCTGACAGATGTGTTTTCCTCTCCATTTGGTTTAAGGAGGTAAAATTGAACCTAGATGGAGACGATCACAGAGCTAAAAAACTTGATGACACTAACGCCTGGTTCACACTGGACGCAGAAGTGCTGCGGAACGTTCCATTTGGCGTCCTTGTTAACATGTGGTGTGGTTCACACCAGGCGTGGAGCTCCACGGTCCTCCATGGAAGGCTCACGCCGTGCAGCGGATCATTTCGCCGTCTGGTCTATTTTGTGCGCGAGCCACGAGTGATTTGCGTCAATTCTGGCAGGAAGTTACATCAACATACATGAGAAAATCTGGTTTATTTTCAAAATGTAACCAATTTTTCACAATAAGACTCAGCGATTGACAAATGCAATCAAGTTTTTGTGTCTAATCAGACTGTAGGGATGGAAATAAACATACAATCAAAAACATTTCTCTCTGTGTCTCAACAACAGATACACTAAACAAGTGTAGGTCTACTAACTACTTGCTTCTTCTTAACAGAAACATGGGGTCGTATTTTTAGGCTATTTATTGACCCATGATGGCAAAAACAAAAAAAAAAAAACTCTAGCGGAAGCACATGTAAACCGATACGTGTCTGGTGTGAATTGCAGGAGACAGCAGATGCCGCGTGCACTTTGCTCCACAGCGGTTCCGCCTCCAGTGTGAACCTAGCGTAAATTAAGCCATGTGGTGCATGTACCACAGACAGTGTGTCTACAGACCAACATCGCTCACCATTTTATTGAGAACACATGACCATACTGGCATACAGACATTACGGTAAAGACTAAACCGGCGGTCCGCTGCTCTTTCTCTGCAAAGCGGCGGTCCGCCGCTCTTTCACGCAATCTGGCGTTATTAGTAATCACGCCCAAATGCACAAACAGGGTGGTGTACTTATCTTTACTTATCTTTTCATTTTGTATAAGTGTGCACTACGACCTTCCGCTTGCAGCATGCATCCATCCATCCATTTTCTTAACCGCTTCTCCCCTTTCTGGGTCGCGGGGGTGCCGGAGCCTATCCCAGCTACTGAAGGGCGAAGGCGGGGTACACCTTGGACAGGTCGCCAGTCCGTCGCAGGGCCCCAATCACACATCCATTCACTCTCACATTCACACCTAGGGACAATTTAGAGTCACCAATTAACCTATGAAGCATGTTTTTGGACGGTGGGAGGAAGCCGAGTCCCCGGTGAAAACCCACGCATGCACGGGGAGAACATGCAAACTCCACACAGAAAGGTCCCAGCCGGGATTCGAACCGGGGCCTTCTCGCTGTGAGGCGAGAGCGCTAACCACTGCACCACCGTGCAGCCCCGCTTGCAGCATGCCCATAGGAAAAAAACATGCATGAGCATTTTCTCTCCATGGTCTCACAGAGTGGTCTATGACCTTCCACTGTGTACTCCATACATTTATCACTCACAGACGGCACTTTTCAACCCATAAGAATCTCTCCCAGTGTTCAATGTCACCTCATGTAGATCTCTACATCTATGCTCTATTTGGTTGTGTGTTTTGTTAATAAATTCCTTCATCTTTTTCGTTGTTTTTCCTTGCATCTGGGCCCCCATCTTCTTGCCTGACTGTGACATCATCCTTGTTCAAAGAGTTTGTTTTTACAAACTCCTCACATCTCATCAACTTTAACTGATGGAGACAGCAGCGTCTCTTTTGAATTTCAACCTGCCAAAGTGCCAGACCTCTTCATGACTCCAGTAGAGGACACAGCAGAACACGCAGAGCATTATCCTAATGGTGTGATCTATTCCATCCCTGTCTGGATTATCATAATGTTTGCATGGTACTGGTTTACTTAAGTGCTGCTTACACAGCATTGCGAGCAAATGAACCGAATTAAAAAACCTCACAGGTTACATTATTGTGGGTTTAATGACAAAGAAATGCGAGAGGCAGAAATTAAATTTACACCAGCAACAATTTCCAAATATTTCCAATGTTGGTCCAGCTGGTGCATTGGAGATGACGGCCGGCGTGGCATTCAAACGACCCCATATCCGGGAGATACAGTCAAGAAGGGGTAATTGGTGAAGCATGGGCGTTACCAAGCAGAGAGGGAGGCCTCATTAATTATTGGCTTCATCTCTTTAACACTGGCAGGCCTGTCAGGCCGTCCCGCTGTGCTGCAAAGTGCTGGAAAACATCCACACAAATTGATTTGCAGTTGTCGTCAAAGCAGCAGGGCTTTCCAAACATGCCAAGAGCGTGAGGCTGTCAAAGGATGTTAGAGATAGCTGAAGGCTGAAGCACACTTTGATTGTGATGGTGGAGCTTCAGTCGGTTGAAGAAGAAACCAATGGGAATTACCGGTATTGTGTTTTCTGCATTATACTGGCGAAAAACAAAAAGACAATAGAAGCAAAACGTCCAAGTCAGACAAATCATTTGCATATTTTCAGGGCTGCGTGTGATGGCGCAGACTGGGTAAAGCTTGCGCTCTGGAATGCTGGACGATCTTTATGCGTTTGTTTCACTAAGGTGGGTTTCTGCAGTAACTTGAGATGTGGTCAACTTTACCGCCCTCCACATTGTTTCCCAAGAGCATGACTAGCCAGTTTTGATAAGCTTTAAAAACATCGTCAGTGTTTGAATTAAACCGCTGCATAATTAAACGTTTATTGCTGATGAAGTCAGGCGGTTGTTCAGCCGACTTTAGTGAAAGCTCGGAAAACACACTCAAAAAACCATTTGTTGGGTCTATGTAATAAAATAATGGAAACTGTTTCCATCTAAATCAAATGTGTTTATTTGGCAATAAATGTTGGTGTTAGGTTATCCGAATTCAGTTATGTTGGTAAAACACAATTTATTTATGTTGCTGTAACATTATGATCCAGGAGCAAATTTAACAGATTTATAAATGTTATGGTAATAACACTAGATTTTAACATAATCTTGATGAGTCATCTCAGCTTGAATAAAAAGGTTAGGTTTTACTTAATTTTAACAAGTACTTCTCCAAACGTAAATGTAAGAAATTCATGCTCATTCATTCATCTTCTTGTCCTTTTTAGGGTCATGGGGTGCCAGAGCCTTACCTGGATACTGATGGCTGAAGGCGAGGTTCACCCTGGACAGGTCGCTAGTCTGTCGCAGGGCGTCAATCACACAATCATTTACACTCACTTTCACACCTAATTTAGAGCAACAAATTAAACTATGAAGCATGTTTTTGGCCGGAGTCCCACGGGGAGAACATGCTCCTCACAGAAAGGTCCCCAGATGGGGATGTTTCAGGTTCCCCAGCCGGGATTTGAACCGCGGCCTTCTTGCTGGGAGCTTGATGGCTCTTTTAGCAAATAAGGTTGCCGACCCGTGCCAAAGGTTAACAAGAGGACGGACGTGATGCTTCCATGTCCAGAGTGAACCAGGCGTAACGCTGAAGTTCTTCTGTAGTTTTTCTCTGACATTCAGCTGTCTACCCATCCTGCCTTTTCCACCTGGTCGTTGTCGCCTTACTTAAAAAAAGAACCAATAAAAACGTCGACGGTGAAACCTGAATTGCATAAATCTTTTCTGTCAAAAACAGAAAAGAAGAACTCCACGTCTCTCTGAGAGGAAGAGCAGCTTTCAGTCCTGTACTGACTACAGAGGTCAATAATGGTTGGCCATCAATTTTACACACACTTAAATGGAGTGCAGCTACAGGTCGTAAAACACCCTCCATCTGCTGCGTGCATCACTCATCTTTATAACTGCTGGCTCTGTAGCTTTTCTTTCCGATGGCGCTCCTCTTGCGGGCTGCTGTTACTGCAGACATTTGGACTGATAAGCGCCATTATTTTAATTGCTTATTTAAACATTTATGGGTCGCAGTAATCACGGCTCCATCCCCACACATTCAGGGACTCTTTATCTATTTTTTTTTTTGCATTTATTTGTCAGAAATTATAAAGTAATAACAAAGTAAAGTGGCAGAGTTTGCAGAGATGGAACTTCCTGTTGACATTTAATAATTTTACAGTTGAGTATTTTAATGGATTTAAATCTATGTTTTTGGCTGTGGGTTAACCACTACTTCAGCAAAATTACTTTGAAAAACGATTGTTTCCACCCCTCACCCGGTTTGGAACCACAGTTATGAATAATTCAGTCAATTGATGACACGTTTTCTGATGAAAAGCCTTTAAGAGAGCTTAACTCAATTCAATAAACTTTATTGGTCCCCCGGAGGATATTTAAGCGTCATGAGCAGCATGACATGTAAGTGCAAAAGAGTTAAACAAAAATGAAATATTTAAAAAAAGTAACGATAACAAGAAAACAAATGAAATATTTAGATTTGGGGCTGCATGGTGGTGTATTGTTATAACTCTCGTCACACAGCGAGAAGGTTCAGATCCCAGCTGGGTTCCTTCTGTGAGGAGTTTGCATTTCCTCCTCATGCATGTAGTGTTTTTTTCTGAGGACTCCCACAGTCTAAAGAAATGCTTGACTGGTTAATTGAAGATGTAAAATAGTGATTTGCTCCGCCTTTTCCCAACAATAGCTGTGATAGGCTCCAGCACTCAATGAACAAATCGTAGGGTTATATGAATAGTTCTCAACAAACCATCTATTGAATATGAGAGTATTATGAAAATATTGTAAGGAAATATTGCTTCTCAGGAAGGACAGAAAACTATAGATCAGGGTGGGCAAACTGCGACCCCGGGGGCCAAATGTGGCCCGTTTAACTGTTTAGTCTGGCCCATCAAACTGGAATAAATTATATATAAAATCCTAAATAATGTTTTAATTTCCTTGTAACTCTGGTGTGTTCTAGGTGGTACATCGCAAATACATTGACCTTTTTCTATATGTGAGGAGAGTTATTCCCCTCTCATGAGGTGTTGGACGATTTCTTGTTTATCCAACATTTCATGTGTCATTCAAACATTACAAGAACAGCATTTCTGCAAGATTTCTGCAAGATTGTCCCCAGTGGGACATCAACCCATCAGAGCTCTGAAAATAACAGCAAATGCCACAAATTCTGAAATAAAAACTTAAAAATGTTCTGTTTTAAAGTAATTTTCAATCAAATTAAAGCTGGGTTTTCATCCAGATTGTATGTTTCTTTCTCTTCTGAGGTGGATAACAAAAACACTCGACGTATCTACTAACCGTCTGGCCCTTTGTGGCCCACAAATCTAAAAGGCTTTGGAAGCTGCAGAGTCAAAACCTCTTACCCGTTTCCCATTGATTCTTTGTGGTGTTCCGAAACTCTACGGCTGTAATATACTCTCAGCCTCCAGGTGGTGCTGTTAACACTTTCTTTGCCTGTGGCTATGGGTGAAACAATCCACAAGTGGGTCAGTCCTGGGCTTTTTTATGTTAGAAATTCCTAAGATCCTTCACGCACACTTTCAGCTAGCCAAGATGGAGCAACAACAACAAACGGATGAAGTCTAAAGAGCAGCTCCACGTCTCTCATGAGGATCCCAGTTTCATGTTTTCATTGGAAGAAAGTTCCTTTTAGATTGCTCTTGTTTTTAAAATAAAAATAGCCAGTGAGGCCTTGTTATTAAAGATTTCAAAGACAAATGTTTCACACTTTTTATTCATACTAATGTGTGTTACCTTAGTGAATATAGAATAAAAACAAAAAAATGAAAACATATTCTTTAATTTTATCCTTTTATTTCATGACATCCAAAAAAATATTGTATTTATACCATTTAGATTCTAGCTCATTCAGCAAAAAAGTGTTGGAACCCCGCTATAGATACTCAGTAAAAGTGATGCATTTTGTTCTAAACTCCGCCCATTTTTCCTCAGTTCAACCTTCAATCACCGTAACTATCTACCACATGGAGTTTGAGCTTATTCCTGTTTGCTCTAAAAGCTTTAAACAACGTGTACATGCAGGAGCCTTTGCAACACTTGTGTCTCAATTCCCAGAAGAGGGCAACAATAAATGGGAAATGGTTGGCACTTCTATAGAGCTGTTCTAACAATTGGTACTCAAAGCACTTCTACACTGTTTTCTATTTACCCTCTGGGTCACACAAACACACAATTATACACTGATGGAGAAGGGCGAGAAGCAGCGAGACCGAACCCACCGGGGAGGACTGAAGCCCCACAAACAGACGTCCACCACAGACAGCCGGGCCATCCGAATTATTGCTCATCAACCAAACCTTTGTTTCTATGGAAATAATCGTTATCACAGCAACTTTCTTACTATGGTAACCGTCGTTTCACTAGGAACCTGTGTTACCATGGCAATGCCACTGATTATGGTAAACTCCATTTTTATATCAGCGTTTGTTACTAAGATAACACAGGTTAGCATTACTCTCTGGTATGTCTGACCCCTCTTAGGTCATTGACCTGTTCCTCTGTGCGGTTCTGGACTGTTTCCTGACAGATCTTTAGATCTTTCGCACCCCACCAGGTGAGCTCTTGGATGGAGCTCCAGTTGGAGGAAGACTGTGTCAGTGATGTCAATTTATTTGATTTTCTAATAATTGCTCCAACAGTTGATCTCTTGCTAACTGCAGATTATTTACTCCTGTTTTGTTCAGGTGAACAATCTTGTCCCTGGTGTTCTTTGACAGCTCTTTGGTCTCTGTGGAGAGGTTACAGTCTGACTGTTTGGGGTGTGGGTAAGTGCCTTTTCAAAAGATAGAAAGTTTAAATGGGTGACACTAATACAAGGAACAAGTGGAGGATAGAAGGTCTTATAGAAGAAGTAACAGGTCTGTGAGGAACAGAATAGTAGAAAGAAAAATATTATCACCACACTATCTCTACTGTATTGACTCCAAGTCAGTCACACTTCTGTGTTATCAAACCATCCAAATTAGGAAGCAACACGGACTGACTATCAATTTCACATGTTTTTGTGTGAGTGGTAGAGACACAAAACACCCAAACAAAAATAATTACATAAACAGTTGTTTACACAAACCCTCATTTAATTATTGTACCTACACTAGGACCGGTGGCATTAACTACATACGTTTTATGAATTTTTTTCTACATTTTATCTACACATTATCTCTTAAAAAACTTTTAAAGGCAGCAATTGTTTTGATATCTTTGATTTCCTTGTCCAGTTTATTCGTTTCATTCGTTAAGCTATAGGATGTGTTTTTGAATTTGTCCTTCAGATTCTATTCTTCTTGAAGATTTTATGTTGTAAATTAGTTACATTAATTTCTACACCAAGATTTACTGTAGGATAAAAAGTGGTCTGACATTAGAATAATTTATTAGAATAAAATAGAATAATTTATTATTACAGACTCAAAGTCCAAATAACAAGACCATAAAAAAAAACAGAAATTCATTCATAAAAGGTACAGTAATTATACATATGAAAATATAAAGAACAATGGACGTAAGAATCAAAGAGAATCCTTCAGACAGGAGATTACTGAGGAAATCCCGTTCTTCACTGACAGGATTGTAGGAAGTAAGAGGTCAGAATCGTGATTGTAAGACATGTTAGAGAAACAAAGTTCAAGATGTGAGGGCCTATCATCAGCATCTTGTTCAGGATCAGAGCATCAGTCACTTGTCTTCTGGCACAATGTCACCCTGTCAGAGTGAGTGACTTTAACAGATCAGAGATAGACGGCCTCTAATCAGAAAATACTCCTGAGAATTTTGGACAGCCTGTTATCATTGTAGGTATTTACGCTAAAATACTCTTGAGTGTATTTGGAATGTTCCACCTTTTATTCTAACTATCACTGTACTAAGATTCCATATCAAAAGCTCCAAATTGTATGTACACATAAACTGCAGAAACACCTAAAGAACACACGTTGAGATGTAATTAATATCAGTTTTAATCATCATGACCACGTCCGTATCAGGCCTAAAGTCATTAGAAAGTTCAATTGTCCTGCTGAATATGCAATAGTCAATGTGTAACACATATTTGCCTCAGGCATTATTCAATTTTCACTCTCCCAGAGAAGATGTGCTCTCTTATTTGCCTTTCATTGTCTCCTCTTTGGATCCATAATTGCAACCATTTTGTGCAAAGTTGTGCTGGTTTTCACCTGCCCTTCAGACTAAAAATATAGACGCGAAACGACTCCAACAATGCTGCTTTAGTCAGGTTTCTTGTCCCGAACTTATCTTTTATCACTTAGCCAACTGCTAAATTTTGAATATGTTTTTGCAAAAATGCTTAATTCTCTTTATGAATGCAAACTTTTAGTCAATTAGTCCCATGTGCCCTAATTAACTCAAATTACAATATGACTTGACAATAAAGCTGTCCACTTACAATAGAAAGTTTTTAATTGTGACCCAATTTAAATAGAAATGCAGGATGATCAAAGTTCAGGATCTATGTGAGAAAATCCACATTTAATTTACATACAACAACATAAGATCTGTAACACAACACAACACTTAGGTATTTGAGTCCAGCTTTATTCTTTGATGTTTTCTTTTGTTTTGATCGTACTTTTATTTTAATTGGCTGGTGACATGAGAAATTTATGCATTTTTCCAAACAAGAGAAGGTGGCTTGTTATTGTAAAGCAAAAAGGAGGAAGTTTGATGAACCGATGACAATATTGTAAAAGAAATCCTAGTTAAATTTGCTGTACAATATTTGCTAACATGCTTTTTTTAACTTTGAAGTTAGAAGCAATTTGTGGCAAAAAAAACTTTCTTTAAAAAATGTATAATTGGTGAAAGATTAAGAAGAACCAGAAAAGTTGCATCACTGCGATAATGCTTTTGCTGAAAGTAGTCGCTGAAGATGCTGAAGCTTTTTGCTGAAAATGGTGACGCAATTTACTGTAATTGCTGAGGGGAATTGCTGACAATGCAAAAGCTATTTGAAAAATGTTAAATTAGATAAAGACTGGAAATTTAAATAAAGACTATGACAGAGCATTGAAGTTGACCTAAATTCCAGAAAAATTTGCAGTAAAAATTGCTTTAAAATCCTCAATACATGCCATTTTGAAAAGATATTCAGTGTTTTGCTTAAATATGAGCTGAGCTCCAAAGCAGTTTGAAAAAACCTACGTAGATGCAAAATTAACAAACAAAGTTAACTTGTTGCTTGAGCCTAAAATTCCCCAGTAAACTAAATTAGCCAAAATCGATAGAAGCTAATCTCTAAATTAGCCTGTTAAAACCTCAGTAGATAACAAATTAGCCAAAAACGCTAGCATGTTGCTAAAATAGAAGCTAAACTCTAAATTAGCCTATAAAACCCCCAGTAGATAACAAATTAGCAAAAAACTTTAGCATGTTGCTAAAATATTAGGGAATTTGAGTCTGTCTTTGACTGTATGCTTGATCCTGACTTGCACCCCAAAGGGTGGATAACTTAACCTTTTTTTTATTATTTGTTTGTTTTTAAAATCAAGTATGAAAAGTTCATAAGCTATAACAACTTGTAATTGTCTAAGGAGAAATGCAAAGCTTTGTTCTTCAGTTAGAGATAACAATATTGTAGTTTGTCTTAAACTTTTCTGCCAAACTTTATGGCTGACAGCAGCTGATATTTTGGGGAAACTAGAGAATATTATTCATGATTTGTTTTATCAACACCTCATTTGTAAGAAGATGGGGCGCATCATCAATTTTTTCCATTTCATGCATAGATAATGAAACATAAAATAAACATAAATGGTTATACACTACATAACATTTTATTTCCTGTCTTTCCATATATGCACACACCAAAATCCATTGGGAAATAAAATAAATCTTCAACCACATCTTGTTTTTATTCTAGCACACTTCAAGCTGGTCTTCTTGCATCATCTTTCAGCAAACAGATAACCCCTAAAGGCATCCGCATAACATGACTGACAGGTGTAGGTCTGTGTCGTCTTTCTGATAAGGTTTGTTCTCAGGATGGAAAATTGAAGGACACCTAATGAATATCAGCTGGTTTGATCTTTTTTCTCTTCTTCTTTCAGAACTCTGATAACAGAGAGTATCTGACCGGGCGTTTCCGAGTGAGCGTTGAATGTAGCACTCACAGATTGTTTGATATATACAGCAGTCCTGATAAGAATGCACTTGTGAGAGAAAAAAAAGGTGCCATCTTTCTATCAGTGGAAACCACAAATAATGGTAAACTTTGCCATTACCGAGTAAGATTATAATAGGATAAAGCTTGCAAAGGTTTATACATTTTATTAGTTCTGTATTGCCTCCAGAAAGATTGGTTGAGCTTCAGTATGAAGACTGTGTTCATTCACTTGGCAGTCATGTCTCTGGTTTTTGGGTGGAGAATTAGCAGATTTGTGGATGAAAGAAGTCAGTACATAGTTAGTGTCAAAGTCAATACTGAAAACTGGGTCCCAAGACCCACTGAAAAAAAAATAAGGGACAAAGTTTTTGGGGAGCAGAGGCAAACCGGCAACACTCATATTTTTTTACCTGTTGTGATTATATTATAAAACAATTCAGCTTTTTTTTTCCAGAAAAAGTACTCTTTTCCCTGAAGGCACTGTTTGTTTACAGCGAATTGCAACTCCACTTCATTTTGAAAAAATATTTCAAATTCAAGGTGCAGATTGACTCCAAACTGCCAAAGTCTTTGCTGCCTGTGGCCTCATCTAAACTTTTGAAACTGTTATATGGCATAACAATAACAGCAGGAGTGAATACTATTTTAATGACTTTACAAGGCTGGGCACGAGGTCATGCTTGAATCAAACTCGCAACCTATACAAAATATCCTCAACAACGATATAGTTTTTAGTCTATGAAATATGTCTATGTCTACGATTCATTTGTGTTTTTAGTTAGTTTTCAAATTTCAGCATATGTAAATAACCAACCAGCAAGGCCAAGTTAGCCCCATATGGTTTGAAAGTGGAAGAAAATGTCCCCAGTTTCTGAGGCGGCCCCACCCGTGTTTGCCCACATTGACTCAAGTGGGGACTCAGTGTGTTAGCTCATTTGTCTCCAACCACACGGCCACGGACTGGTACCGGTCCGTGAGTCATTTGGTACCAGACTGCAAACAGAAAAAAAAAAGAAATAGATAACTAAGATTATTTCTATTTGGTTTAATTTCTGATCCTGAAGGAAGTTTTATTTGGAAACTGATTCTGTTCACAACATCTGTCTTGGTCACATGTCTTAAAGTGGCTACCTGGGTTGCTAAGCTGGTAGCCAAAAACTAACAACGACCAAACAATTAAACATATTTGGAAAGTTTCTTCAAGGGGAAAAGAGTCTTCGACTTCAAAGAGCAATAAAGCTGCTGTTTACAGGCAAAACTGGGAGTTTTCCTTCACATACGGAATTCTTGAGACAGTTGTTCGCATGTAGCATTTACCTAATACGTAGCGACATGCTCTCGACTGTTTCATACTCGCAGATAATAAAGTTGGAGACACAGTGGATTTACATTTATATTATATTTAGAATATACCAATTTTACAACAGTTGTGCCATTTTATTTTGCTTTATTTATCTATTACACCTTAAAAGTCAGACGTATTTGAGCTAGCATCTGGTTGTTAGCCTCCGCTTTGAAGTCAAAGGGAGAATCTTCATCACAAACTTTAAATCAGCCGCAAACATTTTTTGAAAAATTAAGATTCATTTAAATAAGTTGCTGATTTGTGGAAACTTGTAAATGAGACATTTGAGTATTGAAAAAAATGAATAATGTATATGAAGATAAAATATGATCAATCCTTTTGCCCTGAAAGACAATTGTAGCCTGGATTGAGTGTTAAAATAACATTCTATGGAAAAACAAACAAACAAAAAAAACATGTAATGTTTACTTTATGGAATTTTTTCAAATCAGAAATAACTTCTACATGTCAACAACATTGTTTCTTTTTCAATTTTTTTATTAAATTATTAAGAAAACTTAAGATCCATACATATACTACAACTTTGCTTAATTGAATCTTCATAATCTGTAATAATAAAAAAAAGAAAATCTGATATTTTTAGACTTTTTTCAACAAAATATCTTGTAGTAACATTATCTTTAGAAAAACAGAATTTCAGAAACCGCGTTCTTAAAAATGCCAACTTTAGCCCTGTTCGGATTGGTCCCTTAAATTTTGCCTAATTTAAACCGGTCCTTGGCCTGAAAAAGGTTGGGACCACTGGGTTAGCTCACTACGCTAGCTAGATGCCCGGTGTACAGTGTAGCATGCTAGCGAGCTCTGTTGTAGCACGCTATTGAGCTAGCGCGCTCTGTTGTAGCACGCTATTGAGCTAGCGCGCTCTGTTGTAGTATGCTTAGCTCTGCTAAGGCAAACTCCATTGGAGCATGCTACCGAGCTCCACTGTAGCATGCTAGCAAGCTCTGAGGTAGCGAGCTTCTTTTTATTGAACTAGTGAGCTCTGCTGTAGCATGCTAGCGAGCTCCACTGTTTTGAGCTAGCAAGCTCCTCTGTAGCGAGCTAGCGAATCCACCAGGCGGCTGCCCATGTGCCTACCCACTGAGTGTCCACTTAAGCCAATGTGGGCAAACGCAGAAACTGTGGACAAACCCATTTGGGGCCCATCTGTTTTGCTGACTGGGTATCAATCTTTTGATGCTGAAACACAACTTTTACTTCAATAAAGGACTGAAATATTTAATATGCTTTATATTTTCTTAATACATTTGTGATGCATTTTTGCAGCCTGTAAACTTTGGCTAACATAAAATAGTGTTTACGTGCCGCACATAAACAAGTATATTCCAGACTAATGCACCGTCCATAGGTTTCTAAATGAACTCTCATTGAGCCATAAAAGCTGCAGTTCACCATCATCTGATATTGTCCGACAACCTCGTATGGTTTATCTAAAACCGATTTCTGTGTCTCAACGACTGTGCATGGTCAAATGTACGATGGCCACTACTTCAATCAATCAATCAATCAATCAAGGGTACTTCCTGTTTGAAGTATGTGGGGGAGGGGTCACTCAGTCCAGTTTTGATATCCAGTCATGCTTTATAGTTATGCTTTTTAGAAAAAAACCTTCTGTGACAGAACTTTGGACATCATTAAAAACTCAGCTCCGTCTTCTGTTTCATCTGAAATCTGTTGTGAAATGACAGAAAACGGTCTAATCTCCACACCTTCAGTCCCTTAGCTGGTAATCAAAGCCAGGTGGTTTTCTGCATATCATCAAAGCAGGATTGTGTAGTTCAGCAGTCATGCAGGTGAGCTGTGTAATGATGGTTTGCATTTGCATGCGTTACATGTGGGTCTCTAACATGGGCTGCTGCTGCTAGCACTTTTTGATGGACATCCCAGCACTAATTAACCCAGAGATGTTGCAGAGTTGCACATTATTTTGCACTTCCATCCTTTTGGACACGCTTGTGTTGTGTTGAACTGATCGGTCATGTGGGAGTTTTTCCATAGAGCAGATTAACTCCACCAGTCTCAGGTTTTCCTTCTAACTGATAGAATTGTCTATCACTAACCCTAGAGTGCTTTTCTTGGCATGATATTGACCCTCTTCATTTCCATTTTTGTGTAAATGAAGGATGCAAAGTGTAGATCTTTAGGTGAAAACCTCCGCCTGTATGAAACAAGTTGGGGTTCACCTCCACCAAGTTTGTGGTTATTTTTACTTTTAATTATTATTATTTTAAGGATTAAATCTTTTTTTTTTCTATGGCCGACAAACTGAAAAACCAGGACCTCGGCCTGTTGGACTTATGGCTACATTGTACTGCTAAAGAATGGCAGAAGCGAAAGGTTTTATTAACAGTGCGGCGGAAAGCTTGCAGAATCCATGACATCAGTCAGGAATGGAGGTGGTGGCAGGAGCTGAAACTAAGGAACAATCTGTCAGATTCAAGATTAGCTTTGGAGAACTGGTCTCACACTGCCAGGAGTCGACTGATGAGGCTACTAAGACATGAGCTGCTGGAGAGCTCAGGTTGGAGCATTGACTATATACAGAGAACTGGACAGACCGACTGTGACGTCACCCATAGAAAATACCTCACCTCCATCTCCACCAAAATGTAGCCAATTTGGTTGCCATTTTTCTGCAATATGGACGCCACCTTTTTGAGCCAGTCGACAGTGATTGGTCCAAGTCGACGTTTCTATAGCAACTACTGTCACCTATTGCGAGTAAGCTTGTTGGAAGTCCACACCCCTTCCACTAAAAGCGGCTCAGGAGAATCTGTCAATCAAACGTTTGAGGTGGGGGCATCACATGTTGTTAATGAGGCATCTGATTGGTCAGTTTATAACTTGAGATAAGAAAAAATATTAAAAAAAATAGGTTATGACTAAGATATCACAGCAAGAATGGTGATTCTACTTTATTTCTCTGTAGAAGTATGTGTATGATTCTATGAAGGTGATTTTTGGCTTCTTGGACACTCAGTTTATACAGTCAATGGGTTGGAGCAAGATTCTAAATCCAACAAAAGGTAAAACATGAGACCTTTCAGGCAGAAACTGAGGAAGAACAGACCATTCTTGGATTGTGTTTGTTTTAGTCTATTGTGTTTCATTACTTTTAGTTGTTTTCTTCTTCTTTTCCTTTTGGCTTTTCCCTTCAGGGGTCGCCACAGCGAATCAGTTTCCTCCATCTAAGCCTGTCTTCAGCATCCTCCACTCTAACACCAGCCACCTTCATGTCTTCATTCACTGCATCAATAAACCTCCTCTTTGGTTTGAGTTGTTTTGACCTTTGTTTATATATGCCTTTTATGCCATTTTATGCATTCTAGACATGTCAATAAACAGTTCTTAACGGCTGGATGGATGGATGGATGGATGGATGGATAAATAAGGTTGGGCACCGATTGGGTTTTATTGGGTTCTTTGGTTTTGGTTTTGTTTCCTAGTCGGTGCCAATTTCAGTACTTCAGCAATAAAACATAATGCCTACATCTTCCCAAATCAACACATTCTCATTCCTAATATTGATGCATGATTAAGACCGCCGCATCAAAAAATGACGTTTTGGGTGTGATCCTAAGCTTGACGCCACGTCTGCATTTGAGTGTGTATGTGACACTTCCAATGAATGGAAAACACAGAAATCAGGATTATTTATTGTGAGGAGTTCTCATAATAAATTTACAAAATAAGAAAAAAAAGAAATCCTTCAAAGATTTTCTCATGACCGGAGCTTTTATCTCACTCGGGGGATGTGTCTGGATGACAGACGCTTCCTCTGTGTTTCTGTGTCTCTGTGACTGAGTTTGAAGGCTGTACCTCATTAACCCGAGAGGAGGAAAAATAGGGGACTTTTTTAAATTATTGTCTCAACAAAAATAAGTAAAACATCTCAGTACGGGAGACCCGAGCCGGCTGCTCCTGCTCTCCGCAGTGGCTGTCTGTCTGCCGGCATATTGAGCGAGCTCCGCTGAAGTCCGGGAAGCTGTCTGCAGCCAGGGAACTTCCGCTCAAGGACAGGACAAAAATGCTTGTATTGGATTAGTATTTTACTCGCAGATCAGGCCACCGAAAACGTCACATGTCCAAAGCTGAGTTCCTGATTGGCCAGACATTCGAGCGCTTCATGTGCTCTTGTGTTCGCCTTGCTACTGGTCTTATATGAGCCCGCCCACTATTGCAGGAAAGGCAGAAGTATTGACCAGAACTTCAGCGTTCTACACAGAGTAGAAGTGATTGACATGTCTAAAGACAAATCAACCTTCAATGAAACTTGGCACCAAAATGAGGAACTGATTGCAGCAGCTCCTACCTGGAACCGAATTTCTGTGCCCAACCCGATGGATGGATGATTACTAGAACATTAATGTTGATGAAATTCTAATTAGGATGCTTTAAAGTAAGAAAAAGGAGACAAGATATTTTTAATTATGGGCGTATATGACAAGTTTTCAGGGGACTTGGAAAACAGATGGACAAATGGATTGTAAATACTGTATATTGTTACTATGTCTTAGTGAATATTTGCTAAATTGTTTTGCATTCTTTTTTTTTTTAAACCAAATTATTTTTTTAGTAATAAGTGATACATATGTGTGTATCAGTGTTTGTATTAACCTCCCTTCTTCTCTGAGCCTGTCGTTGTAACATCTCTGCAGACAGACAGGGCTGTTTTTAGCTGTTCTCTCATGGTGTCATCCAACAGCATTATTACTTAACATATATCTCACTTCCAGGTTTGAAATGAAAACCGACTTGGTGCGGTGTGTGTTTTATTTCAGTGGTTTCCTTGGGATGTGATGGTGGATCTAATCAGTGCACCAATAAATACATGCTTTATTGGTGTGTGCCAAGCATGGACAATCCAGCAGGAGACTCTCAGAAGAATACAATGTGATTTATTGCATAATAAACCTCAAGCACTGAAAAAAAAAGTTTCTCTCTTCCCTCTAATATCTGGAGAATTCCTCCCAAAGGAAGGATACATTTGAACAATGTCCATTCTACTTTGTCTTTTCACGTTGTGATCTCAGTTTTAGACAGTAGTTACCTTTTGGGGGTTTTTTTGCATTTCTTTGACTTCTTTACCGTTCTGTGCTTTATTGGAAAATTATTAAACATTCTGCATTTCTTCAGGTGTAATAAATGATGTTTTTCTTGTGGAACATGATGTCTCATTTTTATGTGTGTGCACCTTTTGAAGTGCACATCAGAAGTAAATCAACAGCTCCAGCAGCTCTAATGTCCCATAAAGCTCCGATATTCCCCCAAAGCCGAGCCCCTGGGGTCTCATTCAGCCTGATGCAGCCCTCCTTCTTCCTCTCCCCTGCCTTAAGTACACATTTGTTCTCCCCACCTCTACAATAAAAATCAACTCACACCTCTTTCTAAAAAAGACAGACAGGCTCAGGGTGGAGAAGTCCTGTACATTTTCAGAGAGGATACTTGATGAAATGAAAATCAGACCACAGGACGTCAGTGAGGAGCTTTGTGGCCCTTTAAGACCTGATTCAAGAATCTTTTTGTAGGATTTTCCTTCAATACTTTTTACAAAATATCCTTCAAGAATTTATGACACATTCTGGATAGAAATGAGTTGTTCACAATACTGATTAAAATGTTACTAATTTGTGTAGAAAATTGTCCCATGTGTTCAATCTTTGAGAAACATAAACATAAATGCCTTTGTATCCTAAACCTAAAACAATTGTAAGATTATTTTTGTAATGTTTTCTGGTTTTGGAGTGTTTGTTGAAGAGGCGAAAAGTCTAACAATGTCTGGGACGAAGCAAACAACACTTTCGAAACAACAACAATATACTTACAGTATATTACATATATGGAAGCAATATTTATCAGTATATTGAAATACTCCAACTATTACAGTTTTCTTATACTGAAATATACCAATTACCAAAGTTTTGAACTTGCTTGGTTATTTGTCTTTGTGTTGCTCTAAAATGGTAATACAAACTGTTTATGGTAAAATCTGGCTCTAGAAGCAACACCATGACCCAAACAGGAATGAAGCAGGTTTGAAAGATTCATGGAATTTTCCACTAACATCAGTGTTGTTTTTTTCAGATTTTGCAGCTTCATCATTGCAGCTTTTTTCTCATTTAGCACAGATAGGAGTTGCTTGTCAAACCATAAGTATCCTGCATGAAAAATAAATCACCAAGTGTGGATGAATCACATAGGTGAAGCACCACCACTCAATGGTTCTAAACGGGCAAACGGCTGGATTAAGGCCTGAAGGGGCTGCAGGCGGTCATTGGGATTTATCTTTGTAATGCTGAGCCTATTTGACTGGAAGACAGAAGCGCCAAAGCCAGTTTCCCTGTGGGAGTAAAGAAAAAAGGAGGAACATTGAGGAGAGGAAAGTTGTGAAAGAGGAAAATCAATGGAGATGAGGAATAAAGGGACGTGCCTGCAATGAAAATGAAGCAGTGCTAAAAGTGGCAGCGGCATTAATAATTGGATCCGTGTATTAGCCAGTTGTCCTCACTAATTTAGGTCAAGCTCTTTAATGATTGTATGAAAGGACTTCTGAAAATCCCATGTGTCCTCGGCTGCAGAATGAGCAGGAAAAGAGTGTTGCTGGCATAATTATGCTCAAGGTTCATCAGTTATCTGCTTGACTGGGAGTGGAAAAGAGAGCACAACAATTCCCACAATTTTTCTCTTTAATTATCCATTTGTTAGATTTTAGTGTTTGGATTTTTCTTCACAGGTTACTTAGGTTCACTTAGGTTACTTACTTTTTCTCTTTTAATTACTGGGTGTTGGTCACACCTAGTGTCAATTACAGTTAAGATAGCTTGACTGTGACTAGTAAACAAACCGAGCAGCTGCTGGACCAAACATAGAAAGACGTAAGCAAAGGTCATCTGACCCAAATTCTAGGAAAATTAAAAAAAGACATTCATGAGCATAAATTTCACTCCTTGGTAACTGTCAGGAGCAAGTGCTCTGTCTCCCCCTGTGGTCACTGGCAGTGTCAGGAAGCTGCCCGCTGTCTCCCCCTCTGGTCGCCCACGTGCACAGTCTCCAGAATACTAACCATTTTCTGTTTACCACTCCACGTGTCCAGTACATCCGCAGCTGCTCCCAAGAGTCCCTCAGCTGTTGCCCATCTCCAGTCACTCACCACAGTATTTAACCCAAGCTCCAAGCTAAGGACATCGTGAAGTATTGAGCCTCTAGGCATTTGTGAGCGTGTGTTAGTACCTCTTTGCCTATGGTTCTTGACCAAGTTCTGATCCAGTCACTCTCCTTCTAGCCGCCTGCCTCGACTCCTGCCAGTCCCTGACTTCCGTCTGCTCCAGCCTCTGACAAACCCTCTCCGTGCCTGACCTTCGCCTGCCTCCGACCACCGTCTGCTCCAGCCTCTGATAAGTCCATGCCGGCTCTGACTCTCACCTGTCCGACCACCGCTTGCCTTCTCCCGTCACATCGCTGAACAATAAACACTGCAGATGCATTCGAACATCTCTGAATCATCACTACAGGCAGGAGCCATCTCCAAACTATTGAATCACTACGTCTTCCAGCCATCTCAGGGCGTAGACCCCGGATGCCACTCACCTGAATCCCGTTGACAGCAGAACAGCCGGAGATGAGATTCGTGTTAATCCCCAAACCCCTGTGGAGTTTTTGCCACACTCGCAAAGTTAACTTATGTCCACACTCCAACGCGACATCCTCTGGGAGGACGTAGTGCCAGAAGACGTGGTTGAGAAGCTGCTCTCCAGTTTCCAGAGCTGAGAGTACCTTGGGCAGATGGATCAACCAGCATGCTTTGGAGAACCGATCGAGGACAGACAGGATTGTGGGATTACCGTAATAAAGTGCGATGTGCAACCAGGAATGCCGTGGTATAGGAAGTGGTTGCAGGTGGGGGGCCATTGGGTCACAAATTGTGCTTCATCCGGCTGCAGTATGGGCCACCAGAAAGCATAGATGACGATTGTCTGTGTTCCGGCCATATCCAGTTTCTGGCAGCAGGTGTGTCATGCACCAGGTGGAGAACCTGTTGCAGATGTAAAGGCGGTACATACACTCGATTGTCTGGGCAGGACGACAGGGGTGAATTAGCCGCATTGAGTTCTGACAACTCTAGTCATAATGTCCCATTGCAAATGTTTTGAATGTGTAATGGCCTGGGCATCATCAGCCTCACATACGGTTACCACCCTCAGTCAAATGGTCAATCGGAATGCATGAACCAGGAGGTGATTTGTTTTTTTGAGGGCATACTGCCACCAGTGACAGGAAGATCGGAGCTGGTTCCTTGTCTGGGCAACCTGAAATATTCCTGTTTCTTGATACAGAGCTGTACACAACGTCAAGCAGTTAAGACAAGAAGATTAAAGATAGAGAAGTTAAAATCACTCAAAGTTAATTTGTAATAAATGTATGTACAACTCCATCAGTGGAATACGCCTAGAATTCCCTCAAGAAAGCAGCTCCTGGGCTCTCACTGTTCCAGTGTTTCCTGGGTCCCAGCCTCTATTCTTTCTGTGGGCAGTAGGTACTTCAGAATGGCCAGTTATTGATGATTGGTTCCAGCGCTGTGAGGAGACTTGGGAGGCAGCCCATGTTCAACTCCAACACGCTGAACCCAGGAACAAGCAGACAGGCACTGCTGGCGGGGTCCCAAGCTACTCCCCAACCAATGGTCTATAGAGTGAAAATGTTCATACACATTTCTGGTATGCTGAAAGCGTCATGTCACCTAAATACCTAAATGTGCATGATTAGTAAGGGGGCCAATACGCTCACCTCAATAATGACTACATTTTAGCGTTAGGGCCCCGTTGCCCCTCTCTACGACCCTCTAAAAACCCAAAGCAGCCGTATGGGTCAACCCTAGGGTTGGGCATCACTCGGGTCTTCTTTGGTTCCAGTGCCAAAGCGGTTCTTTGGTTTTGGTTCTTAATCAGTGCCAATTTTGACACTTCAATAATAAAAAATAATGCCTAAATCTTTCCAAATCAACACATTCTCATTCCCAAGTCATCACATATTGACGCATGCTTAAGACCTCCGTGTCAAAAATTGACGTTTTGGGTGTTGTCGGTTTTTGACGTGCTGGCTGTTCCTATTAAACCAGAGCTCCCCAACCTCCGGGCCGCAAACCGGAGACCCGCCACTCTTTCATCGGTGAATTTACTGCTTGCCGCCTATCAAACGTGTGATCCTGAGCTAGACATAACGGGGGAAGAGCCGAGGTGTCTGAGGGGTTACTGGGGCTTTTATCACACTCTGGGGGTGTGTCTGCATGACAGCCACTTCCACAGTGTTTCTGTGCTTCTGTCCCGCATTACCTCTAGAGGGGTGAAAAATATTTTACCTTTTTTATTATTGTCTTGACGAAAATAAGTAAAAGATCTCAGTTCAGGAGACCCGAGCAGGCTGCTCCCGCTCCCCGTAGCGGCTGTCTGTCTGCCGGCGTGTTGTGCGAGCTCTGCTGATGTCCGGGAGGCTGCAGCCAGAGAAGCACCGCACTGCAACAGGACGAAACGCTTGTATTGGATTAATATTTTACCCGCTGATCAGGTCACTGAAAACGTCACATGTCCAAAGTTGAGTTCCTGATTTCGGTGCCCAACCCTAGTCAATCCCCTTGTATGGGTGCATGTAACTAAGCCATGAAGTCACAAACCAGATGACAGTGTTCACAAGTGTTTAAAACACAGTTGGTTTTTTCCCTCCAAACAACATTTTCCACTCTGATCTGAAAAGTAATCAGAACAATATCATTGGTATCGTCTGCATACTTGATTATCAGATTGCTTGGGTGAGCAGCAGCAGTCATGAGTCTATAGTACAGAGCAAAGGACTTACACAAAGTTGAGTTGTTTAGAACCATTTAATTTTTTTGTTCCTAAGAAATATTAAACAAACCCAAAGAAGATTTTCTCCACACCTTCTTTTATTAATTGTAACTCACTAACTTAGTTAAACTACAAATTATTCTCTAATTCATAGGACTGTACACCAAACTATCCATACATTCAGAAATAAACTCCCCCATCAGTGTGCTCATATACTTAGAAGCCTTGGCACATATCTTGGTTTCTTTTTGGATTATGATCACATCCATGACTCTGACCCTTTAAATATGTCATGATGGAAAAAAAATGAAAAGGTCTGTGAGTCTGGCTGAACATTTGCTTTTGAGAAATCCTATTAAAGTCTGCTGACACTTGTGGCACCAGGATGTGGTAAAAACTCTTTTGTCAACATGATCTGGCTTTAATGAAGGGCACCTTCTTGGGTCAAACTCCAACATTAAACCCAGAGGGACCATTCTAATGCTCTTATACTTTGTGGAAGATTTCCCCCAGAAGAGGCATAGAGGGGGATTGACAAACCTGTGCTCTATTTAAATCGGTTCCCATGGCAACTTTGTAAAAACAGCAGCATTAGGGTTAGACTATGTCTACTTAAAATGGAAAGACGTTGATTTGAGACCTACTGAATGGTTCCTGTTATGGATATTAATATGCAATTGTAATTGGAAGAAGCCCCCATAAGAAGGTGCAAAGCTGTGACTTGATGTGCCTCTTAAAATCTGGACTATCTGGATATGTTAAAGAAACACAACTTAAGAGGACAGAGTAGATTTTTGAGAATAATTGCTTATAATGTTGACTTTATGTCAAACAAATAAATGAAAAAATCAAACTGTGGAAAAAGGGCCAATGTTGTAGATGTGGAGATTATTAATAAAGAAATAGTGATACATTTTTAAGGACTTACATGGTCAGAAGGCTTATACATGGAGTCTTGGAACATCGATTAATCAAACTGCGCATGTCTGTTAAAGTTTATTTCTTTAACCAAAATAAAACAGAACTTTTTAGAATGTTATTGATCCCATAAAGGGAAAATTATCTTGATAGCCATAGTTTTTGAAAATTGAATAAAACAGATCAAAATACAGCGATCTCCAAACTCATTTTGTGGTTGTCAGACTACAACAGCTGATCGTGTAAACCACGAACCAGTGGATGATTTTAGACCAAGAAGTGACGTATTTTTGACAGTTTGCTAACTGGAGAAATTCATATTCAAGACAAAGAAAAGTCATATTCAAAATAGGCATGGTAAACATAAAACTAAATGTTTTATTCATATTTATTCTGCAAAGTTGTGTAAACAATAGTAATTTGTACTCAACTTTGTATTAATAAATACAACTTTTTCTCTATGAATATGTTTCTTTTGACAGCTATCTTACCCCATAGATTTGAACGAGGATACCACAGAGTACATAAAAAGAAATGAGAAAAGGAAGTAATGGGATTCACACAGTAAAGTACTCCTCTGACAATTGATCCAAGTGGACCACTCAAAGTTCACTGAGGAAAAGTGCATGTTCTGCCTAAGTTTAACAAGAAGACATTTGGGTCGCAATCTCAGAGACTTTTCTTTTCTACAAAGCCAATACTAACAATTCTACAAAATCATCCATATTTTGAACCAGCCTAATCCCTGTTCGGGGTCGCGGGGTATTCTGTTGGGTGAGGTCGGTGCTTGTCTGCTGCAGAGCCACACACTCACTCGTGCACACCCCGAGGGACGACTTAGAGTCAACCAACCTATGAAACGTGTTTTTGGGCTGTGGAAGGAAACTGGAGTGGCCTGACAAAACCCACACATGCATGAGGAGAACATGCTAACCACTACACCACCGTGCAGCTCAGAAAATCCACCGAGATTCCAAGAAAGTGGATAAAGAGTGTAGCGGGGGGTTTCTAATATTATTATAAATATAAGGATGAATACTTTACAGATTCTGTCTATTGTGGGCTATTTTTAGAACTTAACTATTGTGATAAATTATTCTTTTTTAGGTGATTAATCTACATGTTTTGATTTCCTTTTCACATATAAGTGGAGGCAACTGAGAAATACCCCCCAAAAAAGATTCAAACTCCAGATCACCCCCCACCCCATCTTAATCAACTTATTACCATTTTTTTCTCAAACCAAACTGACCCAATCAAGAATGCACCATGATCCAAGCCAGACAGTGAAGGAAATTGGCTGTTGCAGAAGATTGCAGGCTACATTAAACTGCTAATTACAGAAATTAAAAGACTGACACACACTCAAGAGGTCAGCCACCATTAACCTGGTGAAAAAGCACCTTCTGTCTTTGGGAACTCCATTTATCGAAATGTGCGTGAACCATTTCCCCAGTTGTTTGTTAACAAGAAAAGAAAAGGGTAGATATGTGATATTTTCATCAATTACATTTGTTCCGATATCTCAAAGGAGGATGTGAAATAAAATATTTAGATCATTTTTTTCATGATGCAAATAGTAAATTTGTTATTTATATTTTTAAAATTACGCTATAAATTACATTTTAGATGACCAACTTTTGGTCCTTTTTTATAAAAATCTACCTTTTTCCCTGGTTTTCATACCATTTTATTATAATTTATCTTTTAGACAGCTTCACAACAATCTACCTGTGCAATACTTCAGTCAAAAATGTCCTTATGGGCCAAAAATTCACAACCTGTACAATGGACCAAGGTAGTCTGCCCAAAAATAGTCATGGTCTATTTGGAGAAAATAGTCACACACATTTTCTTCAATGGTCATGCTGGAAGCATAGAAAACACTAACAATGCACAAGAAGAGTAAGTGAGGGTGAAGAAAGAAAAATTAGAGTTCAGCAAATGATGTCAAACTGAAATACCGTTATATGTGATTGAGGAGTTGCTGGAAAAAATAATAAATTGTTGGAATTTTAGGAGGGAAACAAAAACAATTCACTGCAAAATGATTAATTCTGGATTATATTGTTCATGATGAGTCATCTACGGCCTCTGTTCTCACTTTTCGCCCTTTCACGACTTCCCTCTCATCCCATTGGCGTCTCTCCTCCCATCTCATCATATTAAGCGACAAAAAGAATCACTTTAAGTCTAATTTTCAGCAGCACAGAAATCCAATTCCTCTGGAAGAGAAAGCCACTAATGATTTTGGGGAGTTCGGACCCTCGGGCCAACTCCTACATGAAAAGAAATCCCCAAAAGGTGAGAAGCAACTTCTTGATGAATCATTCACACTAATTTTAACTGTTTGGCACATTAATCCATGCACGTTTGAGCTGAGGATATGAGTTGGATGGGTATGGGCTCCAACTAGGAATTATAGAAAACGAAATACAAGTGTCATGATTCAACCATCAGCTCTCACTTCTGTCCACCAGAGGGAGCCCTCGCCAGAGTTTTAACCTCCACTGCCTCACTACAAGTCCCATCAGCCACCTTCCTTCCAGCACAGCTGATCACCATCAGCTCATCAGTACCATCAAGTATTTAAACAACCACCAGCCACTTCTACTTTGTGAAGTCTTGTTTTTGCCTAAGCAGAGATTCTGAAAAATATTATTCCTAGTTTCCTCCTCTGTGCCTTGGCCTTTGCCTGTTTCCTCGTTTACCTGTCTCGCCTTTGTGAATTTGACCTTTGCCTGTATTTAGACTACATATTATGTCTTGTCCATGCTCCACTTCAGTGTAACATTTCCATATGGATCCAAAAGACTCCGTCCCTGCCTCACAATAAGACAAATGATCTCTTTTTACTGAAGAGACATATCATCACTTGCCTAAATTTAACTCTGAATATCTAAAAATTAATGTGAAAGTAATAAATTTCCTGGATCTCCTTAACCCTGATCTAGAAAACAAAGATGTTCAGTATTGAGTCAAATAAACATGATCATTGTGTCATAAAAGTAGTTATTTAAACTTTATTCCCGGAAAACCATATCAGCCTTACATCAAAAATCAAGTTTTTGCAGATTTAATTCGGGGATCCATGTGAAAAAATGAGTCATTTAACCTGAATCCATGGGTTTAGGGGAGTTACTTATAGAAGTGTAAGGAATAGATTGATATTCCTATGATCCAACCAGATCATTCTGTTGTCAAGTTATTATTTGAATTGACCCATAATATTAAGAATGGTTTCAAAATGAAATAAATAAAATTTATTTTTATTAGAAAATCCTTTTTGGATTGAGAAATGGTAGGTCTATTTTACTATGACATATAAACGACCACATAACACACAAGTGATGCAGCAAAAACTGATCAACCTTCATTCCAGTCCAACATGTGGAAACACTTTGAATTTATCAAAGTCATGTGACCATTCAGAGTGGTAGAATGCTCTAATAATGTTCCCTTTGGATTATTCTGATAGGGAAAAGCAACTTTATCAAACTAAAATGTGAATTGATTTGACATTCATTCTTGTTTACTCGTTTGTTTATACACAAATTTAATTTATTATCTTGAAGAAACACAAGAATCTGGAAAACTTCACCTGCACTGTTCAGTACCAGGTATTTCTCTCAGAGTCACAGTGGTGGAATTTTGGGATAAAGTTGATCAGTGAATCAGATCGTTCAAAAAGAAACAAAATCTGCTTTGAATCGTATCGTCAACCACAAATTATGGTAGGAATCAAATCGCTGTTAAAATGAGTCGATAAATCCTTAATGGACATCATTTTTTGTTTAACTTGGTAAGTTATTTGAGAACCATTTCTCATTTACACTGATGGCCTGAACCAGTGAATCATACTTTTGGCCTGGATTTTTGGTTTTCGGGTTTTCTCACTCACGTATGCATGAGGAGAACATGCAAACTCCACACAGAAAGGATAGTTTCTATATCAAAACAGTTGATAAATAAGATAAATGGGATGAAATTGTGGGTTTAAATCTATCAAACTATCATACACTTTGTCCATCCATCATGAGCCTCCTCCATCACAGAAACTTCCTACAATTCAGCTGGAGGAGGTGTAATGTGCTCTAAAGCCAACTAGTAGACATAGTCTCTCCAGCGTGTTCTATGTCTTCAGTTAATCCAGAACTTTGTCTTTTGGTCCAGTTACTTCTTCACCACAGATGGAAAATACATTGGCTCAGTGGCCTTGCGGTAGAGCGTCCACCCTGAGATTGGAGGGTCATGGGTTCAAATCCCCGCCGAGTCATACCAAAGACTCTAAAATGGGACCCAGTGCCTCCCTGCTTGACACTCAGCATTAGGGGGCTGGACTGGGGGGTTAAACCACCAAATGGTTCCCAAGTGCGGCTGTGTCTGCAGCTTACCGCTCCCCCAGGGGATGGGTCAAATGCGGAGAACAAATTTCACACACCTAGGTGTGTGACAAATAGTGGGACTTTAACTTTATTGGTAGAACCACCCCGCCTATCCACCTGTAAATCCTCCTCTCCATCCTTCCTTTAATCATGAACAAGACCCCAGGACCCTTTAATACCTGAGATACCGCTGGAGACACCTAGATAAAACAAACTCCATTACATATTGCAACTGTTTACGCTATTGACATAAATCAGTTGATTTAAGACGAATCTGTAAAGACTTTACTGCTGTCAAGTGTTGCATATCAGCGCAAAGCTCCTTTTCTCTGCTAGAAATCTGTTAAATGCTTAAAAAATAACGGTCATTAGAGCTCTTTGGGTAGAACATTTCTATCTATTCAGAGAGTACAAGCTACTTTTTTCTGGTCACAAGGTTAGAGGTCCTCATTTAGACCTAATTTTTAATTGTCCCAATTCACACTGAAGATTGTAGTTTAATAAAACTAACAGAACAACATCATCTGCAAAAACACAGATTAAATTTTAAACATAACTCAGAACTTTTGACTCAGACAGAAATAAAAAAATATGAACAGATTTGGTGATATAATAATTCCCATAATGCACTGGGAACAAGTTTGACCTAATATCCTCAACCTTGCTTGATACTATTTATTGGATTATAAACAGTGAATGAAACTAGCTTTCAGAAAGCCACAAAATGGATCTCTGTTGCCACATTTGCTCGATGTGCAGCAGACAGCTTAAGGTTGGGCATGAAAATCCTGATCTTTATCGTTTAGACATAAGTAAACTTCACAGGCAATGCATCACACTCAAGCTCTCATTTTTTATGGAATTGCTGCCGTCCTTTACTGCTATAAACAAAGTAATGGAGCTCATTAGGACCGGAAAATACGTTTCCTCACAAACCCAACCTCACATGACTGGTGCAACAAAAATGATGATCAATATCAGAGATATCCAGCCGTATGGTTTTGATCCAGATGCCAGTTCAGACGAGGAAAACAAAAACTTTCATGGATCTATTTGTCTTTAAGTACTGAGCTTGAGGCTTACCTAACGTATTTTCTACGTCACAAATACGATCATTTAAAAACTGCAATTTTTTGTCTGCACCTAATTGTCAACGATTTGAACAAAGAAATGCTCAGAATTACAATTTTGAGCTTCATTTTCTGTTCCAGGAGAACATGTTAAAAACACAGAAAACACATTCTTCTTTGGACCGAGTCTTTAATCAGAGTTTAAAACAGGAGTGTCAAACTCAATCACACAAGGGGCCAAAATCCAAAACACATCTTAGGTCATGGGCTGAACAGGATGAAACTACATTTTTAAACTTTAAAACTGTAACTTTTTAACATAATTATGAGTGAGATATGTAGTATTACCTGTCATAATGCTAGTGTGAATGCTGTAAGCTGAATTTGGCCACTGAAGATCCTAGTGCTGATAGCTGAAGATGCTAAAGGTGATTGCTCAAAACGCTGAAGCTGATAGTCAGCTAAAATATTAGCTAAATGCCAAATTAGCCTAAAGAACATAAAAAGCTTTGATTAGCCAATAAAGCTAGCATGTAGCTGAAAAATATAGCTAAAGTTCAAAACAGCCTAAAAAAAGCCTAAATTAGCCAAAACAGCTAGCATGTTGCTGAAATATTAGCTAAACTCCAAAATAGCCTAAAAAAATCTTAATAAATGCCAAAATAGTCCTAAAAGCTAGCAGAATGACAATTTAAAAAACTTTAAAACCATAACTATTTTACATACTGTAAATATGAATAATATTAGGCTGGAATATAATTCCAGAATAAATAAACTTAAACCTTAAATAACTTTCGGTGTTTTATTTTCCATAAAAATATATTTTGTCAAAATTATACAAGTTATAAATAATCGCAAGATTACATTGAACCATTAATAACAATAAGATAAATTGATCTGGAGGGCCGGATTGAATTACGCAGAGGGCCGGATCCGGCCCCCGGGCCTTGACTTTGACACATGTGGTTTAAAAGGTTGTAGTGTATGATATTTACTAGTAACATTTAGAAACAAACAAACAAAAATACAAAATGAACCAAACAACATGTTGGCAGTGGTTTTAATTGATTTCATTGACAAAATGACATTATTGGAAACATTTCCAGCTACACGGCGGTAAAGTCCGCTGCTCATGCATTATTCCTTCACCGTGCTGCGATCTGCGTTTGCGCCGTTATCATCAAATATTAACATGACACCGACCTGAATGACAAAATGCTATCGCTTCAACAGGTTTGTAAAAAGTCGGTAATGCTGCATATCAGAGAAAGTGAATTCCTCCTCATAAAGAGCTACACGGAAATTTCCCCTGGGTGCCGATATTGACTCGTTAAAATGAACTGCCATGTTGCAGCAAAGTTTGTATTCTTTTACACAATTCTAAACAGCTGTGAGGAGAGCACCCTGCGCCGCAGACTAACCAAATTTAATTCACCAGCCGCTTTCTAACGGGGCTTCATCTTTCAATATAAATGTTAATAACCTGTGATTACCTCTGCGCTGCGAAGCCGGAGCCGAGGCTTTTGCTTCAAGCATGTTTGGAAGTAAACCGCTCTGCCTCTAAGGAGCTCTGTTTTTTTTGTTTTTTTTTTTGCTTTTGGGGAAAAATAAATCACCCCAAAGCTTTTCAGGTTTAGTTTTTACTCCCATAAAGGGGTAAAAATGTTTTTTTTTTAACCTTGATTTTTCTCCTTATTTGTTAATTAGTTTTAAAAAAAAAACTCATTTTCAGTTCAGACTCACTGGTGCTTGATCACGAGTTAATTAAAAATCAAGGAAGCAAAGATGTCAACATCCAACACAAAAATCTCTCCGTCTCGTTAAAGCCGGATAGAAGTTCTTATCTTTGTTAAATGGACTGTTAAAAGTAATTAGCGCCTTAATATATTATTATAGCGTAAACAGCAAATGCAGCTATGTCGTTTTTTTTTGTTTGTTTTAAATACCACTAAAACTGAATTTCTTTGTATTTTATGAAAATAAAAAGTGCAAGCAGAGAGTTTTCTACTGTTTCATTGATTTGATTTCCCCATTTACTGTCTGTCAATTTAAATGAGATATTCTTTTAACAGAAAATCAAGACAACTGCAAAATCTAATGCAGGTAAAACTCAAGGTTTCTGGTTTTTATTGTCAAAATACAACTAAAAGCAGGTTACAGACATGGATATGATGTCACATGATAGAATCCATAGTCTGAAAATACGAATATACTCATCGATAATATTACCATATTTACAGTACAGTGTTGACGTTTGGGGAAATACTTGTAAAAAATTCAAATCTCTGTACATCGTACAAAAAAAGCTATTTGAATAGTTCATGGTGTGGAATATGGGACATGCACTGTTTTTAAAGTCTGGTCTATTAAAACTATGGGAACTAGTTAAACTTAAAACAGCTCTCAATATGTTTAAAGACAGAGTCAACTTACTTACAGTAAACATATAACAAATGTTCAAGGACAGAGATGGAGGTTATGATTTAAGAAAACAGCTGAATTAAAAAAAATGATTTACTCGTACAACAAATACAAATGTGCCTATCAGTTTGTGGAGTGGATTTATGGAATGGGTCAAGTTGTCTGAGGTTGAAAATTAGGGTCACAGCAACTTTTACAGATAGAATTCTGGGCACTTTTCTATTTATTACTACATTTGTTTGCTCATGTTGTTGGCAACAAGAACCTCGGACCGGTCTGGTGGTCTTTATCGTTTAACAAATATTTTCTCAACAAGGTGTTTTGAATTTTTTGCTGATTCTTAAAAATCCTTGTTTTCTAGTGGGAATTTCAGCTTTCCTTCTGGTCAGGTGGTCATTCAGATAAATCCTTTCAGATTTGTCCTTTGCTTTATCAGATCTAGTTTGTGTTTGTGATTCACAACCCTGATGATGATCGCTGCTTTTATCCGTCTCCTTTCTCCTGGACGAGGACGGCAGGTCTGGATGTGGTTTTTAAAATAAAAGCGCTAAACGCATAAATAAAGTTTAAAGTAGAAAACTTGTATAGTGAAATTATAAAGAAAAAACATGCTCCATCAATCGAGACTATCAAAGACTATGACAGAGCAGAATGTTACAATAAAAAAAATGAAAAATTAAAGAAAAACGACTATTCGAAAAGTAATTTTCTAAATGCAATTTTTTTTTTTTTTTCGATAGAGATTATTGTTAGGGTTAGATTAATATGCATGAACAATAATAACATTTCCTTAAAAATTCAACATTGTAACAGAATAAAATAGTAAATGGATTACTTAAAAGTTGTGAATTTACAAGGAAGAAGTTGTTTTTTCAAAAATAAAGTTGTAATTTTATGAAAATAAAGGTGTACGTTTATGAAAAAAAAATAAAAAAAGCAGATCCGGCGAGATTTTTGAGGAGTGCAAAGTCCATCCCATTTCTCTGAATTATAATAATGTTTTATTGTCTTTGTTGAATCATTTAAAAACTGAACGTGACATTTTATTTTGAAAGAAAGCACGACTTTTATCCTTTTTGAAGCACAAATTTAAATCTTTAGTCTCATATATTGTTGCATTGTTTCTCATACATGTACAACTTTTTTTCCTTAAAATTTTGAATTCTTCTCATAATTTTACAACTTTATTTCAATCAAATTTAGATTTTGTTTTCCTCATACCTTCATTACATTATTTTCATGAATGTGTTCCTTCTATGGTGGCTCTAATACTGTGATGTAAAAGAATATTTTAAAAAATTGAAAACATTTTTTACTTGTGATGTGATTGTGTCTTGAATCGGTTCCCTTTCACCCCCCGCTGGCCATCAACGAGATCAATCATCTGAGTACTAGCACTTCCTGGTTCACCACACTACACTTCCCATCAGCCCCTGCTGTCCCTCCCAGAAGCCCCGCAGCAGTTTTCCATCTGTAATCACTCCCAGCAGTATTTAGTCAGAGCTGAGTTCTGTTCAGTGTGAAGTCTTGTTTGTGCAACTCTGACTGCATTGCTGAGCGTTCTCATCCTGATCTTCTGCTTCATCTTTGACTGTGATTAATGATGTGTAGATGAGGCCTTTTGGATAATTACCCACACGATGCTGCATCAATACTGTGTCACTAAATACTGACTCCTGTTGGACGGAAAGCGCCACTGCTAGCAACCTGATACATAAACATATGTATACACAATAATATTTGACATAGTCGTGGCTTCTTCATACTCATCCCTCGCTCTATAATGTCTCAGTATTGAGGCAGTGCTTTTATTTAAATACACCATCCTACCAAACAAATGCGACATTTGACCTGTAAAACATAAAATGATTAATTTAAAATAAGAGTCAGACAGGAAAAGGGGAATTGGGGGCAAAAAGCCTAAGACGCTATTAAAACTATTAATAAATAATTCCATAAGCTTAGTTAAAACACCACATTTAACACCGTTTGGAAATATTCAGTAAAACACAACGTCATGTGGGCGGGGAAAACAGGGCTACGTGCATCCAAGGCATGAAATTAAATTGTCCTGCTCTGTAAAACTAAACCACTGGACTGATTTTGCATCCAAGTGACAGAAATGGTCATTTTTCAAAATAAAAGATTTTGCCAAGACAAAAGATCGTCCAGACTTGTAATAAAACTAACTCAAACCAAATTTCACCTACAGGATCAAACTCAAAACCCCCAAATTGGGCGGAAAACCACCAAATCTGGCAAAACTGCTGGTTCCTTAAAAACATAGTTTGGTTCCTCGGTGACACACCGACACAGTCTCTGTATCGAAGTTTCCTAAAGCGATGCGCATATCGACGGAGCTCCACCCGTCGGTGTTGCCGGACCCATCACTAACTCTGATTGTTTGCTGCCTGCCTCGACCCTCGCCTGGACTCTGACCACTCTGGTTGTTCTCCCTCATGCTCGTGGTTGACCTCTGCCTGCCTGACCCTGATTTAGCTGCTGCACTTGGATCCAGCGTCTGTGACAGATTGCTTGACTGGTTTTAAAATGGTGATTGTGACCCAACAATTGGTGGTGCTGCGTCTTATCCTGACATGTTTCTCCACTGAGGACGCTTCAGTGAAGCAGCATAACAAATGTGAAGCGTTTTACTCCACCTATGACCAACACTTAAATTAAAAGAGAACACATTTGACGGCTAGTAACATACAGTTAATAAGGAAAGCGTTCATTGTCCATTTATTTTCCATTTGTCCGCGTCTGAATGAGGTTATAATGGCTCGCTAAAGAGCCACATTAGCAGGATAGGCCAAAGCTATGGATTAATACCCTCTGATCCCTTCCTGTCAAGCCCATTAAAATGTATGCAATTTGCTATTATCTCAGGCGCCACGCTTGCCTCTCTATTCCACATGGTGGGGATGGAGCTGAAATGATTCTGAATGTATCAGCGTTTCATTTGCTGAGCTTAATGACTCACCAAGTCTTCTTTTTCTTTTCCTCCTTCTCTTCTCTCCCCACTAAGCATGGAAGTAAAGATAAAACATGCCAATCATTTCTCATGACCTGTCAGTCACAGTTGAGTAAAAACTGAACACGTCCTGATGATGTTCAGCTCTTTCCTGATCCAGTTTTCTCTCTCCGTAACTGACCAGGAGAGGCCTTCATGGCTGGATGAGTGGATTTTAAGCAAATATGTTGCAGGTATGCCTTTATTCTGTCAATAGTGTCTTTATACATTTAAAGATGAGATCACTAAAGAGAGAAGCACCACCTGCTAATCAGTGGTACATGATTGAAAGAGCTGTGCGTGGCCTCTCAAAGCTGAAGACTAGCAGTGAAAATAAGTGGTTTGAAAAATCACTACTTTAGTGCTTCATACTCTCTATGAATGTCATTATCTTAGAGAAGATAACACAAAGTAGCATGTTAGTGATTAGCTTAGCATTAAAAAGGCAGTTCAGTAGAGATGCCATTCCATTAGCTTCTCTAAACATCTGACCTGCATTGATAATTTAGTGTTTGAAGAAGAAAAAATGTTTTTTGTGTGAAGTAAGTCACACAACACACTTTCTAAGTTAAATATCTTAAAGACAAAAGCACAAACACATATGGGTATGTTAGCCAAGCAGAAAGCGGACCGTATGTGCTAAATAAAGACCCACTCCAATGAACATTGTGTGGACCGGGAAATCTGTCGTATGAAAGATTGTCAACCAGCAGTCACGTTGGTGCCCAAGTCCCTCTGATAGAGGCTGGATGGATCCACTTGTAGAATGGAACCCTCCAGCCCAGCATTGGCGCTCCTGTTGGATGAATTTACCCCGCGGTGTTGTGTCATGACCATTTCACGATGATCCGGGCGCCAGCAACCCATGGGCGCCCGCGCAAACCGCGCTAGCTACCCACACAATCCGTGTTTATGAACAAAGATCGAAGAGTCTAACAGTTTGCATAAATCTCAGTCTGTGTGTAGATTTAAATAAAATCACAACCATGCATCAGGTTTGCATTGAGTTTCCTATATAATATCCTATTTATTTATAAAAAAGTTTGAAATGTTGTTCATTTGTTGCACTTTGTACAAAAACATTATTACCATGAGCTGGGAATTATTGTCAGAGTTTTTTCCTTTTTAAAATCAGAGCAAAATTCATAATTTTATGGTCATTTTACTGTTTCTTTGTTTTTATACCAGTCCAACATGGGGTCGATCTTTATGTATCTTGGACAAAAGTAAAAAGCCTGCGTGTCATCTCTAGTGATATTAACCTCTATGGTTTTTAACATGTTTTAGTGTCATTTTTCTCGTGATGGAGGACATATGTAAAGAAAACCTAGCTTAAGTGTGTTTCTGACAGTGATGAATTACAATCAGATGGAAATGTTTTTCGAAAATGTTTGTAGCAGTCAGCCCGTACGGTTGAGCCGTATAAATGCTGTCAGGTTTTGGTTGCTCAGCCCTGTAGAGGGTCAGAAACACTTTACAACTGGGCACACTTTTAAATTAGGTCAAAAGATGATCAGAGTGGGACTTTAACCGATGCCAAGTTAAACCATCCCTTAATGAAAAGTTGCAAATCTGCTTTTTTTTTCTTTCTTAGCACTCTTTAAAACATCCAGCAGAATTCTTGCAAATCTTCATCAAACATGAGCCGGAATCCAGTCAGGATTGGATAAGAAAATATTTTACAATTAGATTTCAAACCAAACTGTACACAGTTGTTACATTTGCCTAATATTTTTTAAATGTTCATTCAAATAAAAGATTAATTTTTTTATTTATTTAAATGAAAAAAATCTCATCCTTCTCATCTCTCTTTCTATTTTGATAATGCATTACTGCACACTTTTACCTGACATTTCTGGTTTCTTCAGTAATTCACTCACTCTGTGTTTTAAAGTAAAGGCTAATCAGAAGTTTACCATCAAAATATGTCTCTGTATTTGAAGCTGGAGCTACCAGGTGAAACTCTCAAGAACAGACAAGCGTCTCCCTGTGGGCAGACTGCACGCTGTCAGGGCTCTCTCAGGCCAGATGGAGTGTGTTGTGCTTTGGTTACCTGCCAGGCGATCTCCCATTAAAACACGCCAAGAATATCTCCGCAGGGAAACACTTGAGGTTTATCAAGCTTCCAAGCAGCTTCCTCTGCCAGATGACCAAATCTGCCATGATGGCGCAACAGAAAAAGTCCATCTTTGTTACAAGGGTTGATGTCCAAACATGGAGCTTGTCCTGTGAAGATCTCCATATTCCTGGCTGTCAGTTCTGTTGTTGTCAAAAGTTGTTTGGGGACGATGACTTTTATTGAAGAACTTAAAATTCACTTTGGTAGTTAAAAAAAAAACAACAACAAAAAAACACCACAGCATAAAACGGCACTGGAAGCAACAAACTGACAAAACAATTGCTGTGGAAGGAGTGCAGCTGACTAGTAGGCGTGGCCTACCTGCCACATACACAAAGCAAAATCTAAACTAAGTTCTAATTCACTCAAAGAACAAAACCATTTCCTATCCCTATACTCCATTTTCTTACTCATTCAGCAAGTTGACGACAAACTCATTTTACTCAGATGTGAGGATGACGGGGAGGTCCTCATATCTACTCATTTGGTTTTAAAGATGACAACTCACAATAGGCAAACTGCAGCGGGTCCGACAGAACTATGAATCACACACATGCTTTCTTCTACAGACCCACACGTTGATCTGGTGACTCAAAGGGATGTAAAGACAGCACTTTGGCTG
The DNA here is from genome assembly GCF_002922805.2 of Oryzias melastigma. NCBI lineage: Eukaryota > Metazoa > Chordata > Actinopteri > Beloniformes > Adrianichthyidae > Oryzias > Oryzias melastigma. The sequence continues at coordinate 18,980,619 of NC_050535.1, read as the reverse complement.
ACCTATAAGGATGACCTTTAGCGAGACGGTGTACGTTTAGCAGCCGGAGAAGGTCATGGAGACGCATGCTCAATCCAAAGTGTCATTTATGCATGTAACAGTTATTGATAAACCAGTCAAAAGTTGATGTTTAGTCATGGTAAATTATTTTACTTTTATTTCTTATTAATATTTAACAGGTCAAATAGTTAGAATACATTATTTAAATGCAAAAATTGTCTTTTGAAGTGGAATTGGACATGAACATATTAATACCAGGGACCCCAAACTTTTTCTAATGAGGGCCACATACATGTAACTGTTTTCATCACTGATGTGGGGCCGGGTCGGTTTGTAGACTAACAGAAAAACTGCAATTTCAACCTAATCACAACCTAAACGTAAACATTTACGGTTTTTCAGAAAGCCACACACAGCCAAATCGTACATGAGGCATTTCTGTAATGGAAAAAATAACACTAAAACATTTGAAAAACTAGATGTATAGCATTACCTGTGATAATGCTAGAATGAATGCTGTCAGCTGAATGTAGCCACTGGAGATGCTAGTGCTAATAGCTGAAGATGCTTAAGTTAATAGCTAATATGGCTGAAGCTAACAACTAAAAATGCTGAAGCTGATAAAATACAGCAGATAAAATATTAGCAAAATGTCAAATTTGCCTAAAAAAATGAAATAAAAATTCTAAACAGTGAGCATGCTGCTGAAATATTAGATAACTTCCAAATTAGCCTAAAAACTGGTAAAATGTCTTATTTAGCCAAAACAGCTAGCATAGAGCTAAAAGATTAGCTAAATTCTAATTTAGCCTAAAAAACTGAAAAAAGCCTTAGTTAGCTAAAACAGCTAGCATGAAGCTAAAATATAAGCAAAGTGCCAAATTAGACTAAGAAATTGGTAAAATTGTTTAGTTTAGCCAAAACAGCTAGAATTAAGCTAAAATATTAGTTAAGCTCTAAATTAACCTTAAAAATTTGATAAAAAAAAAAATCCTAAATTAGCCAAAACAGCTAGCTAAAGGCTAAAACATTAGCTAAACTTCAAATTAGCCTAAAAAACTGGTGGAAAAAAACCTGTAATTAGTCAAAACACCTTGTCTGTGGCTAAAATATTAGCTAAACCCCGAATTAGCCTTGAAATCCTTAGTAGCTGCCAAAACAGTTGAAAAAGCTATAAGAGCTGAATGAGCTAAATAGCTGAAGACATCCAAAAAACGTACGGAAGAAAATGAATAAATAAGAAATAAAGAAAAAGTGAATCACTTTTAGACCAATAAATATTCTATCCTCTTCCGTCATAGTTCAGACTGTAGAAGGCTGGAATAAAAAGTTATGTTCTATGATGGTCTCGATCGGCGTTTCTGAAAGTGTGTGGGGGGCCGGGCAAAATGTTGAGGAGGGCCTGATTAGGCCCGCGGTCCGTAGTTTGGGGACTCCTGGATTAATAAAACAGCAACATTCTGATTTAGACAGGATTTTTTTTCCAAATGTGCAGTGCTGTGTCCACGCTTCCTCACTGCAGACAGCTCCATCCCTTCACACCTTATCAGTGAGGGCTGCAGGTGAGCCGCTGATTTACGCCAGTCATTTCCGAGCCTCTCTGTCTGCCTGTAATGACTCTGTCCTGGGCCTGCTGGCAGCCAGAGATACTGAGGACTGAAGTCAAATGCTGAATAGTGACTACAGGGGATGGGTCCTCTGCAGTGCTCATCAATTCAACTTTTTTTCTTTCTATCGTCAGGCTTCCAGATGGACCGTTGCTTCCAGATCCTGCACAGAATCATGAAGTTTTTAGTTTTTTTTAGATAAGTAAGCCTCCAAACAAAAGACATTATTAGATTCTCACAAAATTTGAACAAGTGAGTGTTTATGTAATTTAAAACAAACTAGCTGGCTGGTTTGGGTGACTAACGGGCTGCTTTTGCACGTGAAAAACTGACAGTGCCAGAAAAAGGAGAACAGCAATTCATCTGAACCACTGAGAACCTCCTGCTGTCGCCATCCACCAGACAAAAATGGGATTTGATGGATGACTGCTGAGAAATAATCCTGCCAAGTTTGTGCAAACATAGTGTGGGGCAAAAAAGTATTCGTCACAGATTCTGGAAGTTGTTCCACTTAAAAAGATCAGTTTGGTTTGTAATATTCATCATAGATACACTTAAACTTTACGAGACAGAAAAGAGTTATTTGCATAATGATGCATTGACACATTTTTTAGACTAAAGCAAAAGTTCACATCAATACTTTTTAATGTTACACTGGTTTTGGTGATTGAGATCAAACAGTATATGAGAACTGGACTGGGTGACTCCTCCTACTCCAAATAGGAAGTCCACACTGGTTCCAAGAAACCAAAATCCCAACAACTTCTATAGAGAAATAAAAAGCTCATTTTCAGTCATCTATTTGTCAGAATAACTTTCCTTTTTTTTACATGTTCTTGTTGAACCTGTTTTTTTTCTCATTACGTATTTCTGTAGTAAAGGTTATTTAGGTTATTAATTGACCGATCAGATGCCTCAGTGGTTGTGTCTGAATTCCCCCTTAATCACTATATAGTGCATTCGCCTTTTTCTAGTACTGTCTGAATCTACTAATTTCAACGAGTGCACGGAAAATTTCCCAGAAGTCTTTGCTCACTAGATTAGCAAATATAGACCACAATGCATTGCAGTCAAACAATTTCAAACAAAAAATGTGTTTCAATGTAATATTTGAATAAACCATCCACATTTTCACCATCAGAACACAGTAGAGTCATACATAAATGTCGTGAAATGTTCGTTTTTATTCGATTTTCACTTCTCATGGCGTCATTTCCCGTGTTTAGAAAAACAAAAGAAAAATAGTGAGCATTGTGTCCGAATTGTCTTTAAAATCTAGGGCACTATATAGTCCCGCACAACATAGTTTTTTGTAGTTAGGGGTTCGGGGAAGAACTCGGACACAACCGATGACTCAGACCAACTCTGATCAATTTAGACTCATTGACAACATCTGGTTCAAACTGTCAGAACTCTCTCCGCCATGTCCTCCTCCGACCACCAGAGGGAACCCTCTCCTGAGTACTGACCGTCTTCGGCACCTTTCCTCACTACAACTCCCATCAGCCACTGCTTCAGTCTTCTCCATGCACAGCTGATCCTTATCATCCTCATCAGAACCACCAGCATTTCTACTCACTCCAGCCTTACCTTCAGTGTGAAGTCTTGATGGTGTCTACCTGTCAGTCTGAGCAGTTTTTCCTTGTTTTTGACCCACACCTTTTTGTTCGTTCCTCTGCCTCGCCTCTGGGTTTTTGACCATTGCCTGCCTTTTGACGCAGTCTACGTCTCAGCCTCTTCGTCACACCAACGAGGTGATAAAGAGGTGACTACTGAATTCATTTTGTTGGAGCTGGAAGGAATGTTACACTCAAGTTTGATCCTGAATGCTCTCACTGATGGAAGGAGGTTTTTCCTTATAAAGCTCTATTCATCCATTCCCTGACATAAATCAGGCAACAGTGCTGCTTACCATAGAAACCTGTTTTGCTGTTAGAACAAAGGTTGCTATAATAACAACAATTACCGTACCTCTTTGGTTGATTAACACATTATTTCCCAGCTCTCGTCATTGACTATTTCCCTTGTGTAGTTCTGTTTCCTCACTGTTTCCTAGACCAGTGGTCCCCAGCCACCAGACGACAGTCTTTTATTTTGAAAAATAACTTCACAGCTACACTTTGAGCTGACAAGTTTAGACAAGAAAATTACTATGTTTGAATTTCATCCTGAAAAATATTTTGGTTTTTAAAATCGACAGGATTCTCTTAGTCATTTGAAAGTAGTCCGGCAGCGTGCAACACGAGAAAGATTGTATGTGGATGTTTCTTGTTTGTATGCTTCTTAGCAAATAAATAAGTGATTAGTGCAGGGACAGAGGAACTTCTAGAGTTCGGGTAGTGGTGGAATCCTCAGCGGTGGACCGGTTCGCAGGCACAAAAAAAAGGTTGGGGAATACTGCTTACAAATTTGTCCCCCACCAATATAATATATTATATGCTGCCTCCTTGTTGCCCATCCTGGGCCGAGGTAGTTGTTCGGGGCTC
>NC_050535.1:18958274-18976413 GCF_002922805.2 Oryzias melastigma | reverse complement strand
CATCCCCGTCTTATTCAGTTCTACCCCTAGTGTTCTTTGACAGCTCTTTGGTCTTGATCATGGTGGAGAAGTTGCAGTCTGACTGTTTAAGGATGTAGACTGTTGTTTTTTTCCAGTTCAAATTATGGACTAACATAACTTTTTTGCCCCCACTGCTTTGTCTTGATTTAAATCAGAATAGATCAAACAAACAGGCATGATAGGGGATAGAAGTCACCCTATAGGGTTGATCAGTCAATAAAACAAACCAAATCCTCAGATCTCGATGGACTCTATGCTTGGAGCTGTGCGACGAATCTCCAGTTTAAAATATTTCCTGTTTATTTCTGGTTGTGGGTTACTGACTTACTTACATAGACATAGCAAATCTCTGTGTATTATTCCTGGTGTTGTCTAATTTTTATTATTTCTCACATTGTATGTTTGTTTGTCTATGTGTGTACACACAATGTTACCAAAAAAGGCCGTTTGTCTTCCTGAAACACCAAACACCCAAAAACAAAACGCTACCATGTACTGTATGATCACATGACTTCTTCAGATAAAACATAGTGATGTTAGAACATTTAAAACTTGTTCAGCAGAACTTTGTATATGTAAACAAACTATGAAGTGACTTTCAGACTACTGATTCTGCTCTCTACGGTCATCTCGCCTGTCAAAAATTACATTGACAAAAATGTAGAAACACTCTGCTAAAAATGAAACACAACTATCAAGTAATAAAGACAATCTGATAAGTCTTATATGGTAGTTAGCATTAGCTCAAATGAAAGTGAAAACGACACTCACACATCATCATTTCTTTTTATACTGTACAGACCCAGAGGAAGGCTTGGGTTATGGTTGATCCACCAAATGGTTCCCAATCTGCAGCTCACTGTGTTTCACACTTAGGTGGTTGACAGCTAACGGGACTTTAACATTGAATATGTGCGACTAGTAACAAGATTTAGCCTTGAATGCATTTAAAATATGTGTGTCAGTTCAACAATGTGGATCTGAATTTCCATCAGCTCTTGATTTGGTGGCACATAAATTCACATCCGCTTTAGCAAATCACCTTTACAGTTTGCTATGAGGGATGACAGAAAATTGAAATCATTTTTATTTTGGAGTATTTTGCTAGAAAGACGAACACTGCGCCTAACACCATTTATAGTGACTCTTAGTAGCTCCAAGGACATCTTGTAAACTCCATATATTTCGCTATTTCCATGATCAACAATGGTCTACTGCTATGACTGGAAATGACTGAGCAGTCAAGTACTGAACATGAAAGTAGGTTGTGCATTTAGTCCATTGATGTATTAAGAGTCAAATATTTAATAAGAAAAAACACCTAAAAACTTTTAAAATCGTATTTATTTTTTAACATTTTTAAAGATTTTGGACTGAATCTAAATAAAAATGTACTTTTTATATTTTTTACAGGGATTTACTGTCAAGATTTTCCTCCAGCTCTAGATGTTTTCCTCATGTTTGATCTCATCTTGGTGTTTTTCCTCTGAACTCTACACCTGTCAGCTTCTGGATCTGTTTTTCACGTCTTGCATCACTGTTGTTTTGGATTTCCACATGGATCTCCTCATCGATGAAACTGATTTTAAGATGCAAGTCTGGACTCGGGACATGCCTGTTCTAAAACCTCCCCTGTTTTCCTTGATTTGTATTTCCAAGCACTTCCTGTTAAACTCGTTCCAGGCTAGTTGTGTTTATCATTTTATCTGGTTGGATTCAGAAGAGCGCGCTCTTTCGTGTTGTCTGTTTCTGATCATGAGGTATCTGCTATTTATACAGGTTTCCTCTTTTCTTTCAGCCTTTCCAGTGACATGTCAGGCGTGTCTCTGCTGCTGCAGCCATCAGCGCGTTAGAGAACTGCCTTTCTTTTTTCTGCACATTCCCAGTAGATCTCGTTACAGACTCCCCAGCGTCTGGGGAAAATATAACTGCAAAAGTTGTTTCCATCGGAGAAAAGATCATGTTTTAACATCTATGTGTATCTGACTTTAAGTACAGTCCCTCATCTGTTGCGTGGTGAAGATCTCAAAATAGAAACGTAGCTAGAGAACCATCCAGCTGTCGCTTTATTTTTTAGTCTGGAGGTTTCAGTCTTTGAGTTTGGAGAAGATTTAGCTCGACCAAATGAGAAGAAACAAGTTATAAGACTAACAATATTAAATAAAGGATAAAATAAAAAAATGGTTATACAGAGAATTTGTTTACCATCAGGGCATGGACAGGGGTCGGTGACCTTTAACAGTAATTGCATTGATTTTTTTAAGTCTTTTTTTGTAATGTTTTAGATGTTTGAAATAAATGAATCAGATATACATAAAAATAAATTCATTTTAATTTCAGCGCAATTACAACAGAATCTGGTAGTTTTCCAAAATAAAACTTCCTTCAGAATCAGAAAATACGAAAGCGGAGAGAATCTAAATTAGCGTTTGCCCTTTTTCGCTGTGGACGGCCCAATACATCCATATAGGCTATTAGAGTTGGGAGTGAGAATGTGTTTCAACAACAACAAAAGCTGCACCACTTAAAATAGAGGTGCCCATTGTATTTGTTTTGATTTCAGTTTAGATCTGGTCCGTCTGGGTCCGCATGACCCAGTGTGTGGCCCACTAGTTAGAGACCCCTGAGAGCTATCATAATCAGACAGGAAGGGGGATCAGGGGCGAGGCACTAAAAGCTTTTGGAGATTTTGGAAACAGAGGCTTCAGATCAACATGAAAAATGACCTTTTAAGACATTTAGGTTGTGAGATTTGGTTTAAAAACTCCATAATCATAATTAAAACACTACAGGGAATATACATTTTTTTTAAATATATAAATTGTCATAGGGGGACTTTGAAGACTCACTTCATTAAAAAATGTGTTTTCTGTGTTTTTCCTCTTCTCTTGTGTGTCCTGTTCTTCTCAATTGGTTCTTATCCATATTAATCTCAAGAGAACTGTAAGACACACCTGCACTCCCTTTACCTGCACTCCCTTTAGGAAGCAGCTGCTTCTACCTATAACCCTCCACTGGCCCAGAGAACCCAAAATCCTCAGCACCCAAACGGGTCAACCTCCTGCATCTGACTAATGCCTTAGGTTTATTGCTACAAAGTTTGGTTGCAGCTAATAAACAAACTAACATAATATCTACTGACCTCATATTCCCTTTTTTATGTCAAATTTCTATAGTAATTTGGTACATTTCGACATTGTAGCGGTATGGTCGAGCCGGGGTGGGATTATATAAGTTTGTTTCCTCCCACTCCTTTCAAGCGATCTAGCTGTAATTCAATGTGATGTGTTTTTTTTTTCTCATGTATTATTCCTGATTGCTTGAAATAAACCATTTCATCCATTCATTTATAACTAATAGGGATAACTAATTACTTTTTTAAAAGTTAGATGCATCACTGTTTGCTGTGCATATGGTAAGGTTGAATAATAAACGTGAAGTTAACAACATAAAGGTAATGTGTTACCAGTATTTTTTAGGAGTTGTTTCTTCTTGTTACCCTTTTTTCGCTCCTAAAAAAGTAATGAGTTTAACAGAAAAAGCTTCTTCTCACTCTGAGTCTGTTGTCTTACCCTTTCTACCAATAATTAAAAGCGGTTTCTGTACTAAGACATTTTGGTTGAAGCTGTTTAACCTGTTGACCCTCCTGACATTGGTGAAATCTGCATTGCATTATATTCAATTTTGCTGCTGGAATTCATATAAATCACCTCCTTTTTTCCCTCTTCCTCTCCATTTGTGCAGCTTTAATCAGCAGGATCACAGCAAGCACTGAATCATTACAGGGAACAAATTACCATAACCTGACAGCAGCGGCGCACGTACACCTTTCCAGCTGCAGCTCACCCTGAGAGCCGCTGTTTGTTTAAAAGCCTTAACCCGCTGCAGGTGGGGGGTGAACTCCCAGAAAAGCGGGGGTCGGGGAGGCATTTAGCAGCCGTCAGAGACCGCCTGCTTCCCCATTCCACTGGAGCCTAAAGGTGAAGCGGAATAAATGGTCGCACACATTTGCCAGCCTCCTCACCTTCCTCCACTGGCTGCTCAGGGAAAAGGGGTTTGACCTTTATCAGACGGGAGCGCTAACACGCTAATAGCCCTGTCCACACTGCAATTAGGGAGAGGATCTGACGGGGATGAGGATTGTACAGGCTGTTACCCCAAGTGGGAGGGGAGGAAGACGCCAAAGCTCAATGAAAAAGCTTTTTTTTTTTTTTTGCTGGGAGGATTGTGGTTATTTGGTGACCAAAGTATTTTGTAAACACTTAAAACCTTCTAAATAATTTAATGCACCAAAAAGAAATGAAGAAACGTTTACTAGACACTAATAACGTATCAAAATACTATGAATTACTTAAAAAAAACCCTCCATAAACCTGTACCGTAAAGTCAAATTATCTTGTGATCTTGTGTATCTAGTGGTCTTTTAATTTTGATTAAAAATAAAAAAAGCTACTGCAGAGCGGCAGAAGTTCATTTCCTATCAACTCTTTCTATACATTCTTCCTGCTAGCTTACAGCCCTTTCAACATCAAGCTAACATTAGCAGCGCAACAAAAAGGAGAGCTATCAACACATTCTCACTTCCAAGTCGTCACATATTAACGTTTGGTTAAGGATCCCTCCGCGACACTTTTTGACGTTTTGAGTGTCTCCAACTTTTTTGACATGCTGGCTGTTCCCATTAAATCACGGGTCCCTAACCTCCAGGCTGCAAAGCGGAACATGCGTGGCACTGGTACCCGAACCTGGTACTGGTACCCGAACCTGGCAGCGGATAAGGTACCAGGTGCAGTACCAGGCGTGGTACAAGACCTGAACTGGATCCAGATGTGGTACCGGGCATGAACCCCAACAGTGTTATGGCGCATACACATCTTTTTCACCGCATGGTGAATGCGTTGCTCATCGCTTGTCAAAACATGTTGCCGGTAGCACATAAATAACACAAGCGAATGGTAGATGGTGTATACTGGAACAAAATCGTGTGTTGGTAGTGAAGTTAGAACCAGCCTTTGAAACGGGAGGCTATGTTCTGAGCTGAGCTGTTTACCAGCTCTAACACACAAATAACCAAACAACCATATGGAGTTTTTTTCAATTATAATCTGTTTTAGAAGTCCCGCTTTTAAAAATAAATTATTCCAAATTAGAAAACGTAACTGCAACCTGACTATGTAAGATCAGTTTTTATTTTCTAACCTTTTAAACACCAGCAGAGTGTTTTGATATCCTCATAACTGTCCTAAAAAAGGCTGTTTACTGAGTAAATTTCACCAATTCTCGCTTCCTCACTAAGAAGGTCCTGGTTGTACTTTGAACACAAGGATTAAACAGACTAATTAGAACATGTTTTGGTACCTGAGCACTTTTTTTTCCTAGAGCATCAACATATTCACAGGCTTTTGAATAATGCATTAGGAGGCAAACTCTCAGCATTTGGGTTGCTGTAAATGACAATGAACCACTTTTTGCACTTCAGCTGCAGGTCCAAACAGATGCTCAGAATAAGGTTATGAGATTTTCTATATGTGTGTGTGTGTGGTGGGGTAAGGGAGTGTCCATGAGCAGAGGAGGAGGCTGAGCCTCCGCTCAGCAGATTGAACTGTGAGATGATGTGATCTGAGACATACAGAGTCGCTCAACCCGGGCTGATTGGATGGTAACTGGGAATGATTGCGCTTTTCTTTTTCAAAAGAAAGCTGCATCAGATGTAGCAGGTGACAGGACAGCGCTTTATAAGAAGATTCCTCAAAAATCTAACTATAAGACATTAACAACCATTAGTAATGTATCCATAACCCTTTATAGGACAAGATTAATTAGTTTTTGTATGTCTTATCAATGTGTAATTAGAGTGTTAAAATGCTGCTTATAAAGACCCTCATTGGAATTTAAAAGCCTTTGAGACATTTACAAGACATTAGAGACATTTGACAAGAGCCAGGAGCGCTGAAGGAAACGGGCTTCAGGAGAGACACATGGAAGGACGGGTGGATGTTCATGGAAAAAGGCAACTTCAGGCGGACGACGGAGGGATTGATAACACGGTCTATCTCAAAAGGGCCAATGAAGCGAGGACACAGCTTCCGGGACTCACACTGCAGCGGGATGTCCCTGGTAGACAGCCAGACTTTCTGTCCCCGTTGATAGTCGGGGGCTGGAACTCTCTGGCGGTCAGCCAGCGCACGGTTCCTAGATGCAGCACGGGAGAGGGCCGCCCGGACCGTGTGCCAAACACGACGGGCCCTTCATAGGTGGTCCTGGATTGAAGGAACAGCCGTCGCTCTCTCCTGAGAGGGAAATAGGGGAGGCTGATAGCCAACAGAGGCCATGAATGGAGACACCCCTATTGCAGAGGAGACCAAGGTGTTGTGAGAGTATTCCACCCAGGGCAGATGAGTCAACCAGGATGCAGGGTGATTGGCTGTCCGACAGCGCAAGTCCGGCTCCATGTCTTGGTTCACCTGCTCGGTCTCTCCGTTGGTCTTGGGGTGGTACCCCGAGGAGAGGCTTATTGTGGCTCCGATAGCTCGGCAGAAGGCTTTCCACACCCTGGAAGTGAATTGGGGGCCTCGGTCCGACAAAATGTCCTGGGGCAGCCCATGTAACCGGAACACATGCTTGACAAGGAGGTTGGCAGTCTCAAAGGCAGACGGAAGCCTGGGGGAGAGGTACAAAATGGATGGACTTGGAAAAAAAATCCAATATGGTCAGAATAGTGGTGTTACCTTCTGAGGGTGGAAGGCCTGTAACAAAGTCCACCGCAATATGGGATCAGGGCTGATGCGGTACAGGAAGTGGTCGCAGGAGTCCTGCTGGTGCACGGTGGCAGGCTTTTCCACAAGCACAGACGAAACAGGCCTGGATGAACTCCTGTGTGTCTGAGGCAATGGAGCGCCACCAGAAGCGCTGCCACAGTAAGGTTATGGTGCTGTGGATCCCAGGATGGCAGGCCACCTTAGAGCAGTGACCCCACTGCAACACTGAGGAGCGAGCAGGTGGAGGAACAAACAGAAGACTGGGAGGACATTCAGGGGGAGAAGGACGGTTCACCTGGGCTCTCTGAACCTCACGTTCCACCTCCCAGATGGCAGCACCAACCACACAGGTGCATGGCAGGATGGTGTCCCTAGGTGTAGGGCTTGAAGCTGGGATGTCGAATTGCCTGGAGAGAGCGTCAGGTTTCACGTTGCGAGACCCTGGGCGGTAGGTGAGAGAGAAGTTCAAGCGTCCCAGGAAAAGGGACCACCGAGCCTGACGGGGATTAAGTCTGCGGGTTTGACTGGTTTTTATGGTCTGTCCACACCAGGAATGGTTGAGACGCTCCCTCCAACCAGTGATGCTATTCCATCAACTCCAGCACCACCGCCAATAGCTCCCGGTTTCCCACATCATAGTTCCTTTCTGCCGCTGAGAGCTGCCGAGAGAAGAAAGCGCAGGGATGCATCTTCTGATCGGAGGATGACCGCTGGGAAAGCACCGCCCCGACTTCAGACTCCAATGCATCCACTTCCACTACGAACTGAGCTGTAGGATCTGGATGGGATAATACAGGAGCGGAACAAAACAGACGCTTCAGCCTCTGAAAAGCTAAATCAGCTTCTGAGGACCAGGAGAACTGTTCTTGGCCAACAACCGCTGAAGGACATGTCTGACATGTTGAACGTGCTCCTCAAGAGTCTGTGAAAATATCAAAATGTCATCTAAATAAACAAACACAAATCTATTCAACATGTTGCACAGCACATCATTAATGAGACATTGAAAAACAGCAGGTGCATTAGTCAATCCGAAGGGCATAACAGTGTACTCAAAATGTCCCAGGGGGGTGTTGAAAGCCGTCTTCCACTAATCGCCCTCCTTGATTCTAACCAAGTGATAGGCATTTCAGAGGTCTAGCTTAGTGAAAATGGTTGCAGTCTGAAGGGAGCCGAAGGCAGAGTCTATGAGTGGAAGAGGATACTTGTGTTTTACAGTAATGTCGTTCAGGCCCCTGTAATCGATGCAGGGGCGTAGGGTCTTATCTTTCTTTTCAACAAAAAGAAGCCAGCCCCTACAGGAGAGGAAGAAGGGCGAATGAGTCCAGCTGCCAGACTCTCTGTGATATAAGTCTCCATGGCTTCCCTCTCAGGTTTGGAGAGGCTTGGGTGGCTCAAGAAAACTAGTAACAGGCGGCACAGCAGCATGCAGACAGTGAGAGTGGCAAAAAGGCTCCAGTTTACAATGGATTGTGACGACCAGTCTATGTGTGGGTTATGTAACATAAGCAAAGGTAGACCTAACATGAGCTGAGAGGACGGAGAGGGAACCACATTAAAGCTAATTAACTCTTGGTGATTGCCAGAAACCAGCAGAGTTACGGGAAGAGTACGGTGAGTAACAAAGGCCAACAGTCTACCGTCCAAAGCATACACTTTTTTAGAGCTTGGGAGTGGTTCTGTAGGGATTTTGGACTGAGAAACAAACTGAGAGTCAATGAAGTTGTCATCTGCACCCGAGTCCATTAAAGCATGGATCTCTAATGTAGTTGAATCAAAAGAAACAGTACCTTCAAGAAGGAGGCATCTGGAGGAGGGGTCATTAGGAGTACGGCTCACCAGCACCCCTCCTGAGCCTGATGAGCCTGGTCTTTTGGCCGGGCAGGACAGTCGCACCGGAGGTGGCTGGACAGGCCACAGTAGATGCTGAGCCCCTGGTGGAAGCGGCGTTGACGTTCCTCTGAAGAGAGCCGTATCCTGCCGAGCTGCATGGGTTCCTCACTGCTGACCGGCTGGGTTGGTGCTGAAGTGGGCGTGGCCTCCCGCTGAGCTGCAGCCAGAGGAATCACTGGCTGGTAACAAGGCTCGAGCGGAGGGAAGCTGCTTGGGTACGGGGCTCTTCCGGCTCTATCCCTGCGTCCCTCACGAAGGCTGTTGTCCAGTCTGATGGAGAGGGAAATCAACTCCTCCAGACTTGATGCTTCGTCTCGAGCCGCCAGGTTATCTTTAATGTCCTCTCTGAGGCCACGTTAATGAATCCCAGTGAGAGCCTTCTCGTCCCACCCACACTCTGCAGCCAGAATCCGGAAGTCAATGGATTAAGACGAGACCAGATTTGAACCCTGGTGTAAGGCGAGCAGGCGGTCCCTTGTCTCTTTCCCCTGCAGGGGATGATCAAAAACGTGCAACATTTCTGCTGTGAATAACGCCAGGGACTCACGGAGCGGGGAGGCTCCGCCAGACAGCGCTACAGCCCAGGCGGACGCTTTCCCCGAAACCAAACTCATAATGAAAGCAACTTTCGCTTTGTCAGACAAAAACGTGACGAGCTGCTGCTCAAACGCAAGTTCTCACTGGTGGATAAACTGCTTGCAGAACCCTGGTTCTCCTGAGTACCTGGCCGGAGTGGGGATGAAGGGCTCGCGGGGCTGCGAGGCAGGATCTTGAGGTGCTGATTGAAGAGCTTGATTTAAGTCCACTGCATGAGCTTGGTCTGGTGATGTTAAGGTGGAGAGCTGTGAGGAGACCTCATCCAGATGACTGCCGAGCCGGTTCACTCCAGTGGAGAGGTGTTGAAGGGAAGACATGATCTCCTGAAGAGCCCGGTCGTGCTGTCCAACAAGAGCCCCTTGGGATGTGATGGCATGCTTCTCCTTGTCTAACTCCACGGGGTCCATTGTGGCCAGGTTATTCTGTTGTGATGACAGATCCCAGAGCAGAGTCAGGTGAGATGGAACAGCAGTGAAGTTTTATTAGCCTCACAAAGACAAAAACGAATAACAGAAGCACACTGGTAGCGGAGGCAGGGCGCTAGGCCGACGGAAAGCTTTTACTAGGAACCAGGAAGGAGCCGAACTCAGCGTAAATAACCTGAAAAGGTTGGAGGAGCCAGGGAGAGGCCTTCATAGGTGCATCCATTAGAGATGGGAAGCAGGTGTACAAGGCCACCAGGTAGTGAAACCCACGTCTCCTTCCTCACGCCACCCAGTAGAAGCACAAACAATGAAATACATAAGCACAAAGCAACAACACATCTGCATATACAATAACAAAGTCTGAATTAGTGTTATATCTACTTACATAGTCATGTGATTTATTGTTACTTGAGGATTCTCAATAACCTGAATCTATATTGGAAAGATATAAATATCTGATTTTAAGTTTTGAACCGGATAATGATAAAACATGCAAAGAAAATGGTTTGGTCGAGTTGGGGAGGGATTATTTAAATCCGCTTCCTCCCACTCCCTTTGAGGTAATCTGTCTCTTAATTTCTAGTTATCCTGTGTTTTACATGTCTTTATGGATGTAAACTTCTTAAACATTTTTTTAGATTTCTTGAAATAAACCATTTCTAATCTAATCTTATTAGTAAGACATTTGTGAATGCTTATTCATGTCCTATAAATATTCTATAAACGCTAGTAAACCAATGCTGATTAATGCTTGTTAATAGGGCTGGGTATTGGTTATAATTTCCATAAACGATTCAATTCGATTCACAAGAGAATCGATTCGATTCTGATTTTTTCAGATTCTTCTGATTCTTAAATTCAATTCAATTTTAAGGTTACACATTTATACACATTTGTTTAGAAATACATTAAAAATCTATTATTTCATTTGAATATAATTATATTAATCAGATCCAGTTCACATACTGTAAATGTATCAGTGAAATAATGAGATTGTTAATATCATCCAGTGTTACATGGATTCTCTAAAGGAGAAGTTCTAACTAAAATGTTCAGATCATTAACATTGTAAACATTGTTCTGCTTCTCCTGGAGGACGTTTCAGTTTGGACACTAGGTGGCGATCACGCTGTAGAAGTAAACCTTATTCTAGAAGAAGAAAGTATGAGGGGAAAAAAAACGATGTTTTAGACCACAAATAATGATCAACGTCCAGTTCCTTGTCCGATTTGCTAAAACCGAAAGAACAGAGGAACCATGAAAGAGTGAAATCTTACACAGAACATTCAGAAAACCTGACAGCTCCGAGTTTGCATTCTCTTACTCGCTTGCTCGGGACAATACATCACCTTCTTATTGCTCTAGTAATTCCTGCACAGGCCTTTCAAATACTCATGAGGATTAATGACGTTGAAGTCCCACTTAAAAATGCAGCAAAGCAATCTCAGGCTGTGCAGTTCATTTTCTCACTCATTCACCTGCTTGTTAATTTTCTACAAGACTACACACACGAGAGAGGAGGGTCATTGGATTTTCATTGAGAGCTTAAAAAACAAAAAAGAGCGATTTCCATTTTAAACAGCAGAAATCTTTTTATTTGCTCGTTTTTGTCTTGAGTGTTCTAGATGTATTTTATTTTAATTTGAGGTTCTATTATTCAGTGCTGTTCCTGTGGTTTACAATTTGATGAAGCAGCTACTGGAGACCGAATCCTACTAAGATTTTTTACTGTTTTTGTTACAGACACTTGAAATAAGGTACTTTAGGTTATAATTTGATGGTTTAGGGCAGGAGTCTTTTACCCCTTCACTATGACTCTTTGGTTAAAGAAAAATACTTTTTTATTTTTAAAAGTAACTGCAAAGTAAAAAAGTAAAATAAAAAAAGAAAGAAAAGAAAAGCAGTGGGCCTAGACTGCTGGCCCCAGTACCCATAATGCCCCAACAATCAATCAATCAATCAATCAATCAAACTTTATTTGTTAAGCGCTTTTCATGTACTTCTGTACAGCCCAAAGTGCTTTACAAGTTAAAAACAAATTAAAAAGAAAAACACATGTCAGCAACAAGCACAAGACAGAAATCGGAAATATCCACCCCATTTGGACAAGAACAGCATTTTGTTATAAACAAATAAAATCAAAACATCAATTAATCATAGGTTAAAACTAGACTAGACACATCATTAAAATAACAAAATATTCAAACAATAAAAACTCTAAAAAAGTTTAAAATGAGTCATTAAAAGCTTTACTAAAAAGGTGTGTTTTTAATTTGTTTTTAAAAATCTCCACAGTTGTACAGGCTCTCAGATCCTCAGGCAGGCTATTCCACAGGCGAGGACCAAGACACTGAAAAGAAGCCTCGCCATAGGTCTTGGTCCGAGTTCTAGGGATGATTAATGTCGTAGAGCCTGAGGATCTGAGAGCTCTTGGTGGTTCATATGGACTAAGGAGATCTAGTAAATATAAAGGACCTGAACCATTAAGGCATTTAAAAACTAAAAGAATAATTTTAAAATCTATCCTAAAACTGACAGGCAGCCAGTGCAGGGATTTAAGGACAGGAGTGATATGAGCTCTTCTTCTGGTGTTGGTTAGGAGACGTGCAGCTGAATTTTGAATCAGTTGTAACTTGTTGACAGACTGCTTCGGAAGTCCAGTTAAAAGAGCATTGCAATAATCAAGTCTCGAACTTATAAAAGCGTGGATTAAAATCTCAGCACTAGATCGTGTAAGGAAGGGTAGTACCTTGGCAATATTTTTTAAGTGAAAGAATGCAGTCTTTGTTACATTTAAAATATGCTGCTTAAAATTGAGATCAGCATCAAAGACTACTCCAAGGTTTTTTGCTGAGCTTGTCACATCCATGCCAAAGTTTTGACATTTCAGTCTAGCTCTCTCTCTGTCTGCTTCCGGGCCAATGATCATTATCTCTGTTTTGTCTTTGTTAAGCTTTAAAAAATTTGCTGCCATCCAATCTTTAATATCATTAATGCAATTTATGAGTTTGTTTGTTGCAGTAGGTTCATCAGGAGACACGGCAACATAAAGCTGGGTGTCATCGGCGTAGCTATGGAAGTTAATGCCATGTCTCCTGATGATATTTCCTAATGGGAGCATATAAAGATTAAACAGAGTGGGGCCTAAAATGGATCCTTGTGGTATACCACAGGTCAATGGAAGGACTGAGGAAGATGTTTCATTGGAGCTAACAAAGAATGTTCTGTTTGTTAAATAGGATTTCAGCCAGCTAAAAACAGTTCCAGTGAGACCAACCATGTTACAGAGTCTTTTTAACAGAATTGAATGATCAACTGTGTCAAATGCAGCTGTGAGGTCAAGCAGGACTAAAACGGAAAGGTTTTTTCTGTCTGCATTCATCCTGAGATCACTGACCACCCTGACTAGAGCTGTTTCTGTGCTATGGTCTGATTTAAAACCAGACTGGAACTTCTCACAAATGTTGTTGTCTTTTAAAAAATCAGTTAGTTGATAAAACACCAGTTTTTCAATGACTTTGCTTAAGAAAGACAAGTTTGATACAGGTCTATAATTGTGAAGAGCAGAAACATCCAAGTTGTTTTTCTTCAGAGTCGGCCTAACCACAGCGGTTTTTAAGGATGCCGGGAAGTCTCCACTCTGGAGAGAACTGTTAACAATATTTAAGATTTCTGTCTCACAAGACTCGCAAACTTTTTTAAAAAGTGTAGTTGGGATAGGATCTAGAGTGCAGGTAGTTGATTTAATTTGTGAGATCACTTTCTTTAGTGTGGTGGCTTCAACAATGTCAAACGCTCCAAGTTCCTCATCAAACATTCTAAAATCATAAGAATCAAAATTTTCAGTACAGGATTGACTCATCTCTAATCGTACCATGTCAATTTTTGCTTTGAAGTGATCTGCAAACTCTTGACATTTTTCTTTGGTAAAACAATTACTGGTTTTGACACTGGGATTGATGAGTTTCTGGATGGTGGAAAAGAGTACTCTTGGATTATTGTTATGTTCTGTGATTATGTTTGAGAAATATTTTTGTCTACATTTTTTCATTTCTTTATTATAAAGAGCTAACTTCCCACGGAATGATTCATAATCTGTAACTAATTTAGTTTTCCTCCATTTACGTTCACTAATTCTACACTCTCTTCTTAGAGTCCAAACTTCTTTGGTTTTCCAGGGGCATTTTTTAGTTTTTGTCTTCCTGAGTTGTGTGGGTGCCACTTTATCTAAGATGGTCGACAGTTTAGTGTTTAAGTTTGTTACCATGGAATTGCAGTCCAGTGAGGCAACTGTTGGAGCATTTTGAAGATAATTTGCAAAATTAGCAGTCACTTCATCATTTATGTGACGTTTTCTAGAAGTGCTCTTTGGTGTTTCCTGTTTATTTATGTCATTTGTTGTAAAAGATATGCAAGAGTGATCAGAGATGCCCAAGTCTTCCACCAAATCCACTTTAACAGATAATCCATGAGTAATGATCAAGTCCAGAGTGTGACCTTTACAATGAGTTGGGACATGGACGTGCTGATGAAAATTCATGCAATTTAAAACATTTAAAAATTCTGAAGCGAACGCATCAGAAAGATTGTCAACATGAACATTAAAATCCCCTAGAATAATTATCTTCTCATATTCAATATGCACAACTGAGAGGAGTTCTGAAAACTCTGAGAGAAAAAAGGAACATTATCCAGGTGGTCTATATAATAAAAGGCAAAGTATCTTCTGATTTTTGAGAATGATTGATTGATATTCAAATGATTTGTAACTACCAAACATGATATCTTTAAAATTATACGATGATGATAATATGATAGCAGTGCCTCCCCCTCTTCTGTCCGTCCTAATAGAATAAGTGAAGTGAAAACTCGGGGGGGTTGCTTCAATTAAAGTAAATGGAGCATCTGTTGAGAGCCATGTTTCTGTTAAGAATAAACAGTCAATTTTGTTTTCTGAAATAAAATCGTTAATAATCCACGCTTTATTCAAAAGGGAGCGAATGTTTAAAAGTGCCATCTTGAATGCTGTGGGTGGTGGATGATCAGATGAGGGTGAATAAGTATTCACTAGCTTTAGATTCCTATATTCGCTCACTGGTTGTTTCCTATGAATCCGTGTTCTTAAAGTTGTAATAGTCTCTATTTTTGACAATATAGGTAGAGTACATTGGGGTTGCAATGAGTCTGAGAATGTCCCTAGGTGAGGTATGGAAGAAGGCAGAGAACACTCAGAAAAAGGCTGGGTAATAGTTAGATGTGGAGGAGAAGTAACATTTTTCAAATTACTGCAACCAGTGGTCAGTCATGATTTTGGTGTAGTTTGAACTACATATTGCAGGTTAGATGCGAAAATTCGACTCCCATTTATATTTGGATGAATACCATCACTCTGAAAGAAGCTTGGGCGGTTCCAAAACAGGTTGAAATTATCAATAAATATAAAATCATTTCTTATACACATGTCCTGAAGCCACAGATGCAAGGCGAGAGCTCGACTAAATCTTTCAGATCGCTGATTAATAGAAGGAAGAAGACCAGAGATATAGATAGATTTATCACATTTTTTTAAAATGTCAAAAAGCAAGAGGAAGTCTTTTTTTGTTAGCTCGGATTCACGTCTTCTTATCTCATTCGCACCAACATGAATAATTATTCTTATTATTGTAGGTGGAAGTTCAGGTAGCAAATACAGTAGTTTGTCGAGGATAACAGAAACGGTTGCACCAGGGTAGCAGCACGTTGTGGCGTTTGCAAAGCAAATGTTTCTGATAATGGAGTCCCCAATGATCAATGTAGTGGGGGGAAAAAGAGGGGTAATGGGTGAGTGAGGGACTTGTACCTGCTGATGTCCAGTGTAAGAGTGTCCGGAAGGGTCTAATTCTTCAGAGACCAGTGGTTCTGGGTTCAGCGATCCTCGTGGTTGAGCTGCTATTCCAGAGCGTCGTTTCACGGCCTCTCGCAGCAGCTGTCGTCGCTTTGATCTTGTAGTGGACACCGATGACGTAATGGGGGCTCCAGCTCGGTCAGGAATGTCAAGTGAGGAGGGATCCCGTTTTCTCCGACTCCCTTTCGATGAGACAGGAGTCCGTGTTGGTGTGACAGCTGATGGGACCCGACTCAGTGAAGACCGGAGGCTCTGTGTTGACGAGGTAGGTGGTGTCCCAGGAGCGTTGGAGAGTGGAATGGACGCGGCAATGTCCGGTGAATGGGTGCGCACGTTTCGTCCTTGCCGCAGCGAAGAAGCCGCACAAAAGGTCGGAGATGCTGATAGATCCGTGTGCCGATCCGAGATCAAAGCGGTGCCGGGAGGTGGTGCAGTCTGCGCAGTGTCTGCAGCTAAATCAGTAGAGCTGGAAGACAGGACTTTCTGACCCAGCCCGGGCCACATCTCGTAAGAGCCCAGCTGGAGCGGCGCCGCCGAAGAGGGAGCATCATTCTCGTCTGACAGTGGGGCAAAACGGTTGGAGAGAGAAAGATTTGCCGGCAAAGCTGTGCACGGCTTAGCCGTCCAGGAAACTTTCCCGCGCCGTGTCACCTCCACCCACGATGGCCTCGGTGTGGAGGAGCAAACCGGAGCCCCGCGGCCGGCGGCCGCGCCGACGGGTTGGTGAGTTTGCTGAGTCTCTGGGGTTTCCGGGTGATTTAGAGTTTCGGCTCTGTGGTTCCGATCAATCAGGTCCAATCCATCTGTTAGGCCACGTACCTGGACGACGTTGCTCTCAACTCCAGTAGAGTCTGTTTCCATGTTTGTTGCGCCAATCCACGGAACTGTTTCCGACAAGGATGAGTTTGGGTTTGGCAGGTGTCCAGGAGCGGACGTATTGGATGCATTTCTTGTTTGAGGGAAGGTAACTGACATCATATGATCAATTAGCTTATCTTTTTCTCTAAGTTGAGATTTTAACTTGCGGATGACATTGTAGAGCCGAGAATGCTGCGGTTCACAGTTTGTGCAATTAACGCACAAAGATGTTCCAGCGTCCTGTGCTGACGTGTCGTTGGCCACGTCATCCATGCCCATCCAATCCATCAAAGGTGTTCAGATTTGTAGTTCAACAAAATCAGACTAAAACATTTTGACAGATTTTCAAATGCTGTTTGTCATAGAAATTCAATTGAAGGTCAGTATCTATAATTCATACTTACCAGGTGGTAAGTACTTCACCATACTTCATAACGTCTATGAGTGATGTATAAAAGAATCACAATTTTACCATTTACTATAATGAAAGACATTAATATTCACTATAAAATTTGTTCTGGTACAGTCTTGGAAAATATTGCGATACATATTGTATTGTGAAACATATTGCAATATGTATTGTATTGTGAAAAATATCTTGCGAAACATATTGTATTGTGAAACATATATCGCGATACGTATTGTATTGTGAAACATATATCGCAATACGTATTGCATTGTGAAACATATATCGCGATACGTATTGTATTGTAAAACATATATCGTGATACGTTTCGTGAAACATATATCGCGACACGTATTGTATTATGAAACATATATCGCGACATGTATTGTATTGTGAGATATATATCGCGATACGTATTGTATTGTGAAACATATATCGTGATACGTTTCGTGAAACATTTATCGCGATACGTATTGCATTGTGAAACCTATATCTCGATACATATAGTATTGGGAAACCTATATTGCGATGCGTATCGTATTGCCAGACTCTTGCCAATACACATCCTAAGATGGGTGTTCAATTTTCGAACAAATTCAATGATTTTAGGTGCCTTATGGTTCACGAAATACAGCAGGAGTCACTTCATTAACTCTGATTTATTTTAAATGATTAGATTTAAACATCTCTGGCTGAAATGTAAAAAATATACACCAAAAAACTATAGTGACTTAATTTATATTTATCATGGAAACAATACAATAAATGCAAATCAAGACTTTGTGGCTCCTACTTTGTCATGGAGAACTCAACCCAGACGGCTCTTCAAGTGTTGCAGACTTCTGGTTTAGTGTTCCTTAATTCTTCCTTAAGCTACCCAACGTGCTTTGTGTTTCCTGTCTTTGAAAACACCTGCTACATCTCATCATATTCATATTCATGGTCTTCTTAATATTTCTAAACTGTGTAATCGTTTATTTTAACAACCAGGGTGACTCAGAGAGAAATGCATGGTACTGAACAGAGCAGGTGATTCCTATTTTTTCAAGATAATACATTAAATATGTGTACAAACAAACAAGTAAACAAGAATGAATGTCAAATCCATCACATTTTAATTTGAAAAAGTTGTTTTTCGACATCAGAATAATCTAAAGGGAACATTCTATCACTCTGTATGGTCACATGACTTTGATAAATTCAAAGTGTTTCCACATGTTGGACCAGAATGATGGTTGATCAGTTTTTGCTGCATCACGTGATCACATTTTTGACAGGCGGCGAGCTTTGATTTGAT
>NC_050535.1:18939394-18958217 GCF_002922805.2 Oryzias melastigma | reverse complement strand
GTGGAGGTCTTAACCATGCGTCAGTATGTGATGACATGGTAATGAAAATGTGTTGATTTGGGAAGATGTAGGCATTACTTTTTATTACTGAATACTGAAATTGACACCAATTAGGAACCAAAACCAAAGAACCACTTTGGCACCAAAACCGAATAAAACCCAATCGGTGCCCAACTGTAGTTGTGACAGTCCGAGTTCTGAATCTATTCAATCTCATATCAATAAAATACTAGAATAACAAATATTTGCTATTTACTCATATTTATTTGTGCTCTCTAAGTTTTTTATGTTTCTTTGCCTTGAGGTCAATAAAACCATTAAAATCTGGAAAATGTAGCATTTGAAAAATGGGTTTTAAAACGATCTTTAATTGAATTACTAATGTCAATATTCACATAGAATTACCACAGAGAGTCGGTCTTGACAAACAGAATTCCTGGACATTGTTGCTTGCTTTGGTGATGAAATAAGATCTTAAATAAAGTTAGGTGCACATTGGTAAACCTTCTAACAGTGAAGGTCATAGTTGCTCCTGTGGCATTAATTAGAGGCTGGGTTCTCTGGTGTCTAATTAAAAAAGCTCTAACGGGGAGCAGCAGTTGTTTATGTGTATCCCAGAGTGTCTCCTGAGAAAAGTGATTCACAAACTGGGGTTTTATCAGCAAACTTGCTTCAGGAGGTTGAAGTTCTTCTGTTTCGTAGACTCGCTCCTCCTTTTCTGGAGACTCCCTTTTCTGTGCTGACTGACACCAACACAAGGAGGCTGCGATGATGGTGTCAATGTGGAGTAATTGGACTGTAATTGGTGTAAAATGGTCTTTGTGTTTGTATCGCGACGCTCTGTCTCCATGGAGATGGTTCAACACAGACAAATTACAGTCCTTCAAGACTGTCATGGACTTTTCTCATTGATTTTGAAATTCCTTCCAGGGGTGGTGATTGCATTGATTTTCCCCTGCAGTCTCTCGGGGTGTTTAATTGAAAACCACGTGACTGTGTGATCTGGTCCCTTGGGGGCGTCGCCGTAATTATATCCGGAGGGGCGCCTTCACAAAACTCTGAGCTTTTCATGTCAGCGCCGTCCTTATCTGAAGAATTCCGATAACATTCATCCAGTCAACCTGGTTTGTAATCATGTGTTCTAACAACTCACTCCTGCTCCTCGTCTGTTTGTAGGACACGCTCTTCCCAAATGCTTCAGATGCCATTAAAATTCATCAGCAGCAAGATGGTGCTTTCTTAATCAAGTCTGTGTGATCTTGCAGATGACAGAGAGAAGCTAAAGTGTGGGAGATGGAGGACAACTTCAAGTTTTAAACGTTTTTAAAGGAATCCTCTTCATTTCTGCATCTGCTTTATTGTGTTTCCTGGAATCTTGTTTTGTGTTTGAATTCTACTCTATGCTGCAATTCTCCTTTGGGTTTTTGGTCTGAGCTTACTTTGCTTTTTTCATTTAAAATATCATTACTTCGGTGTTATTTCTATTTTCTGCCTCCACATTTTTAATATTGATTATTTACTTTTAAGCATGCTTTATTTTAGTGTCAACCAACATTCTGAACAGATAAAGCTTTGCAAAACATTTTTGGATGAATGTCGGAACTTATGTGAAGTTAATAGCCTACAAATGACATATTACACATAAAAATAATTCACTGTTATAACATTTCAATATTTCCATCCATCCATCCATCTTCCTGACCGCTTCTTCCCTTTCGGGGTCGCTGGGGTGCCGGAGCCTATCCCGGCTACTGATGGGCGAAGGCGGGGTTCACCCTGGACAGGTCGCCAGTCTGTCACAGGGCCTCAATCACACACACAGTCACTCTCACATTCACACCTAGGGGCAATTGAGAGTCACCAATGAACCTATGAAGCATGTTTTTGGACGGTGGGAGGAAGCCGGAGTCCCCGGTGAAAACCCACGCATGCACGGGGAGAACATGCAAACTCCACACAGAAAGGTCCCAGCTGGGAGTCGAATAATATATATTTCCCTTGAGAATTTTCTTCAGTAATCTCGTTTTCAATATCTTTTCTGTCAGGAGTCAGCTATCTGTCTCCCCCTCTGGTCACAGGCGGGAGCTGTCTCTGGAGTACTGACTGCACTACATCTCCCAGCAACCCCAGCGTCCAGGAACTGTGCGCTCCTCAGCTGTCTCCAATCTGACAATCACCCACCTGCTTCTTAAGAAGCTCAGAGGCTCCCTCAGTGTGAAGTATTGTTTGTGCCACTCTGCCTGCATTACTGAGCGGTTCTGCCTGGACATGATCTTCTGTTGTTTTATCTCTTGATTGCCTGCCACCTGCACCCTGGACTCTGACAGCTCTACTCTCTTCTTGGGCGCTCCCAAACCTCTCCCTGTCTGACCCCGGTTTAAGTTTTTGGACTTTTAGTTCCTGTCTGAACTAATAAACCTGCTGAATGTGGAACCGGCTCTCTGCCTATTTGTGACACTTTGTTTTTTTTTTTTTTTTTTTAATATTTTTAAAAATGTATTTTATTTTTTACTTCTTTTTTTTAACCAATTCACAATATTTTGTTTAAAAGTTCTGTAAAAAAAATCTTGAATATCTGTGAAAATATTTTATACTTCTTTAAGAAAAGTGAATTTTCAAAAATGATTTCCAGATTTGGCTTAATTTTAAAGGTATTTCTTTAAGTTTTTTTAAGCTAATTTAGGATTTAGGTAATATTTTAGCTGACTATCAGCTTCAACATCTTCCTTTTTTTTAATTATTAAGAAAGAGACTTCATTCTTTTCTGCTATCAACACACTAGCTGTTTTGGCTAATTTAAGTTTTTATTTTTTAATTTAGCATTTAGCTAATATTTTAGCTGCCATCAGCTTCAGCGTTTTTAGCTATCAATTTCAGCATCTTCAGCTATCAGCACTAGCACCTTCAGTGGCCAAATTCATCTTACAGCATTCACACTAGCATTATTACAGGTAATGCTATATATCTAGTTTATAATTATGTAAAAAAGTTATGTTTTTAAAGTTATAGTGTTCATTAAATGTTTATCCTATTCGCCACGCGACCTAAGGTGTGTGTTGGATGTGATTTAGTTAACTCCCCTGATCTAAACAGTAGCTGGTATAATTGTATTTCCACTGTTAAGCTCATTGAGATTCTACTTCAGAACAACAAAAAGTTCTACATTTGAAGCTGATTCCAGTTTGTAGAACTCTGCTGTTTCTACATGATGTGAACAGACTGAGAGGCGTGTTTTAAATCACAACAACTCTGACTTTGTCTGCTGCTGTTGGGTTGCCTGCAGAATCTTGTTTAACTTAATTGAGGTTATCCAGAGCGCGGTCCTTTGGAGGAGTGCCATCTTCCTCGCTTTCATCTCAAATGACACAAAAATACACTCAAACAAGGAGAACGAAGCCGTGACTGAGACAAAACACAGAACAGAGTTTATTTTAGCGCCAAGCTGCTTTCAGTTGGGTTTTCTGTTCTTATGGGCTCATTTCTTGTAAACAGAGGATTTAGTAGAGACGATGCGCTACCTTGTTTAGCTAGAACAGGTATCTCTGTAGACTGAGCTGAGTGCATCTCAACCTAACATGAAACTGATTTAAGCTGCAGGTTCATACAGGGTTCATTCAAGAAAAAAATGTTTCACAAACTTTGACAGGTAATAAGTCATGAGAGGAGCTGGGATACCAGGAATCATTGAGTTGAATTTTTGAATTGAAATGGTTTATGTCAAGCAATCAAACAAGAATGTATGTGAAGTACAGTTGCATCAAATCAGATTTTGCTTGAAATGGAGCGAGAGGAAGTGAACTTATATAATCCCGCCCACTCGACCATAACATTTCCTTTACATGAACTATCATTTTCAGGTTCATAACTTCTGATTAGACATTTTTACTTAACATAGCTACAGGCCATTAAAAATCCTTGTGTATTAATAAATCATGTGACTATTTAAGTAGACATAACACTATAACAAACTGTATCACAGCATATGCAGATATGATCAAGATTCAGCAAACATCAATAAAAAATGTAGATTGTTTTTTCATTGGAAAACCATTAATATAATTTAAGTATTAAATCTGACAAAACATTTTAACATGTATACAGATTATTATTATAATTATAATAATAGTTATTATAATAGTAGTAAGAATAGGCTCCAGCAATCTTGAAAATGGACGGATGGATAGTTCTTGCTTGGTGAAAGCTTTGAGGATACGTCAAATGGAACCTGCACTCAAAAGCTAAAGAGAGCAGAAAAAAGACTTTAATCTGAGCTTCTAAACATCCACGGGTTCATTTCAACCAGCCACATTTTCCACGGGAATCCGTTCAAGTTTAAGGCTTTCAAAGCAGCTGGTGCTAATTTCATTTCACAGTATCAGAGGTACTCAGTTTAACTGCGTGACATCAGTGTCAGAGGTGACCAGACAATACTCCGACCAATCGGCGGCGTGCGCACTCGACATCAGACACAAGTTTTCCTTCTCCCTCTCGTCTGCTCTCTGACACGCTTCACTTCTCCCCCTCTGATCTCTCCGTCCCTCCTTTCTTCCTCCTCCCGGCACAGCCGCTCTCTCGCTCTCCCATTGATTAATTCCACTGGGTTGCCGTTTGATGCTTTTCAAGCCTCGTCCTCCTGCCAGCGCCCGGGGCAACGCCGACGACCGCAGGGATAGTGACTCAGTGGATTGGAGCTCAGAAAAAGAGAGAACTTTATTCACTAAATCATCAAAACCTTCTCGGAGATGTTGATGGTGCAGGAAAAACAGCTCGGAGCTCCCTGTCTTGAGAGGAAACGGGAGTTTACCTTCTTCACAGCGATGCAGCAACATTTAGTAAACATGGGGTCAACTGGAGTGAAATACCAGTGGTTTAGAGCTGAGGAGATATATGGTTTTAGGGATTAGCAGAATAGGATTAGACCCATCATATTTCTACAAACTGTGTGAGAGACTAAACTTACTCTAATGCTGTCCCACACTTTGACTATCAAACTATTGTGTTGTCTATTTCTACATTTAGAGGTGTTCAGGCTTTGAACAAAAAAGAAATATTTTTGGTCAAAAAATTAAAACTGGGATGACATTCTGCACCTTTCTGAAGAAATTTGGCCAAATTAACACTTTTTTGTGCTTTTACTAAAATGGAATTGGAAGAATAAGAATTCTTTGTATCTTTGATGAAACTTTAGTCCGTATTTTTATCCCTACTTTTAAATTCCCCCTCCGATTAGAATCCAGTTTTTTTAGTTTTTAATATATTGTTTTTCTTCTGAAAGAGAACAAATGTAATAATAAATCATTTTTGTTTTTACATTTCCGAGTATTTCTCCTTTTAAATCAATCAAACTGTCTTGGACAGACTCTGTTTGAATGAATGATCTTCTTTCCATCAACAGCTCTGCTGCACATGCACTAAACCCTCATCTGTTCCTAGTGTCTAGTTCAGGTTCTGGAGAAGAGAAGATGGTATCTTCACATTGACTGCAGTCAAATGAGCCGCCGTTCACATTTCTGTGGTCAAATCAGCATCACTGGATTTTTGGTGTGAGTTTCATCCAATACTTACGGTAGCAGGACTGAGAACGCTGGAAAATCTCCACCAGACTCCACGGAGCTTCTTGATGTGACCACGGAAATGTGAACGGCGGCTCATTTGACCGCAGTTGGAAAGGATTGTAAATCAATGAAAGAGCATTTTGATGTTAGCTTTGATTATTTTATCAAGAACTCTGAGAAACCAATGATTGAATGTATTGATCACAGTCAATAAACATTGGAGAATTAGCTAAAAGAGTCTTTGGTGAACTGGAAGGAGAAAGAATCAGGATTTTGGAGGAAGTTCTGTCCATGAAGATCTTCACTTCCTCGTCCAGCTGACATCCGGATCAGAACCATACGGCTGGACATTACCCAGATTGATGGATGTTTTTATGTAGCAGCGATGAAGATTTATGCTAGTGAGACGCAGAAATATCATATTGAGACAGGGGGGGATCAGGGGCGGAGCTCCAAAGGCCACGCCCCCTGAGAGGAGATTTTGGAAACAGAGGCTTCAACATGAAAAATTTATTTTTAAGACATTTAGGTTGTGGCATTTTGGTTAAAAACTTCATAATCATAATTAAAACACTACTGGGAACGTTTTTTAAGAAAAAAAATGGTCATAGGGGAACTTTAAAACAACAACAGTGCAAGAGTGATCTTTAATTATGGTTATACCGTTATTTTTTTAGACAAATCCACAAACTTTTATTTTTTTCCAGGACTAGTTCTGGGACTAGTTCTACAGGACTGTCGGTGTGGAGTAAGCCCCTCCCCACATCCCGTCACCCATCTGGCTTACAGCTTCTCACATCTCCAACCTAACAGTACCGGTGCAACAAGCTCCACCTAGAGCGTGTCTATGATGAGACTCACCATGCAGCTGCCCAGCAGAACCCAACCGGGTTTTGAGCCGGGCCTTCTCACTGTGAGGTGACAGTGCTGTATCAGCTGCAGAAACAGAGTTGATTTCTGCTAAAACTACTTAGTTGCACAAGTGTCCATAGATGGCAGAATTCACAGAGGCAAAGTGTCAAAATATTATTAAAGAAACTGTTTATCTGTTCATTAGCAGAAAGTAAATCATTTGATCCAATTAAGACACTAATTCTGTCCAGAAAATCATGAAGTGAAGGGTATGTTAATGTTAAACATATTTTATAGACTAAAACTGAACCCCATTGTTAAATAATGAATAATTCACATGATAAAAGTTAAATATAATAATGACAGTTCAGTGTTTTCAAAGGTACTTAAGCAGCTGCTCCATCTGTCATTGATGTGTGTGAATTACGATGAATAACTTTTATTATGAGCTTAATAGAACATTTAAGACTGACAATGACGAACGCCTGTGCTCTTATCATGGACCTCTTTTTCAGAATGTAAAAACATTTTGATTTCTGAGAACATTTTTCACAATCATTTATGTTTTTGCATTCAAGTAGATGTTACATTAAGGTCATTTTGGAGCCAAATTGGTTTGATGTATATTTCAATCAAAAGGCATGAATGGGTTATAAATAGAACTGGACATTTCATGTCCTGAATTTGGGGTTTTATAATTTAATTTTCAAGTTTAAATGTGTTTTCATTAATCAAAGTGATTATATTTTAAATGTAACTTTATTTATTAAGAAATTTTCATTCTTCAATAATGCAAAGTGCTTTACAGGCTCAAAACAAGACAAAAAATGAAATCATGACTGATTATTTTTGAACGAGAATGTGCTTTGGTTGTTGGTGATTTCAGAAACTGATGATCTAATGGGATTTTCACCCACAACCATTTCTGAGGTTTACAGAGAATGGTCAGAAAAAGAGAAAATATCCAGTGAGCAGCAGTTCTGGGGTAGAAATGTCCAGACTGGTTCCAGCTGATAGAAAGACAACAGTAACTCTAATAACCACTGGATACAATCGAGGTCTGCAGAAGAACATCTCTGAACTAACACGTCTAACCCTGTAAAAGCGTATTCGGTAATTGATTTTGACATTAGTTCTAAAAGAGACCATTCTTTGACAGTGTGCCCTTTAATCCAGTGTGCCCAAAGAGTAAAAAAGTAGTAAAAAGAAAAAATAGATAGTCACAAAAATAGCTGGCTATGAATAAAAAGCATGGAGATAAAACTATTTAAACGCTTTAAATCTGTCATTGAAATGTGTTGAATGTTGAACGTTTATAACTTAAACCACCGCAGAAAAGAAAGGGGAAAAAAAAGAAAAGAGTATTAGTAAGAACACGTTTAAAAAAGGTTTCAAATGGTTACTCTGACCAATAGAAGACCTGAGTCTTGGTTATTTTTTGTTTTTTCACTACAGAAGTATTTTGGCTTCTGGGAACCAGCGGTACTTCCTGTTTGGAACGCCAGGGAGAAGGGGTCACTCAGTCCAGTTTTCATAGAGTCGATGTTCTAAGACTAACTAGGTCATTACATTTTAATATTTTTAATTTGCTGAATATTGAGATTAGAAGGTTCCATGTAGTTACTTGCAGAAATGATTCTCACTGTTTTTTTTTTCTGTAGAATGAAAATTGGATTGACGTTTTTCTTACAAGCATTTCCCCAAATTTCAGTGCAATAATTTACATGTGGAACAATCAGTGAGTTACATAACAAATGGAGAACTTTAATGTCCAACAATGATTTCACTCTGTGAAGAACAGCAGTTGTTTTAGGTAACTTAGATTTAATATTACTAATATGAGATCTCCAAGTGAAACTTTCATGAATGATAACACACAAAAACTTAACTTCTTTAGTCTGCCAACATTATTACAGATGATTTGAAATGAAACGTTCTGATCTATCTTCCCGTTGCTGAATACCATAAATGATGTTTATTCACAGTTCAATGATAATTTATTTGCATTAAACCATTTTTCATTAGTTCCAACTCTGCTTGGATTATTTCTTTCATTCTAAATTGTCACCTACATAATAAAGGTTGTGTCATCAGCAAATAGGACACACTTTAACATATTGGACATATTAACAATGTCATTCAAATAAAGATTGAACAGCTTTGGTCCGAGAACTGACCCCTGGGGTACCCCACATTTTATACCACGACAATTTGATGTTCTGTTATTTATTTGTACATATTGTTGTCTATTTTTTAGGTAACTTGTCACCCATTGAAGAGATGTCCCTCTAATGCCGTATTTATGGAGTTTGCTAAGTAAAATCACTAAATATGCTAATGAGGTGTTTCTTGTTGTCTATTGCCGTGGATATTTCTTCTGTTGGGCCTATCAAAGCCGTGGTAGTTGAACAGTTTGCCCTGAATCCATATTGACGACTATCTATCTACCATCTTGTTCATGTCTATGTACTGCTAAGCCAGGGGTCTGCAACATTTACCACCAAAAGAGTCATTTGATCCAGTTTCTTACAGATCAAAACCCAACAAGAGCCGCCAAATATAACTTATCCTTTTAGAAAAATACACTTCCTGTTTATTTATCCGGCTATTCCTTTATATATTGTAGATTTTAAATAGTTACAATACTTAAATTCTCAAAGTTTTATACTTTTTTATAAACTTTTTAATAACTTCTTTACTTTTGACAGCAGCACATGCAAGTTCCTTTCAAAATAAAGTGTCAAATGAGATCCTCCTACTGCAGGAGATACACTTGAATTAAAAATGCAGGAAAACCAAGTCAAACATGGCATCTTCTTTAGGTTTGACGACTAGATTCGTGCAGCATAGATTACTATATCTGCTTAACTTCACTAAGTAATTTAATGTTTATTCAAATTGTTAATATTTTAAAGCCAAAGAGCTACATGTGGCTCCAGAGCCTCGGGTTGCAGACCCCTGTACTAACCAATATCTTCTGTGAAATGATGGGAGCTAACGACGCTAGCAACTGTTGCTAAGGACTTTTCTGATCCAACAACAATTGCAAATGTAAAGTTTCAAGCATGAAGCAAATACAAATCTATCATCAAAGAAGTGTGGACATGCAGAAGATATTGCTCAGTAGACATTGAACTTTCATTTTAAGATGGGGGCCACAAAATGTCGATTTAAGGGCCACAAATGGTCGGCCACTTTGAAACCCCTGCCTTAAACTATCACACATCAGAATATATTATCCTCCCTATCAGGGTCTGAGTTAAGTCACGGATTATCTTCTTGTGGAAGCTGAATCGGTTTAACCTCTCTCATTTTCTACATTTGCTTCAGGCCAAACAAATCGGGAGTGAAATTAATGAGTCCCTCTCCAGGAGTCTGCCGTGCAGACACATCTTCTAAATGACCAGACTCATGAGATTGTTTTTCATGATCACTGGGTGACATTCAGATCTGACCTTATACCAGTGAAGGAGCGAGGTTCCTTTTTCTGCCATTTTCTCCCGCGTCACGTCTGCCTCCAGGCAGATCCTTCTCCGCTCTTCCCTCCCTTCGCCGTCGGAGCTCCGACTTGGCGTCGGTGTGTCCTCGAGTGTGCGCCTCAGCTGCTCTCAAGAGTGGTGACATTCAGAAAGGTTCAGAGGCGAGCCCAGCCGGGCCATGCCAAGTTAACACACTGACATTGTCCTGACATTTTCCTACTGCTGGCTTCCACTTACCTCCCCACTTAGTTTGTGTGTTTACTGTATTTTACTGACAGGACAGAAGTCTCAGCAGTAAATTAATGACTCTAGGTTCATCGCTGTGATTACCTCCAGTCATAAAGCTTTGTCAAATTACAATGTTCCCTCGCACAATCGCATTGTTTCAACGATTTTGTCAGAGCATAGTTACAATTTTTATACATTCATTTTTAACAGCACATTGTGTTCTGCATCCTGATTGGCTGTTGATCTTGTCAAGCAATTTCTGTTTTCTGTGCAGACATTGCACATGCTCTTCACAATCAAATATTATATTCAATCCACACCAAACAAAATATAAACGTAGCACTTTTGTTTTTACTCATCGTTGTCTGGGCATGAACTTAAAGATCATCAAAGAACATTTTCTACAAACAGAAAATTCTCTTTCTCTCAAGTATTGTTCATAAATCTGTGACAGTGTGCATTAAAAAGGCAAAAGATGATGCTCAAATATGATTTTTTTAGTAACAAAATAATAAGTAATAAATACAATTTTGAATATTTTTCGTTAATCTTGTGTTAAATTGGACTTAATTCCAAAGCTGTATTGTTCAAGCAGAGTGACCCTGAGACAAAGAAAATCTATTTTCTGTTGGAAAGTTAACAATAATGAATGTGCTTCTGGAACGAGCTCGGTCCTCTCTGCTTGTCTGAAAGTCCACTGCCCTGCAGAGTGAGGAATTAATTATTTGCATTGCTTTTTGCCTAATTGGGCTTCACGGTCTTTTTTTCTCTCTGGATCTGTTAGCAGACTGAGTCGAGCCTGCAGCTCTTCCCCTTTTCAGTAAAGTGTGCTGACGAAGTGAGGGATTTATGTAACCAAGGAAAGCTTTTACCCGTTTAAAACCCAAACTTTTATTTCACAGCATAATGTCTGAGTGCCTCCCACATAACACACTGCTTGTGTTAAGAACAGTTTAATCCATCCAGAAATGTTTACAGTTTCAACATATTGTCTGTTTGTCACCCTAAACCAGGAGTGTCAGTAATGTTATCTTGAGCTCGTTTCTAACTTGTATAACTTTGACAAAATATATATTTTATGGAGAGTAAAATATTGAAAGTTATTTACGTTTAAGTTGATTTATTCTGGAATAATATTCCTGCCTTTTTATTATTTATAATTATGTTAAAGATTTACGTTTTCAGAGTTTTAAAAATGGGTATTTTGTTTGCTTTTTGGACTATTAAGGCATTTACCAAGATTTTTTAGGCTTATTTGGAGTTCAGCTAATATTTCAGCTACATCCTAGCTGTTTGGACTAACATAAGTTTTTTTTTTTTAGTTTTTTAGGCTAATTTAGCATTTAGCTAAGGTTTTTTTTAGCTATTAGCTTCAGTGATTTCAGCTATCAACTTCAGTGATTTCAGCTATAAACTTCAGTGATTTCAGCTATCAATTTATGTGATTTCAGCTTTGAACTTCAGCGATTTCAGCTATCAACTTCAGTGATTTCAGCTATCAACATGAGTGATTTCAGCTATCAACTTCAATGATTTCAGCTATCAACTTTAGCGATTTCAGCTATCAACTTCAATGATTTCAGCTATCAATTTCAGCAATTTCAGCTATCAACATCAGTGATTTCAGTTATCAGCTTCAGCAATTTCAGCTATCAACATCAGTGATTTCATTTATAAACTTTAATGATTTCAGCTATCAGCTTCAATGATTTCAGCTATCAACATCAGTAATTTAAGCTATTAACTTCAATGATTTCAGCAATCAACTTCAGGGATTTCAGCTATCAGCTTCAATGATTTCAGCTATCAACATCAGTGATTTCAGCTATCAAAATCACTGATTTCAGCTATCAACTTCAGCGATTTCAGCTATGAGCTTCAATGATTTCAGCTATCAGCTTCAGCAATTTCAGCTGTCAACTTCAATGATTTCAGATTTTCAACTTCAGTGATTTCAGCTATCAACTTCAGCGATTTCAGCTATCAACTTCAATGATTTCAGCTATCAACATCAGTGATTTCAGCTATCAACATCAGTGATTTCAGCTATCAACTTCAGTGATTTCAGCTATCAGTTTCATTGATTTCAGCTATCAACATCAGTGATTTTAGCTATCAACATCAGTGATTTCAGTTATAAACTTCAATGATTTCAGCTATCAGCTTCAGCGATTTCAGCTATCAACATCAATGATTTCAGCTATCAACATCAGTGATTTCAGTTATAAACTTTAATGATTTCAGCTATCAGCTTCAATGATTTCAGCTACTAACATCAGTGATTTCAGCTATCAACTTCAATGATTTCAGCCATCAACCTCAGGGATCTCAGTTATAAACTTCAATAATTTCATCTATCAACTTCAGCGATTTCAGCTATCAGCTTCAATGATTTCAGCTATCAACATCAGTGATTTCAGCTATCAATATCAGTGATTTCAGCTATCAACTTCAGGGATTTCAGCTATCAGCTTCAATGATTTCTGCTATCAACTTCAGCGATTTCAGCTATCAACATCAGTGATTTCAGCTATCAACTTCAGTGATTTCAGCTATCAACATGAGTGATTTCAGCTTTCAACATCAATGATTTCAGCTATCAACTTCAGTGATTTCAGCTATCAACTTCAGCAATTTCAGCTATCAACTTCAATGATTTCAGCTATCAATTTCAGCAATTTCAGCTATCAACATCAGTGATTTCAGTTATCAGCTTCAGCAATTTCAGCTATCAACATCAGTGATTTCATTTATGAACTTTAATGATTTCAGCTATCAACTTTAGCGATTTCAGCTATCAACATCAGTGATTTCAGCTATCAACGTCAGTGATTTCAGTTATAAACTTCAATGATTTCAGCTATCAGCTTCAGCGATTTCATCTATCAACATCAATGATTTCAGCTATCAACATCAGTGATTTCAGTTATAAACTTTAATGATTTCAGCTATCAGCTTCAATGATTTCAGCTATCAACATCAGTGATTTAAGCTATCAACTTCAATGATTTCAGCCATCAACTTCAGGGATTTCAGTTATAAACTTCAATGATTTCATCTATCAACTTCAGCGATTTCAGCTATCAGCTTCAATGATTTCAGCTATCAACATCAGTGATTTCAGCTATCAACTTCAGCGATTTCAGCTATCAACATGAGTGATTTCAGCTATCAACTTCAATGATTTCAGCTATCAACTTCAGTGATTTCAGCTATCAACTTCAGCGATTTCAGCTATCAACATCAATGATTTCAGCTATCAACTTCAGCAATTTCAGCTATCAACATCAGTGATTTCATTTATAAACTTTAATGATTTCAGCTATCAACTTCAGCGATTTCAGCTATCAACATCAGTGATTTCAGCTATCAACGTCAGTGATTTCAGTTATAAACTTCAATGATTTCAGCTATCAGCTTCAGCGATTTCAGCTATCAACATCAATGATTTCAGCTATCAACATCAGTGATTTCAGTTATAAACTTTAATGATTTCAGCTATCAGCTTCAATGATTTTAGCTATCAACATCAGTGATTTCAGCTATCAGCTTCAATGATTTCAGCTATCAACTTCAGCGATTTAGGCTATCAACATCAGTGATTTCAGCTATCAACATGAGTGATTTCAGTTATAAACCTTAATGATTTCAGCTATCAACTTCAGCGATTTCAGCTATCAGCTTCAATGATTTCAGCTATCAACATCAGTGATTTCAGCTATCAACTTTATGGATTTCAGTTATAAACTTTAATGATTTCAGCTATCAACTTCAGCGATTTCAGCTATCAGCTTCAATAATTTCAGCTATCAACATCAGTGATTTTCAGCTATCAACTTCAGTGATTTCAGCTATCAGCTTCAATGATTTCAGCTATCAACTCGGGCGATTTAAGCTATCAACGTTCAGCTTTAGTGATTTTAACTATCAGCTTCAATGATTTCAGCTATCAACTTCAGTGATTTCAGCCATCAACATCAGTGATTTCAGCTATCAACATCAGTGATTTCAGCTATCAACATCAGTGATTTCAGCTATCAACATTAGTGATTTCAGCTATCAACTTCAGGGATTTCAATTATAAACTTTAATGATTTTAGCTATCAACTTCAGCGATTTCAGCTATCAGCTTCAATGATTTCAGCTATCAACATCAGTGATTCCAGCTATCAACTTCAGTGATTTCAGCTATCAGCTTCAATGATTTCAGCTATCAACTTGAGCGATTTCAGCTCTCAACGTTCAGCTTTAGTGTTTTCAGATATTAACTTCAGTGTTTTCAGCAATGCGCTTCAGCCTCTGTAGCTATCAATTTCAGCTATTAGCACTAGCATCTTCAGCGGTCAAATTCAGCTTAAAGCATTCACACTAGCATTATCACAGGTAATGGTATATATCTAGTTCATAATTATTTTTAAAGTTACAGTTTTAAAGTTTAAAAAAAATGTAG
Organism: Oryzias melastigma; assembly: GCF_002922805.2. Taxonomy (NCBI): domain Eukaryota; kingdom Metazoa; phylum Chordata; class Actinopteri; order Beloniformes; family Adrianichthyidae; genus Oryzias; species Oryzias melastigma. The sequence continues at coordinate 18,943,653 of NC_050535.1, read as the reverse complement.
TTTTAAAGTGTCCAATATATGTTTATCCTGTTCGGCCCGTGACCTAAGGTGTGTTTTGGATTTTGGCCCAGTGTGTGATTGAGTTTGACACCCCTGCGGGTTCATTGAACGATCTATGACCATGTTATTACATACGGTCAACCTGCATGTCCCGTACAGGGTTACCCATGATTCTCCCGCCGACAGCCCATATCCACCCGTAAGGGCAGTTGTGACTAAAGCTTTACCACAGGAGCCACGCTCCTGCCAACTGTTGTATGTCTTCATATAGCAGCTAAATAATCTCATTAGTCTCTTTTCATTTGTCCTCCCTCCACCTCCACCTCCACCTCCAGCTTCTTCACCGCGGTCATTACGTCTCAATAATCCCCCTCACTCCTCTTCCCCTCCTAACTCTGGCCCTGCCTGCCAAAGTGTCTGTCTCAGCAACAGTAATTCTCATTAATTATCACTGCAGGCATGTTCTGGTGCCAGAACGACCCAGGTGGCAGCCGAACATCGCCGCCGCTGGAGAGTGGAGTTAAGCTGGCAGAGAGCAAAGCAACTTAACTACCTATCAGTGCACAGCAGTTAACTGTATCTAAGAGATGAAAGCCGAGAAATGCTCGGAAAAGAGTCGTGCGATGTCTCCAAATGAAAGCTTTTATCTTCCAAAGTACTGTGAGATGTGCTTTTACTATCTCTGTAGGACAACACTAATGTAGTCGACTGTGACCCCAGCCAGGCTTCACCAATACAGCAGCCTGCAAGTGTAAAGAAAACAGTTTGTCTGGGGTCATTTCCAAAGATCAAATATGAAACGTACGGCAGTGTATTTAATCTCAATGGAAGTCTTTTTTTTCTTCGTTTACTTTTAGTCAAGGTCAAAGTTTTTAAAATGTTGCTAATTAAACACAAAAACAAATTTTGTAAATGTGACCATTTGTATACAAATTCCACTTTCAGTGTCATTGAAATTCCCGAAAACAGTAAAAAGGAGATATTAGAGATGTACAACTTTTTTTTTCTTTTAGTCTTTTTACACCCTTTTTAGGATATTTATCATGAGGTGAACATGAATCATTCTTAGAGAGAGCTAGCTGCTCATCAACCATAACACTTTAGAATTGTAATTTTAAGACAATACATTATCAATCTGAAAATTATTTTCCCAATATTTGTCCTTGATATTATGCATGTTTCAGCCAAAATTCTTTAAAAGCTGTTGTTTTAAGTATTAAACCTCTGTTAGCTAATGTATCTTTAGAAAAAGCTTTAAATAAAACAATAGCATTCATTGCATATTTAAAGGGTAACCAAACAGGGTAGTTGGAGGCTGACTCCGCCCACAGTCAAAATGTGAAAATCCACTCAGAGAGGTGGGGCTGGGAACAGGACTGTTACCATTACTGGAGCTGTAGATCATGATGCTTGACTTCTGGAATAAATGGTTTGACCAACCACAAAATTAAAATGTAAGACTTTGTTTTAACCTGTAGGGGCAGCACACATACGTCTTTTGACTAGGGCTGGGTATTGATCATAATTTCAATAAACATATTTGATTAAATTCACAAGAGCCTGGATAGATTCTGTTTTTTTTTTCTTTTGATTCTTCACTTCAATTAAAATTTTAAGTTACACATTTATACACATTTGTTTAAAAATACATTAATAATCTACTATATGTTCTGAATATATATATATATATATTAATATTAATCTGATCCAGTTCACATACTGTAAATGTATCAGTGAAATAATGAGATTGTTAATATCATCCAGTGTTACATGGATTCTCTAAAGGAGAAGTTCTAACTAAAATGTTCAGATCATTAACATTGGAAACATTGTTCTGCTTCTCCTGGAGGACGTTTCAGTTTGACCACTAGGTGGCGATCACAGTATAGCATTACACCTTATTCCAGAAGAAGAAGAAAGTATGACCAAAAAAGAACGAGTTTTAGACCACAAATTGTTATTTTTATATACATATTTCCTTAAAAGTGTTTTGAAAATTCATACCTGTGAGTTTATAAAGATGTTTATTTAGTCAGCGATCTATGTTTATGTCGACCGAGTGTTAGCATCAGCCGTCTTATGGGAAATCCTATTAGCATGAAGCTAGCTGATAAATCAATCTATATTTTTAAGAATCGATGATTGATCTGTTAAGCTTAAATCGATTCAAATCGATTAATCGATCTCAATAACTCAGCACTATTTTTGACAATATTTTCAGGAAATTAACAAGTTTATTTTAATTTGTCCAAAATATGTCAAGGCAGCACTTTTAAAGACTCATTTATAGAGGTCAACAGACAAAAAAAGTTCATTTAGGGTTTGGTTTCCCTTTAACTTTTTATTGCTATTTTGCTTTTATAAAAGTACATGTTTGTATTTTGTTTTACTTAAAAAATGTTTTTTTAGCTCCACTTAAAATCATCTAAATTTTCTCTTTTTTTTCATGAATGCATTAAAGTCTAATGTTACACTATAGGATTATTTAACATCTTTTTAGTTTTATCAAACTTTTAGCTTCTTTTAGGTTTTTTTTTTCAGATATATCAAAAAAACTTGTTTAAACTACAGCGATTGGGAGAATTTTAGATATTTTTAATTCTTTTGTAGAGTTAATAAACTTTTTTAAACCTAATTCACACCACAGGTGTTTCACTGGTGACAGGTGACTCTAACACCTGGAGCTCTAACGGGTTAAACAGTTTGCAGTTTTTTGTGTTAATTTACATTACTTGAGATGTCATTATTAAAAAAACGTATCTTTATGTTTGCATAGAGGGCATCTTTGAAAAAGTTGCAGAAGTTACAAAGAAGCAAAAAGACATCTTAATCCATAAACTACAATCTATTGAGGTATTAAATAAAATAAAGCTTAAAGCGTTCTCCTTTTCCAAGGATTTCAGCTTTTCCTTGAAGTGTTTGTGTTTTGAGGCTCCTCCATAAGTGCCTCATCTGAGACAAATGTACTTAACTTTAACAAGAGTCTCTCTCAGGGCCAAACAGTGGAAAGCCAGACCGGTGCAACCCAGACATCAAGGATCAAACAAACACTCCCTCCAGGCGAAAATGAAAACACACAAGTTAAACAAAAAGAGAAAACTGCTTCAGAAGACGAGAATGTCTACGTTTTTCTCAGAAAATAATGACAATTTTAATAATGAAGTCATCCAATCAGCATCAACGTAATCATTCTTTACCTTCATCCATATGTAAGGAATGTTATCTCTCGCTGCTATGGCAACAAACACAAAGAAAGGAAAAAAAGAATCTCAGAAAATTAATCAGACGTTCTTGTTGCTCGGAACATTTTGGGGAGCACATTCCAACTGCGAAACAGAGCGGAGCAGCATCGTGTGGAACAGCCGCTCACAAAGCACCTGCAGCCTGGCAAAATTAGATGTATAAATCTGAACCCAGCGGTGCAGCAGAGGATAATTATTCTGCTATGAATATTAAAATCTTAAAATTATGTCTCCGAGCAGACAGCCTTTTTCTTGTAAAATGTTATGTCGCATTGATAAGCAGCAGGAGAGCGTGTGAGCGAATGTTCTGCAACCGTCCTGCAGGAGATTTCCTCATAAAGAAGCGGAACACGAGATGGAGGAATGAATGATAATGCTTGCCCAAATGTATTCAAATGCATCAGTTTGGGATTGATGGAAGTTTCTGATCCCCACAAAGCTCAGATCCTCCAGCCTGGAACCTTCAGGATCCTGACAATGATCTTAGATGTTCTTAGTACTCTTCTGGTCAGAGATAATAGATGTTTCAGGGATTTAAGAAAGTATATTTTCTACTTTGAATGCTACCACTTGTTAGACTGTATTTTCTAGGGCTGGCTTGAAAAAATCGATTAATCGATTTGAATCGATTTAAGCTTAATAGATCAATAATCGATTCACAAAAGATATAAATCAATTTAGTACATAAAGCTAAAGTCTGCTAGCTTGATGCTTACGTTTAATAGACTTTCCCATAAGACGGCTAATGCTAACGTTTGGTCAACCCAAAAAAAATACATTGCTGACTAAATAAACATCTTTATTTACTTTATTAATTTTCCAAACTCTCACCGTCACCCTGTGCCCCATGCCTAATTAACACCACAGGACCTCAGATTGGGTCTGTACCTTGTCTTAACAGTGACACTGGTCGCTCCTCCTCGTGAATTGCGTCCGGTGTAAATGCAGCTTTAAAGGTATACCCCCGACTTTAAAGGGTTAAGCTGGTGCTGCCTAATCATGTTTTCTTCTGCTTGA
>NC_050535.1:18920378-18939316 GCF_002922805.2 Oryzias melastigma | reverse complement strand
CCGGGGCAGCAGCTGCAGCCAAGATCCCCCAACACCCGCCATGGAGCCTTGTATCTGTTTAACGGGGTTCAGGCCTGTGCAGAACAGCCTCGCTTCTACCAAGAAAACACATTTGATGTTTGTTTTGCATTAAAGCTGTTTCCCAAAGTTGTCCTCCTCATTTTCATGACGAAGGTTCTCATAGTTTTGGTAAAGTTGTACATTTTCAGAATACAAGAATGATGCTTTATATTCATTATGTTCGTGTGTGGTGTGTTAGGGGATTGTTTGGTCTTCAGAAAGGTGGTGCTTTGGCCCATTTGTATTCTGAGCAAATCCTCCGTGAGCCCTGCACATGAATTCGTTTATGTGCCTAACCACCTTAGCCTCTGTGCCGGCTGACAGGAGCATCCCTGTTGAACAGAGGTAGGTCATTGGGAAGGTCACAGGGTGGTAGTTGGATGAGACTGTCTGGTTTAACGAGATGCTTTAGCATCATGTATGTCAGTCATTCAGAGGGTGCACCATCCATCAGCAGATGAGTTGTGGAGCTAAAGCTGCACTCCTGTAACTTTGGACATTAGTCCTTCCTTTTTGCATCCATGTATTCCCACAGGTGTCAGGATGCTGGTGTACTCATAAGACCTGCACCCCCCTGGAAACATCTGCATTTAGGTGTTCTTCACTCAGGTCCTCTTATGAACGGTGACATGTTTTACAATACTCTTTACAATACTCTTTACAATACTCTCTCCTGCATTTCACATCAGACAGGCGTTTTTCCAGGTCCAGTGTGAACCAGGTGTTAAACATCAGAGATGTCAACATCTAAATAAAACATGCTGCTTGACATGTAGTAACTCTTCAACCATTTATGCAATCATCATGAAGAAAAACACATTTTCAATTTGGCTTTGCACTGGTATGCAACACTTTACTATTGTGAAGTGCTGCATATCAGTGCAGAAATGGGTTTCTGCTCTTCAGAATCTGCTGGAATGATGTTAATTGTGTAAACGGTTGAGGAGTTACGTTAGTTGTAAAAACATCAACAGTGAAGCTGAAGCTCTGGTGTTAAAATCATACTCTTAGTGTTTTCCACATGTTCATCTAGCATTTTTCTTAAGTATTTCTTTATTCAAATCGTGATGAATCAGGAGCACCATTTGAAAAAGCTCAGGTTTGTGACGTAGCTACTGCCGTGGGCGGGCCGACATCTCTCATCTCTGCTCCAATTCTCAATCCTCCACTTGCAGACACATAAATCCAAAAACGCATTAATTTTTCTCATCTGACTAAAAAATATACAAATTCTCAGCTTCAATATTGCTCACTTTTTTGTTTTGCTAAGCTAATGTTAGCTTGGGGTTGTGAGGGTCTGTAAGCTAGTGAAGAGAGGGTGAACAAAGTCAACATAGAGTTACCGTATTTTCTGGACTATAGAGCACACGTCTATATAAGCTGCATCTAATTTAATTCTAATTCTGGTTAGAGCGCCCCCTAGTGGTGGAAGAAAACTCCACAGAATAGCCGCACCTGAGTATAAGCCGCATGGTTCAAAACCTAGAAAAAAAGTATATTCCAAAAAATACGGTACTTCTGCGCCAACAGTCCCACCCTCAACCCAGAGGCAAATTATTAACAAACTTCAGCTGCTCTGCGGAAACTGTCTTAAAAAATGACACAGGCGTTTTGATTTCTTGCTAAAAACTGCTCACTCACACAAACGAGCTGTTACAGCTGTGGCTGTATTTGGTTCTCTTGGTTTTGTGTATTTCTGTCAGAGTGGGACTTCTGTATGTGTTTTGGATCTTTGTGTGTTTTTCTGTCTTTATTTCTTTCAGGTGTGGTGCTAGAGGCGTGGCTCCCCATTGGTCCAACCTGATGGAGGGGAGCCTTCAAAACCACCATTTGGACCTCCAGACCACGAGAAGGGAGCTGGGCTGCAACCTGTCTCCACTGCAGCTCAGTGAACTTCTCCACCTGTTTTGATTCGTGCACACGTTGTAGTCTTTGGTGTTTTGTGTTAGGTCCCACTCTGTGTTCTGTGTTTAGTGTTGGTTTGATTTAGGTAAAGCTGTAGGGGTGAACCGCCATTTTCTTTAGTAAATGTTTTCTCCTGTTTCTGTTAGTCCAGGGAGGTTAGTGTTTGTCTTTATTTTACTGTTTCTTTTGCAGGTAAGCTCCCTGGGTTGAGTTAGTTGGGGTTTTGTTTGTTATTTTGGCCTTGGTTCACCCTGAAGCCTTTTTGCTTCACTTTTAGGTATTTTGTCTTGTAAATAAATATTGTTAAGCTTTTTATGGAGACATTTGTGTTTTTTGTTACACATTTCATTTAATTTACCTTTATGTTAGGCCCCGCACCCCTAGACCACATGGGGCGTAACACGAGCACTGGGAAGGATTTTACAATAGATCAAAATACAGCTGGAGTGGGACTGTTAAGAGTTAATGGCACTATGTCTGAGATCTTTTGGGTTCTCCTACAAGCCAATTTAAATTAAGCATTTACATAAAATATTGACATGTATGATGTACCTCAGAGTAATACAGCTTCATAGTTATTCCACCCAAACCTGGTTTACATAAAAATGTGACAGCAATGGAGGTTAATGAGTTAGTGATAAGATTCTAAGTTGGTTTTGGTTTGCAGGAGAGGATAAACTGGATTGACCTTGCGTACAGGAGCCAATTATACCTGAAGATCCTCAATCTGAGTTTCTCTTCTCATAAAAACTTTCAAAGCTGCTCTGCCTTATGAGTCACATCTGAAGACCTGAGCTATACGTCACCATGTAATCAGCCACATACCCAGGGGGTGCATTACAGCAAGTGGTCATTAAAGGACTCGACACTGATGGCAACCACTCACCTGTAACAGCCTCCTGAATGGTGGATTTCAGAAACACACATTACAAAAGCTCGTGTTAGCTGTTTCTGAATATAAATGTAGTTTTTATGTAGTTATGAAGTATCCAGAAGATTATAGATCAAAGAAGCTTTGACTTCAGGTGAGTTTATAGACATGGACTCTAAACGTTTCTCCTTAAACCAAGAGTTCACTTTGAATTTTGAAAAATCTAGTTAAGTTTGGGTCCATTCACAAGGGTTTGTTTTTCTTCTGATAGTATAAAACGTAAACTATTTCATACTCTGGACCCAACAAGGGACGCCTGGTCCTGCAAGGGCAGAGGTCTCTAACCTCCAGGTCATGGAACCAAGTGACCAATTCCATGGGTCGCAATCAATTTTATACTATAAATAAAGTTTTGTACGCATAAGCCCCACCTTATCCTGTGCAGGTTTGTTCTAGCCTGTTTTATGGTGTATGTATATCATGTGTCTATGTGCTCTTCTGTGCTTTCCTTAAACCCTAGGGGTCGTAGATCCAACCATCAGATTGCAACAAGACCGGAATCCAGGTCACAGAAAGACACTACAAATGTCTGTCTTTCCCTGTTAGCTTTTAGCTAGCTACAGAGAGTGTAGACAAAGGAATACTAGGAAATCAACATAGAGTTACCTCTACACCAACAGTCTCACCCACAACCTAAAGGCATTTTCTACTGAGCAGAAAATATGTCTTAAAAATACGACACAGGTTTTCTTTATTTTTGCTATAAACAGCATAATCATAATGAAAAGACCGTAAACGACTTTAACTATTGAAAAAAATATGGTTGGAGTGGGATTTAAATCAGTTGGCATTGTCTGGTTTGGTTATTTTGTTTTTAAAATCAACACAATTCCAGTCATTGTTGCAAACGTTCCTGTTTGCTACACTTCCAGTCACCTCTCCTGGTGTTTAATAATCTGTCTCATACTTTTCTGTTGCCAATAAGAATTTCATCCACAGGAAAAGCTCAAGATAAGATCTGTTTTTGTCTTTTTCTTGCCTGTTTTGATCCATTTTCTACCATATTGTTTCTCTCCTAACATGCAGTAATAAAAGAGCCTGAACATTTCTGTTGGTTCTATGGATTTTCTCATTTTGAATGGACAATTTCATCCTCTATGACCGGGTCAACCGGCTGTATTGCGAATATGAGTTAAAAGGGAAACCAGATCTGAAAAAGAAGAGCCATGAAAGGTTTATTGAGGCCAAAACAAAGAGGAGTAAGTTTCATATTCTTAGGAAAATGTCAGTTTCTCTGCACACTGCTGGGCTTCAGGAACACCTGGCTGCTGCTTCCAGTCAGCCAGGACTCAACGTCTTTATCTGCATCTGTGATTTTCGTCTAATCTCACTGGAGAAAACTCAGAGGGTTTATAATCAAGTCAGGATGATTTTTCTGCCGTCGTCCTGACCAGCTTTATTCTCCTAACAGCCTCCCTGTTTCGTTAGTGGTCTGTACATTCGGTAATGACTCCCCCTGAGCTTCAAACTCTTCTACATTACCTGTTCAAGGCTCATTGAACCTTTGATTTGTCATTCAGTTCATTTTCTGTTCAAAACAAAATCTGACAAGGGCAACCCACTAGTCATGGTGAATCTTTTGATATTTGGTAATTACAGAGACCTTATGGTTCCGCAGCGCCGTTACTGTCAAATAACAGAGATGATGCAAATCCTATTGGTAATAGATGTCTTTATCTCCCAGATAAAATGGTCATTTTGTAAAGAGAGGAATGATTCAGGATTTTGAAAAAAGTACACAACTAAACCTACGCCTAAAAACACACTAAATGAACTATACCTGGTAAAATGGTGTATACACTCACCGGCCACTTTATTTGGTCCACCTTGCTAGTACCGGGTTGGACCCCCTTTTCCTTCAGAACTGCCTTTATACTTGGTGGTGTAGATTCAACAAGGTGGAAACATTCCTCAGAGAGTTTGGTCCATATTGACATGAAAGCATCACACGGTTGCTGCAGATTTGTCGACTGAACCTCATCACATCCCAAAGGTTCTATTGGGTTCTGGTGACTGTGGAGGTCATTAGTCTAGTGAACTCATTGAAACCAGTCTGAGATCCAGTCCTGCTGGAAGTAGCATCAGAGGATGGAACACTGTGGTCATGAAGGGATGGACATGGTCAGCAACAATACTTAAGCTATTTACTATTTGTTACTGTTACGGCTGGCTCTGAACCGTAACAAATAAAGGGGAGACGAAACCGTTTTTTAACACTAAGTCATTTTAATGACGAGAAACTCCTAAGAGCAGGGAGGACCAGGAAAACCAAAGCTGCAAGCAACTGGTCTGGCTGGCAGGCGTAGAAGGGTCTATCCAAGCACAACTAAGGTGGATCTTTTATCTCCCTCCTCTGATCGTAAATCAGCTGCACCTGTGCGGGAGGAGGAGCAAAGGGACAGGTAGCAGAAACAGACCCAAACGGCCCAGGCCCGTAACAGGGGCCCAAAGTGTGCCATGAAAATATCCCCCACACCATGACACCACCGCCTCCAGCCTGAATCATTGATACAAGGTAGGATGGATCCATGCTTTCATGTTGTTGACATTCTAAGTCACTTGGATAACCTTTCTTCCTCATTCTGATGTTCAGTTTTAACTGCAGCAGATCCTCTTGACCACGTCTACATGCATAAATACATTGAGTTGCTGCTTTGTGATTTGCTTATTAGAAATTTGTTTTAACGAGCAGGCATGCCTAATAAAGTGTCCTGTGAGTTCATGTCTTGCTTTAACCCTTTCACGCTGGAGATGTTGCTGGTGATTAATAACACACGCTCTTTGGCATACCAGAATTCTTTGACCATTTGTGTGTAATGTGAATCAGGTGATTCTTTTGCAAAGAAAAGCAGAAAGGCAAAACAGTAACCAAACCTGCGACCCTCCAATCAAAGGTCATCTGCTCTACCTACTGTATCTATTGTACCGATCCGAAACTGCCAGCATAGATAACATTGATCTACTGCAATAGGGAATATATAACACAAGAATGCTCACACTTGACCGGCATACGAGCTACTTTTGAGATGACAAGCTAAAAAGACCTTCTGTCCTCCTGCACCCCATCCTCTTCTTCCAATGTCTGAGACATTCACTGAGGACGCTGTCACTTGGGGCATCTTGGATGTTTCATTCTGGATAGTGGCTTCCACGCTCACTAGTCCTCGGCCTCCTTCCTTGCAGCTAGTATACATTTGTCAGGGTGCTGGATTCTGGATGGAACCCTCCATGTATGGTGAGGAGCTTTCGAGTCTTAACATCCGTGGTCTGTATCTCTTCCTTTGGCCATCTTATTATTCCTGAAGGATATCTGATGACTGCCAGTGCGTAACTGTTTATTACCTGGGTCTTGTTCTTGCCATTGAACTGGCTTCTCGGGCTTGCCTTACTCGTTGGAGGTATTTGGCTGTTGCAGCTTCCCTTGTTGGCTGTTCCAGGTTGCAAGAAACTTGTAACTGTCCTCAATGTCTCCTATTGTCCCTTCTGGGAGTGAGACCCCTTCAGTGTGGACTACCTTGCCTCTGTTTGTCACCATCCGACTGCATTTCTCAAGCTCGAATGACTTCCCAATGTCCGTACTGAAGATCCTGGTGGTGTGGATCAAGGAGTAGATGTCGCGCTCGCTCTTACCGTATATCATCCATGTAGAGGAGGTGACTGATGGTGGCCCCATTTCTGAGTTGGTATCCATAGCCAGTCTCGTTGATTATTTGGCTCAGAGGGTTTAGACCTTTGCAGAACAGCACTGGGGACAGAGCATCACCTTGGTATACAATACTTTTCCAGTGCTGTTCAGTTTCCGGCCTTAGTGGGTCTGCTCTGCTGTCCTGCCACTGAAGGTACAATTTTCAGTTTTGCATGTTTACCCGTCTGGATTCATTGGCTTCAATGCCAGGAGTCTTTGTTTGGCAGTTTCTAGTGTTTCAGATATGAGCATCTGGCTGTATCTCTTAGGCACTTGCCTTTTCATTGCACCTCTCTGGACCTCTGTCAACTGACTCACTTCCCTCCAAGCAGCCTTGATTTTAGTCTCCAACCGTTGCTTCCAGGGTGGGTATTGCTTTTTCCCATGGTTGCTCTTAGAGCCAAGCATCTCAAGGATCACTACTGCTGAAGTGTAAACCAGTTCATTGCTTTCTCTTATTGTTGTAATAGGAATTGCCCTCAATGTTTCAGTCACAGTTTCCAGGAGACTTTCAGGTGGTACTTCATTTAACCGTTGTAGTTATATAAATATATATTATACAATTATTTTGAGTTAAATGGCTGATTTTAGTTGAAATCATAAAATTACAACATGATAAGGACTTTCTCTTTTATTTTGCTTTCCACAACTCATTGAATTGGATCTGTGTGTTTGTAGTTGTCATGTGTGGAGTACCAACAACCAGACCTTTGGCTTAGGGTCAACTCAGAGGAGCTACTGCCGCTCTGCAGAAACTATAGCCTAGAAAATGACACTGAAAACTGTATAATCGTAGTTAAAAGACCATTGGGAACAAAAATGATGATGATCAGAGTGGGACTTTCAGAAGTTTTGAGGTCATGAGAAATTAATTACACATTAAGTCAAGGATTCTGTGAAAAACGTTATGTATGTTCTCTGATCTGAACCCCAAAGAGCAGGTCTGGGACCAGATCAGACCCCACCCTCAAGTGACCTGGCAGACTGTATTTAGCACTTGTGGAAGAGTGGAATGCCTCAGAACAACATCATGAGTCGACAGAGAAGGAGACATTGCTGTCAAACTGTCGTACTAAATGGTGGAGATATTATTGACATGGTCTATCTTTGCTATTTGATGATATATGTATTATTGTCCTAATTTTCTGGGTACTGAATATCAAACTAATGAAAAGTATTCTTTTATCTTATTCATTATTAGTAATATCAAAGAAAACTTTTGCATATTTCACTAAAATTCAGACCAAACAGTTAAAGCACTCATGAGTCCCTAACTTATTGTGAGTGGTCTATTAAACTGACTTTGTCCACATTAGGTTCCAGCTGTCCGCTGTCAATATGATTGATGATTCAGCAGTTGTAGTCGTTAAGATCACTGGCAGTATGAACATATTGAGTTGGGTCCCTACATGCAGCTCGGTTGCTGCGTTGTCTGACGCCGCAGTCCTTGATGCTTTTTTCCTCCAGGCGCACAGAGACAGTGTCACTCCTGCAGGCAAAGAGCAGCCACCGCCAGGCGCCATCACAGCATCACTGCTCGTCTACATGGCAGCAGTTCATGCTCTCAACGTGCATTCTCTCTCTCACAATAGAGTTGTTCTCAGTTCACCCTGAGGCAATAAGCCGGAGAGCAGTTACCTCCTTCTCAGAACGCCTCGGTAAAAATGAAATGCAGAGCGCACTCTGCGGCAAGGACACTGAACCAAGTGGCTGCAAGTGATCCTGCATTACTTATTTAGAGGATCTGAGTGTTTGATTCCATGAACTTAATGTGTCATTTCCTCTGACTCTTAGGCTCCACCTCAGCTGTTTTCCTAAAAGGGGTATTTATGCTGTTTAAAGGGAAATTGTATTCAGACTTTAACATTTTTTGTTTAAAAAAGACATTTTTGTAACGGTGCATGCAAGGATTTTCCTCCCACCGTCCAAACATGCTTCATAGGTTAATTGGCCAGTCTGAATTGTTCCTCAAGTGTGATTGTGTGGATGTCACTCTTTAGAATGTATAGGCTCCAGCAACACCTATCACCCTACACTTGACATGTTGTGATTATAAAATCATTTTTTAAAAACTATTTTTTGTTAATTATCCAATTAAGGGTATATTTAAAATAAATAAATATGTAAGACCAAGTCGGATCGATCCAAAATATCGATTTCAAGTGGGTATCGGACTAATACCAGCCCAGATATCGATATGCCCAATTTTGTTGGAAACTTTTCTGTATGTGCATAAAGGACCCAGCTTTTACTAAACTATTTTCCATTTAATTGAAAATATGTTTCTAATTTTGCTTTTTAAGTTAAGTAATTAAAAAAAGACATTTGCAGCAATTAAAATCAATTGAGATTTTCAGGTTCATATCACATCCACATTTAGGAAAAATATCTATTTGTATTAATATCGGCAATACTGACCATTATTGGATTGGTATCGACTTCCTTTCAAAAAGGAAGATCTACGGACTTCAAGGTACGCTCCTTTATCACATCTTTACCATAAACTAGCAGGTACATTGCTCGTCTTTTTCTTTGTGGCCAATCACAATCTTATTATTGTCTTTAGATTTATGGATGGTGCCTTTTTATAGTCTGGCCCTCAACCCCCATCAGCGTCGAGGCTCTGGGGTTTATTCAGCTACTTGTATACTGAACATAAGCGATGACCTTTAGGGATCCTGTCACTGTTAGTACCTGTTAGTGTGAGATTTAACCCTTGACACCAGAGATGTCACCAGCGACACCTTAATCACACACGCTTTTCCACCTACCGTAACTCTTCATCCATTCATGTGATCGGCGTGAATCGGCTGATTCTGACACTGAGAGAAGTGTTTTTGTGTTGCAAAATGGGGTAAAGCTGTGTCGGAGTCAGCTGGTTTACGTTGACTTCACTTTCGTAAAATGTTGTATATCAGCACAAAGCTGCTTATTAGAGTTACAGGACTCGGAAGCATGTAAACACTGGAGCTAAAGCTCTGGTGTTAAAGAGTTTGGCAGATCAATTCTCAACTTTTTAACAGCTTGTATCTCACTTTTCACTCCACTGAACTCCTCAAGTGTATCGTTCAGCTCTGACCTAAGTAGCGTAGAGATGTCTTCTTTAATTGAAGCGAGGATTCAGCTTTGATGTCATTCATAGCGTCGGTTACCTTAGTGCACATGTGTTAAAGTCAAGGCCCTGGGGCCGGATCCGGCCCTCCGGGCAATTCTATCCGGCCCTCCAGATCATTTTATTATATTATTATTAATGGCATGATGTTATCTTGTGCTTATTTTTAACTTGTATAATTTTGACAAAATATTGTATATTTTTATAGAGAGTAAAATATTGAGTAAAAGTTGATTTATTCTGGAATAATATTCCTGCCTTTTTATTGTTCATAATTATGTTAAAACGTTATGGTTTTAAATTTGTAAAAATTGTCATTCTGCTAGCTTTTTGGACTATTTTGGTATTTACTACGATTAGAGTTTAGCTAGTTTCAGTTACATGCTAGCTGTTTTGGTTAATTTTGGCTTTTTTTGTTTGTTTTTTAGGCTGTTTTGGAGCTAGGCTAATATTTACACAATAGCTGTTTTTGCAAATTTAGGCTTTTTAAAAAAAAAAAAATGCCAATTTTGGTGAATTTAGCTAATATTTCTGCTACATGCTAGCTGTTTTGGGAATTTTTTTTAGACTCTTATGGAGTTATACTAATATTTACATACTAGCTGTTTTGGCTAACCTAAGTTTTTATTTTTCATTTTTCAGCTTCAGCGTTTTCAATTGTCAGCTTCAGCCATTTTAGCTATCAGCTTCAGTGTTTTTAGATATCAATTTCAGCATATTCAGCAGCCAAATTCCACTTACAGCATTCACACTAGTATTAACGCAGGTAATGCTATATATCTAGTTTATAATTATGTTAAAAAGTTACAGTGTTCAATAAAAATGTTTATCCTGTTCGGCCTTTGACCTATGGTGTGTTTTGGATTTTGACCCCTTGTGTGATTGAGTTTGACACCCCTGCTCAGTGGGTGAGTTTAAGGGATCAGTGCTAGCCTTGCTAGCCGCTGGTCTAGTTCAACCAATACAGGCGAAATTTTGCAAGTTGGTCTCCATAAGGACGAACTTATTATTTGAAAGCATGTAAGTGGAAAAGCCGGGTCTGCTCTGAAGTTGTGCTCTCCAGGCTGCTGTTTCACCAGTGGCTTTTCAACCAAACCTAAACGACAATTTTATTAAGAATAAAAAAAAAAGAAAATCTTTTCAGATCAAACAGAAAATCAATTATAATGACACGCAAAGTTATTTTACGTTTTCATCAACTGACCCTGGAAGCTATAGAAAGCTTAAGTTTAATGAGGTCTCAGATGCGTCATCCGATCTTTTTGGACGGCACAAAGACTACCTGGAGCGCCGGCAGCTGTGCCCCACTTTGCTTTGTTGAAAGCTCGGTGAAAGTAGGGCTGCACTTGACTACCGATCCAGCGCTCTCAGGGAGCCGTGTAGATCTTGAATAAGCTTAATATCGTCTGAATGAGAAGTAAATGCTTTCCTTAAGTGCCTGTCAGCAGCGTGAGCGGAGCTGCAGCTGTGTTGCTCTTCACTCACAGAAGCAGCTTTGGTTTCATTCTAAGGTTATCCAATGAGCTCCAAATATGTGAATACGCGACACGTTTCCACTGCATTTAGACCACAATAACCTGAGAAATTTGTTACAAAGACAAAAATGAAATCACATCTCAGGATGTTTCTAGAGAATTACTTCATCTCTGAAAACCAAAAGGAGTAAATGGTCCAGATGTTTCATGAGCTTGCACAATTTCAGCATCCCAGGTCACGTCAGCCCAAAAATAGATATAAATCCTGATTATTTCGGAGGCGTTGAGTCGGAAAGTCTCGACTCTGAAGTGATTTGGGTTGTGAATGAAAAAGGTCAACCGATAACAACTGCAAAACAACTCTATTCTCTGAGGAAATCAGATAGCTCTGCCTATGAAACCAGCCAATGGACTTTATCTAAGTGCCTTCTGCTTTTCAAGAATTATTGGTAGAAAAAATAAATCTCTGCAGTCGTGTGTAACAAATAACCGATATGTATTGATGAAACGTTTTTCTCCTCAACAAGCACATTAACTAACCAGTAAAATCAATTAAAAGGAGGAAGACGGAGAAGCTGCGTGTCAAAGCCCTTCCCCATCAGAAACAATATGGAGGACCCGTGTTTGCTTTATGTGTCTCATGCAAAAGTTTTAATTAAGTTATTTTCCTGCTTTCTCCTCCTCGTTGGCATTTTTAAGCCAGACGTGCTAAAATGTTTGTAGTCTTGTGTCGTCACAGTTCAGATTAATGCATAGTCACAGAATGTCACACTAATAGGAGAAAACAAATACATTTAGCATAGCGACCCCAAACACATTCACACAGCAGCTAATAGCTAGCAACTCAAGCTAGCAGCTAAATGTCTTGATGATAGCATGTAGCTTCTTTATAGTCCCACTCCAATCACGTCAAGTTTTTTCTAGGACATAGTTTCTGCAGAGTGGGAGGAGTTGATTTGAGCCTAATAAAAGCACTAAATCAATATGAAATGGTTCCTAAGTGTGGCTGTGTCTGCAGCTCACCCCTCCCCCGGGGGATGGGTCAAATGTGGAGAACAAATTTCACACTCTAGGTGGATGACAAGTGATGGGACTTTAACTATATGAACCCTTTTACATTGATTATTGTGGCCAGTAGGTGGATAATCCACAATTAGTACAAAAAAAAAAGCCAAACACAAGAGGGCAATAGAGTTCTTAGCTTTAATTTAGGAAGTTTAAAGTGTAACCAAACAGGGCAGTTTAAGGCTGATTCCATTCTCAGCCCAGATTTGAAAAATGGCATCAAAAAAAGGGGGTGGGGCTAGTGGAGCCGGACTGAGGGGTGGAGGTGTGGCTTGGATCAATGAATGACAGTTAGCTTAGTTTTATTTAACGTCTTCAATATGGAGAGTGGTACCGGGGAAAGCGATGCCAGTATCTCCACAGAATTTTCTGAGAAGGTTGAGGATTTTTTCACCTCCCCCTTCTCCCGAGGGCGGCGTAGGTACCACATGTGCTCGGCCTGCAAGATCGGCTCGCGACTTGATGGCGTGTATGACTGCGATTGGTCCGGACCATTAGACCACCATAACATAGGACATGACAAACATGCGCCAGAACAATGCATGGAGTCTTCCTGAGTAAAGAACTGAGGAGGTCCAAACAAGTACGAAAAGAACCACGAAAGGGTGCGCAATATTTGCAATCAACCGCAAAAACCTTGACAACAAAATAATCCAATCGAGGGGAATCATCACAGGATAGCAATCGTATTTTAATAGAGAAATCAGGCTGGGAAGCATGAAGTTTGTGCTAAAGTGGGTGCATGCTAACGAGTAGCATGCTAGTTTGTCCATTGTCGCACATTAAAAAAAAAAAGAATGTGAGTATTCAATTGAATTTATTATTTTAATTTATTCAAAATACATCCAGCAAGTGTTGAACGTCTTTTTGGTCGGATGGACCGGAGGAAGTCCCGCTAGATTATGCAACACTCACTTTCTGCTCAGTGAGATAAACACTGAGGAGAGCAAACATTAGTGAAGGAGCTGTCGATGCCAAAATAATAAATAAAAGCCAGAGCAGATTTAAGTCGTTTGTCAGTGGTGTGACTGTAGTGTGATGTCATTGCTAGTCGCGAGCCCCCGAGCTGATCTTGCAGGCCGAGCACATGTGGTACCTACACTCATGGTCCAGAACCTTAGCGGGGCTGCCAGCGCAGCTGAGGGTTGGCAAGTCTGAAGGGGACCCGTGTCTGCTAGCATCATAGCTAATAAAGGCTAACGTATTAAACAAACAATCCAGAGTAAAATGTTCATTAAATCCATCACCAGGACGGAGCTTGCTGGATATAAATCCAAAAGCACTCAACCTCTGTTCACTAACTTCCAAGCTCACTGGAAAGGTTTGCAACCTAGTAGATTTAGCATTTTCAGCAAATCCCTACAGCAATTAAAGTAAATTGTATTATCATTTTCAGCAAAAAGCGTTCACACTAGCATTATTGCTACATTTCTAGTATCAGATTGCAATAGTCCAATTTAGCCAAAATCTTTTTATTTTTGATATTTTAGCTAATATACTTAGTACTTTTTGGTATAATAGTACTTTTAATGGTTATAGAAGTAATCAGATTACATGTTATCATGTTCAATTTGATATTCTGAACATGCAAGCACTCATATTGCCTATTTGCACTTATTTGGACTTAAGAGGAAAATACAAAATCACACTGCCATCTGGTGTTAGGTGGTGGTATTACATTTTTTTCCTTTTTTTTTTCTTTTTTTCTTTTTTCAAAAGAAAACCCCTACATTCTGAAGGCTCAACAGAAACTCCGGCCTCATCTGTGGTCCGATAGAAACAAGTCGACGATCTTCAGTGGAGGCCAGCACTCGATGTTGCTGTTTGTGGCAGCACTTGCTGACTCAGCACAGGCTTTCGCTTTACTGCTTGTTTATTGACCAAGCTTGTGCTGAGTTTGCATCTTGCAGCCAAAATAAAAGTATTGTAACACAATATGTATGAGCAATAAACTTTATTGTTTATATGATGTTGCAAATAAAATGCTCTTATTCCCAGAAGAAAGAAAGTTTTGACAGAGATTTTATAACAGAATGGACTCTGGTCACGTCACCATAGAAACAGAAAAACACCTGCAATCAACTTTAATGATAAATGATCCCAACAGTATTTTTTATTATTATTTTTATTATTATTCAATAAAACATTTTATCTAGGATATGTATTTACTCTTTATGCATTAAAATAATAGTATTTTAAACAAACTGGTGGTCATAAGATTTTTGTATCTCCTACACTTTTTAAGAGTTTATTAGATTATAAATTGGTGATAGTATTCTGATTGAAAGCCAGAACTTGTGTTCTAAGTATTGCCAGCTATGTTTTTAGTTTCACTAACATTGAGGTGTGGTAGGAGTTTGATCTCTCACATCAACAAGGATGACAGTTTGGACCCTGGCTGGTCCTGTGGGAAGTTAACATGTTTTAGATTTTTTTTTTGACTTTCTCTTGCAGTTCAGAAACATTCTTCACAGTTTGATGATTCTGAAGTGTACCCTCCCTTCGCTGGACATTGATACATTGATAGGGATAGGCTCCAGCAACCCTGTGACCCTCCCCCCCAAAGGGGATTTTGCAGATTTGGAAGATGGCTAGATGGATGGAGGACTGTAGATAGATTCAGAAATAAAGGTTAAACCGTTCACACTACAAACTTAATTAGATTTTTAATGATTTCCATCAGTAAATAACATTAAAAATCCTGATCATGATTGCTGTTTAATGTTTTCAAACTCTTTGGTTCTTTCTGGGATGACGTCAGGAAATCATTTAATGGTTCCTTTACAGGCAGCTGTTGGGCTTCAGCAATGAAACGGAACCAAAACACAGATCCAAATTCGGCGCTGTCCAGATGCTGGAGGTTGAATCTTTATCATCTGACCCCTGAGCTGAACATCCACCAGAAGTCAAAGGGAATCATGGTCGGCCGTAAGTCAAAGAGCCAGTTGACAACAATATTACTGTCTCCACTCGTTCCTCTGACACATTTTATGACCCGTGATATTTCTTTTCTGCTGAGACCTGAGGGCCAACCGCAATAAACTCAGGAGCAAGGCTCAGGGGGGGTTTCAGAGATTACTTTATTTTGATCATTTGCAGATTTCACCATTAGATTGGCATGTTGTACCTTTCTTTTTAACCTTTAAACAGCAGAGCTTTAGCGCTGATGTTAACAGTCCTTTGACTGCCGTAACTCTTCAATGGTTTAACTGATTCTGAAGGGGAGAAAAGCAGATATGCACTGACATTCAATACTTTACAGTAGAGAAGCGCTGACATCATGTAAATAATGATCAAGTGAGTGGTTGAGGTCAAAGAGCGTGTGTTGTTTTGGTGTTCCTCCCTCTGGTGTCAAAGACCCACTCTGATCATCATTGGATCTACTGTCAAGGTGTTCCAAGTTCAATGTTAATTATGATTATGCCATTTTTAGCCAAAATAATAAAAAATAAAAAAGCTGTCATTTTCTCTGACATAGTTTCTGCGGAGCGGCAGGAGTTCTGTAGAAATTCACTGTGCGGGGCGGCTAGTTCAAAGTGATCCTGCGCTAATATCTCGTGCAGCACAGGTGTTGAACTCCAGGCCTGGAGGGCCGGTGTCCTACATGTTTTCCAACCAACCTGCCTTTGAAGCTCCTTATTGGCCAAACACACCTGATCCAGGTAATCAGCAGCAGATGAGGCAGGATTTCTGGAAAACCAGTAGGACGTCGGCCCTCGAGGACTTGAGTTTGACACCCCTGTCGTACAGTTTTGATCCAGATCCCAGCTCAGACAGGACGTTTATGAACACCAAAAGCATCATTTTTTATTGGAGTTGGTCTTTAAAGAGTTGAAAAAACAAAACCTGTCTCTAAAGAGCCTCATGCGACTCTTTAACCCCTCCACTGTGGCTCTCTGGTTAAAGAAAATACAGTATTTTAATTTGAAAGAATAATATATTTCAGGTTTTTCTTATAAGTTTGTTATGCAAAAACAAAAAAAGACATAGAAGTCAAACGCTTTTCTACACCTTCACAAATAGTTGAAGGATAGTATGTGTCACTCAACCAGGATCCTGACTACATTATCCATAATGCCCCAACAGTCCATCAAGCAGTTTGTCTTCATAGTTTACCAAAACTGAAACATTTTAACAGATGTTTAAGTGTTTTTTACCAGAGAAAATCAATCTGAAGTCGGTAGAGACAACCAGAATTTAAGATGCACTTCTATTTTTGAATAAGAAATCAAGGATTTTAATTATGAAAAACATGATAAGAGCCACTTCATTAGCTCCGGTTTATTGTTTTTTATTCAGAGTTATGAATTTATTGTTAAGATGCTCCACAAACTGTGTTTTTTTGTGTATTTATTTTTCATCACCACTGACATTTCACTTCCTACTATTTTATTCACTACACAAGAGGATTTTATGTGGTACAGGAAGTCTTTTATTTTGAAAGATAGTCATGTAGACCTCTAAAGAATTAGAAACAAATATATTTTTGGAAGAAAGGCTATTTTCTGTTTATGTTTCTTTTATTTATGCTTGAAAAAACAAATATATCTGTATTTATCCAATTAGTAACAATACCATAAAGACTTTTTCTAAAGGCTGAAATAAAACCTTGTGGCTCCTACTGGGATGTTGTCAGTAAGAAATCCTCCAGAATGGCTCTTTAACTGTTAAAAGTTGCAGGCCTCTGAGTTAATATCATGAATGAGCTCCAGCAAACTAAAAAAAAAAAGAAAAAAAAATCAAACAGTGCTATTCTCTGAAGAGCAAAGTTGTTCCCAACTTTCCTTTACCGAACTACGACAACAGTTAAATGTTCTCCAAAAAGGAGGGATGTAGAGGATAAGGACCTGTTAATGAAAACTTAACAGCAGTATCACCTGGAAAACCTAAGTTACAAGCAGTAGTATGATAATAATAAAATCGATCAGGAAATAAATAATCTTTTTGTTTTTGTCAAACTTGTCAGTTTTTCCTTCTGTTGTGTCTCTACATGTGATGTCAGCAAAAATTGATGTTCAATCGCAAACTTGCTTCTATCAAGTTGGGTCAGTTCCAATCGGATGAAGGTCAACCACAGTGATGGATGTTGCACTAGACAAACAAGAACACTTTTTCACAGCACTGCCAATAATACCTGAATAATAAAGTCTTTCGGAAGGTTCACTCTGGTCACAGAGTGGTGCTTCTGCGCAGCATCCGCGCAGCATCCGCGCAGCATCCGCGCAGCATCCGCGCAGCATCCGCGCAGCATCCGCGCAGCATCCGCGCAGCATCCGTGCAGCATGCGCGCAGCATCCGCTCTCTCCTACAATTCACACCAGACGCAAATTTTACTGCGACGGTCGACAGGCGCTTCTGCTTGAACTTTTTTTTGTTTTTCCCAATATTGGGGAGGGTAATAGCCAAAAAATATTACCTCATGTTTCTGCAAGAAGAAGCAAGTAGCTGGTACATCTACACTTCTTTAATTTATCTGTTGTTGAGCCACAAAGAGAAGTGTGTTTGTGTAGTGATTGTATGTTTTTCATCTCTACAGTCTGTTTAGACACAAAAACATGATCACACTTGTCAATCACTGTGTTTTATTTTGAAAAATTGGTTAAATTTTGAAAATAATACGGATTTTCTCATTTGTCTTGATGTAACTTCCAGTCAGAATTGATGCAGATCACTAGCAGCTCCCGCACAAAATAAACCAGACGCTGAAACGATCCGCTGCATGGCTTGAGCCGTGGAGGACCGCGGCGCTCCGCGTTTAGTGTGACCCGCACTATAGGTTAACAAGGACGCCAAATGGAAGCGGCCTCCGTTCTATGCTGCTTCCTCGTCCAGTATGAACCAGGTGCTGAATGTTTTAACCACAAAGAAGAAAAACGTCTAAAATATCCCAATTTCAGATTTTAATGTTTGAAACGATTATGTTTTCTAGACAGCTTGTTTGGTTTGATTACATTTTTTTAAAAATCTTTATTAAAAGTCATTATTATTTATAGTTTTGAATGCGAAAACAATGGTGAAAATCTGGAGTGTATATGTATAAAGATGTGTGTCGTATCACATACACTGAACAGTATCATGAACACTGGATTCACACT
Organism: Oryzias melastigma; assembly: GCF_002922805.2. Lineage (NCBI taxonomy): Eukaryota > Metazoa > Chordata > Actinopteri > Beloniformes > Adrianichthyidae > Oryzias > Oryzias melastigma. The sequence goes on along the minus strand of NC_050535.1, from coordinate 18,920,988 downwards.
GGATTTACACTGCATTAACACGGAAATCACACTGGATTTACACTGAAATCACACTGGATTCACACTGCATTCACACTGGATTTACACTGCATTCACACTGGATTCACCCTGGATTCACATTGTTCACACTATATTCACACTGTATCCGCACTGAATTCACACTGGATTTACACTGCATTCGTACTGGGTTCACACTGGATTCACACAGGATTCACACTGCATTTACACTGGATTCACACGGAATTCACACTGGATTCACACTGCATTTGCACTGGATTCACACTGAATTCACACTGGATTCACACTGGATTCACACTGGATACACTGCATTCACACTGCATTCGCACTGCATTCACACTGGATTCACACGGAATTCACACTGGATTAACTCTGCATTCACACTGGATTCACATTGCATTTACACTGGATTCACACTGGATTCACACCGCGTGCACACTGCATTCACACTGGATTCACACTGGATTCACACTGGATTCACACCGCGTGCACACTGCATTCACACTGGATTCACACTGGATTCACACTGGATTCACACTGCATTCACACTGCATTTACACGGAATTCACACTGGATTCAAACTGCATTCACA
>NC_050535.1:18920117-18920315 GCF_002922805.2 Oryzias melastigma | reverse complement strand
TTACACTGGATTCACACTGGATTCACACTGCATTCACACTGCATTTACACTTTATCCACATTGGATTCAAACTGGATTTACACTGGATTCACATTGCATTCACCCTGGATTCACATTGTTCAAACTATATTAACACTGTATTCGCACTGGATTCACACTGGATTCACACTAGATTCACACTGCATTCACACTGGATTC
>NC_050535.1:18754982-18920017 GCF_002922805.2 Oryzias melastigma | reverse complement strand
TGGATTTACACTGGATTCACACTGCATTCACACTGGATTTACACTGGATTTACACTGGATACACTGCATTCACACTGCATTCACACTGGATTCACACGGAATTCACGTGGAATCCACACTGGATTCAAACTGGATTCAAAATGGATTTACACTGGATTCATACTGCATACGCACTGCATTCACACTGCATTTACACGGAATTCACACTGGATTCAAACTGCATTCACACTGGATTCACCCTGCATTCAAACTCCATTTACACTACATTCACACTGCATTCACACTGGATTCACACTGGATTCACACTGGATACACTGCATTCACACTGCATTCGCACTGCATTCACACTGGATTCACACGGAATTCACGTGGAATCCACACTGGATTCAAAATGGATTCAAAATGGATTTACACTGGATTCACACTGCATTCGCACTGCATTCGCAGTGGATTCACACTGGATTCACACAGAATTCACATGGAATTAGCACTGGATTAAAACTGGATTCAAACTGGATTTACACTGCATTCGCACTGCATTCACACTGGATTTACACTGGATTAACACTGGATACACTGCATTCACACTGCATTCGCAATGCATTCGCACTGGATTCACACTTGATTCACGCAGAATTCACGTGGACTTCACACTGGGTTAAAACTGAATTCAAACTGAATTTACACTGCATTCACACTGCATTTGCAGTGGATTCACAGTGGATTCACACGGAATTCACGTGGAATTCACACTGGATTAAAACTGGATTCAAACTGGATTTACACTGGATTCACACTGCATTCACACTGGATTTACACTGGATTCACACTGGATACACTGCATTCACACTGCATTCGCACTGCATTCGCACTGGATTCACACTGGATTCACGCGGAATTCACACTGCATTCACACTGCATTCACGTGGAATTCACACTGCATTCACACTGGATTCACACGGAATTCACGTGTAATTCACACTGGATTCAAACTGGATTAAAACTGGATTCACACTGCATTCACACTGGATTCACACTGGATTCATAGTGAATTGACACTGGATTCAAACTGGATTTACACTGGATTCACACTGCATTCGCACTGGATTCACACTGGATTAACACTGCATTCACACTGGATACACTGCATTCACAATGGATTCACACTGGATTCTTACTGCATTCACACTGCATTCAAACTGGTTTCACACTGGATCTACACTGCATTCACACTGGATCCACACTGCATTCACACTGCATTTACACTGGATACAAACGGAATTAACACTGGATTCACGCTTGATCCACATTGCATTCACATGGAAATCACACTGGATTCACACTGCATTTACACTGGATTCTCTCTGGATTCACATTGTTCACACTATATTCACACTGTATTCGCACTGGATTCACACTGGATTCACACTAGATTCACACTGCATTTACACTGGATTCACACTGCATTTACATTGGATTCACAGTGAATTCACACTGGATACACTGCATTCACACTGCATTCGCACTGGATTCACACTGGATTCACACTGCATTCACACTGCATTTACACTGGATTCACACTGCATTCACGCGGAATTCACACTGGATTCAAACTGGATTTACACTGGATTCACACTGCATTCACACTGGATTCACATTGTTCAAACTATATTAACACTGTAATTGCACTGGATTCACACTGGATTCACACTAGATTCACACTGCATTCACACTGGATTCACACTGCATTTACACTGCATTCACACTGGATTCACAGTGAATTCACACTGGATACACTGCATTCATACTGCATTCACACTGGGTTCACATTGCATTCACACTGGATTCACACTGGATTCACACTGCATTCACACTGGATTTGCACTGGATTCACACTGCATTTACACGGAATTCACGCGGAATTCGCACTGGATTCAAACTGCATTCACACTGCATTCACACTGTATTCACACTGCATTCACACTGTATTCGCATTGCATTCACACTGGATTCACACTGGATACACTGCATTCACACTGGATTCACACTGCATTCACACTGGATCCACACTGCATTCACACTGGATCCACACTGCATTCACACTGCATTCACACTGGATTTACACTGGATTCACACTGCATTCACACGGAATTCACGCGGAATTCGCACTGGATTCAAACTGCATTCACACTGCATTCACACTGTATTCACACTGCATTCACACTGTATTCGCATTGCATTCACACTGGATTCACACTGGATACACTGCATTCACGCTGGATTCACACTGGAATTCACACTGCATTCACACTGGATCCACACTGCATTCACACTGGATCCACACTGCATTCACACTGCATTCACACTGGATTCTCACTGGATTCAAACGTAATTCACACTCGAATCACACTGGACTCCAGTGACTTGCATGTAAAATAAAACTGCCTTTATTCTCAAAATAAACTTGTATCCAGTCTGCTCCTTATCGATGAAGATCAAACCAGCACTGATATTTTCAGATATGCAGGTGAATGGACGGATGATGTTATTCCACCCAGTCTGCTATTTCCGGACCAAACCAAAGTTCATGCACTCATCCCATTTCTGGATCTATTTTCCTCCAATCCATTAGAGGATACTGCTTCAGCATCTGTACTGTGTGTCTAAAGTTGAAAGAGTGAAGAGAGAGGACATGATGTTACTTCCTTCCAGGGCAAAAACTTCAGGCAATAAAAGAAGATTAGGGCGATGTGGGAGATTTTACAAACATGGAGGTTCTATGCTTAAAATAAGAAGCGGTTCTATTTCACTGGAGGTTTTACAAGCTCAGCAGAAAGCATAGACGGCCTTTGGTCGCTCCCTGCAGACACTCTGACTGCTGGAGGGATGTTCCGGTCAGATAAGCGTGCAGGAACCAACTAACGCCGTTCTCTTCGCCGTGACACGCAGCGATAACAACTCTCTCCCTGTCCATCAACAGACAATGCAAAGAGGGAAGGCTAGAAAACCTGCACGACTCATCTGTGGGTTCAGAACTGTTAGAAATGAATGTTTACCTCAGAAATCAGAAAAATACAATAAAGAACTTCAGATTTCACGACAACATGAGCTACTAAAGATGTGACACAATTTATTCTGGGTTCCATTCGCACCTCAATACTAATTAAAACACTTTTTTATTTCACAAATTAAAGTTTTACATTTTGATGAGGCAAACAAAACACAACATTCAGAGAAATTCAACTCTAACTTAACACTGACTGTGACAAAGAATTCCTTTTTTAATGGTTTACGCTCCGTGATGTCATCATTTTCTGGATGAATGTGTGTGTGTGGAGGGGGGGTCACATGTTAAAGAATTAATTCTAATTGAATACAAGGTGGTAGGTGCAAATATTCATGAGTTTCTGAGTGTGGAGGATGGAACATTTTATCAAACGCACAGTACAGCGCTTTCCAAATGATGATGCATATTGTCTTAAAGCATCAAAAAAGATCAAATTCTTTGTTTTCACTGAAACTCGTGGATGATATTATGAGGGTCTCGGTCACAAGCAAGACGGCGTCAGAATCGCTCTGTTGCCGGAAGTGGAAATCGTAAAATTAGCCAGTTGCGTAAGCGGAAATTTGATAACTTTGGGAAACCCGTTCAAAATGATATTTTAAAACCTTTTCAGAACTATCAGCTTTTACGCCTTTGAATGTGAATAAACTGGAACTGTTTTTTATCTTGTTTTTTTTCTCTGTGACAAAGAGTGACACAGAGAAAAAAAACGGCAAAAAGGGTCGATAAAAGAGAGAAAAAAGGGGAAATGCGTAGAAATCTTAAAACAATATTTTGTCGCGGCCGACTCGACGCCTCTAAATCAGCTATAAAAACCTCAGTAGATAACAAATTAGCCAAAAAAACATTAGCTTGTTGCTAAAAAAAATAAACAACATTTTTTTAAAATTACAACAAAATACAGCCCATGAATCTATTTAAAGGCTTGTTGCTAATCTACCTAAAATTTTGAAATTGCTGACTTTCTCATTAATTTCCCATGGGGGACATTTTGCTCAATATTTCAAAAACCATCAAGTTTGTGAAAACCAAAAATATAAGAAGTAATATTCTGAACTAGCTAAACTAGCAATATTGATGGTGAAAGTTTGATTGAGTTTTTTACGTGTCGAAAAATGTGTGTAAAGGAGCAGAAGAATCACTATAGTGTGAATGTTAACAAATATCATTTGCAGAATAATTTGGAATTCACTGTAAGAAAGAGGAATTGTGAAAACAATGTCCTTGCAGTCGGTGACTTCTGCAGGACAGAATAATAGTTTTTCTTTTAAAAGCATATTGTTCGTGACAGTGTATGGAACCATGGAGGATGGACTTTACAGTTCAGTTTTATATCACGTATTGTGAGTTACTACTGAGAAAAGGGTTGTTTCTGAGCTGTCAGATGTATTTCCTGCATCTGTGACTGTGTGTGTGCTCGAGTATTTGGGACCACCTTGAGCCCCACCAAGACACAAAAGCAAACCGACTGTGTCAACTCTCTGGTTAAGACGTGTCGAGTGTCATGTGCAATCTGCCCTTTAATCCCAACACGGCATCCATCACTTCCACGAGCGCGGTTAACTAAATGCATCCCGACCAGCCGGGTGTGAAAAGCTCTCCCTCATATCAGCGCGGCTGCTGTCGCCGCGGTGATGGATGAGGCGGGCCTCGAGGCCAAGCAGCCGGACTACAAATAATGTGCAAAGGTGGCGCCGGATGCATCAGGAAGTGGATGCTTGAAGATGCGCTCCGATAAATAACCTGCGAGATAAGGTTATTTATTACCAAGATGAGCCTCTCTGTGAAGAGTGTTCTCACTCGGAAAAGACAGAAATTGGAATTCTGAATATGCCGCTCCGCTGAGGTGGGGTAAAAAATGATGGACAATGAGGAAAACAACACTAAGGTCACGCTCTGTGCACAGTGTGATTGTACCGACTCTGAACATTCAAGGACTTTTGTGCCTGAGGGGGAACTTTTTAATTAATTACAGACATGGTCAGTGTGCGCGTCTGCAAGCCTGCGGCATACAAACACTTTAAATGGAGGGTTTTACCCGACTGAGGCGGGGATGAAATCCCTGTATGTCAGGAATAAATGTGGCTGGAGGTGATCTTCTCACCTAATGGGATGTAAGTTAGTGCAGGACTGAGGCAAAATGAATTTAAAATAACAGTTCCAGTTCAGTGTTCAGGGGTGGTTTATGACAGACAATTTCCTAAACAAAACTCCCATCCTATTTTTCTACTACTGGCGAGTTCAACCAATGTCTGCAGTGCTTGAATTTGAACTTTTTTTTTTTTTTTTTTTAAATATGAACATTTCTGACCATATTTATTTCTACTCTGCTGCATGTCTACACTATTTAGTCAAAAACATGATTTTTTTTAACCCACTCTGATGAAAATGGTGATTTTTATCTGGGTATCAATAATAATTTCCTGAACTAAACTCAATTCAGCTTACAGGATCCAAACAAGCATTATCGCAGGTAATGCTACATAACTAGTTCATAATTATGTTAAAAAGTTACGGTTTTAAAAATGTTGTTTTAGAGTATTCGATAAATGTTTATCCTATTCGGCCTGAGACGTTCAAGTGTTTTTTGGATTTTGGCCCCTTGTGTGATTGAGTTTGACACCAATGAAATAAAGTATTACTGTATTTTCTTGAGTAAAAGTCTCAAGAGCAAAAAACGTCTCATCAAGAAGAAGAAAACCATATATATGTTGCTCTGGAATATAAGTCGCACTTTTAGGAGAATATTGTGATGTTTCACAACAAATCCGCCAAGCCCAGCGTAACTAAAAATAAATAAATACCAGAATACTAATATTTTGATCTGTATAAGAAAAATATCAAAGTTTAAGAGGAAAACAATCAGATTCTCTTCCATGTTTGTTTTGGACAACACTTCTTCTGCCATAGTAGCAAACACTTACTCAGATGCAGCGCCCTCTAGTGGTTGTTGGAGGAAACAACCACTAGAGAACAACTGGAAAAACAACAAATATAAGGGCCTATTGATGTCATAAAAACAAAACACAAATAAGTCGCTGCTTAGTATAAGTTGCACCCCTGACTAAACTACGAAAAAAACCTGTGACTTATACTCCGGAAAATACAGTAATTTGAAAATTATTACTTAAACGACCAGAGATGGTCACTAGTTTTCTTGAATAATTGTAAACCTTTTTTTTGCACTAATGTTTAGAACATACTGTAAATTATGCTATCTAGAAAATTTACCTTCATATTCTTGTCTTAATTCAATTTTTGCGTTTTTCTAAAAGCCAAATGTGGAATTTACCACAAAAGTGAAACATGTGTTATTTGTTCTTGGTCTTGAACCAGTAAGATGTGTTTGTCAAGCATCATTAGAGCATTAAAGCCCTTTCTGATTGTCATTACGGAGATTAGAAAAAGGCTTTTTCAGCGAGAGTCCCTCCCCTCAGCCACTTCCCCGCCGCCTTAAACTGCGTCTTAGTGTCTCAACGCGTGAGGAGTTAATGGGAACTGATGCATTGTTAGGTGTGAATGTGTGTCTGCTAATCGTCTTATAATTGAAAGGGATGGTGGGGCGTAAGCTGAGATGATGAATCACTAGCTGCCGAGCTGTGAGCGCAGCAGTCAGCCAGCAGATGCTGCAGGTGCCGAGTTGTCGAGTGTTTGGCTTCCTGCTGATCTGACACACTTTAGAACACAGGCGAGGAGCGACAGCCGCTCCAAAGGCGCGCACACACGGCGAGGACGGGAAAGTGCATTAATCACTTGAGAGTCACGCGTCTGTCAGGACACAAACACAAACTGAACACCGTGTGAGGAGATCCTACTGCTTCCAGCTGACTCTTCATGGCTCGGATAGTCTCGCTCGCTACGTTACTTTGCGTTGCAATTTCAATAAAGCTTTAGTCACAAATGCCGATGATACGGGATGTCTAGGGGCTAAAGATGGGCAGGTGGGTGGCATGAAATATGAAGGTCGTGGTCTTAGACCAATCGGTGATCCTGTAGAGCAGGGGAGTCGAACTGAATCACACAGGGGGCCAAAATCCAAAACACACCTCGGACTGAACAGGATAAACATTTATTGAACACTCTGAAACTACATTTTAAAACGTTAAAAACGTAACTTTTTTACATAATTCTGAACTAGATATACAGCATTACCTGCAATAATACTGTGAATGCTGTAAGCTGAATTTGCTGATGATGCTAGTGCTGATAGTGAAAACCGCTGAAGCTCATAGCCAGGTAAGATATTAGCTAAATGCCAAATTAGTCTAAAAAAAAAAAACGTAGGTTTGCCAAAACAGCTAGCATGTAGCTGAAAAAAATAGCTAAACTTCAAAAAAGCCTAAAAAACTAAAAAAAAAAAAAAAATTAGCCAAAACACTTAGCGTCTAAGTATTAGCCTAACTCCAAAACAGCCTAAAAAAATGTTTTAAACCCTAAATTAGCCAAAACAGCTAGCATGTAGCTTAAATATCAGCTAAACTCTAAAATAGACTAAAATTTATTAGTCAATGCCAAAATAGTCCAAAAAACTAGCAGAACCTAGCCATTTTTAAAACTTTAAAACCGTAACTTTTCAACATAAATACGAATAATAAACAGGCAGGAGTATTATTCCAGAATAAATCAACTTAAACCTTAAATAACTTTCAATATTTTACTCTCCATAAAAATAGATTTTGTCAAAATTATAAAGATTAGAAATAAGCGCAAGATAACATCGGGTCATTAATAGCCATAAAATAAAATGATCTAGAGGGCCGGATCCGGCCCCGGGGCCTTGACTTTGACACACATGCTGTAGAGGGCCAAAATCCAAAACACACCTTAGCGCGCGGGCCAAACAGGATAAACATTTATTGAACATTTATGAACTTTTAAGACTTAAAGCTGAACTTTTTTAACATAAATATACGGTAAATAAAAACAGATTAATATTAGAATAACATTCCAAATTATACTAGTTAGAAAGAAAGTAAACATTAAAAGAAAAAAAACAATGAAAAGTCTTTACTTTTATATATTACGTACTGGTTAACCATATATATTACATAAAAAAGTAAACCTAAATCTTAAAAGTCCCAAAAAGTGTTCCTCTCCATAAAAATGTGTCCTTTTGAAAAATATAGATGATCAGAAAAAAAGACGATCAGAAAATTCAAAGAATGATCTACATTGATCGTATTAATAATCTGGTAAAAATATTCAATATACAGTAGTTGCTCAAAAACAAACATTTAAAAGATTTATTTGAAATCAAAGTCTACCAACATGTAGAAAAATATTTGTGCTTATACAGAAATAAAATCTGATTTAAAAATGTCTTGATTTAGTTGAGTTGTTTTCAGTTCTTCACAGGCTGGTGAATTAGTCTCAGGATTTTAGTTTTAAAAAATGAAAACCAGAGTCTACTCTTTGCAGCTTTTGTTATCCCTGTTACAGCTCCGTGATAACCCAAAGGTTCTCCACAGTAATGAAGCCGGGTCTGTATGTTATCTCATCACTTCTGCACTTGTGACTTCTCTCACATTTTAGTTTGTTTCCTTAAAGGAAAAGTCGCCGGGAACATGAAAAAACCCAAATCAGAGGATGACAGCGGCCAGAGCTTCACAAACGCCTAAATCCTGGACTCTTGTTATCTTATTCCAGCAGCATTCCTTTTCTTTCAGCCTCTTGCAATCCACTCTGTGCAAATTGACATATTTTCTTTGCCCTTATTATAGAATTTCAAAATAATTTGATTTCTGTCAGGAACGAGGGAAAAGAATTGCAGAGGAGCTACGAGTCTCAACCCAATTAGTGACCTCGTTCACAGAGCTCATCCTCCTTTTTCTCCCCCTCTTTCCCATTCATCGTATCCCTCCATCTCCCAGCCTTTTCTTCTCCAGTGGACGTTCTATTCTCTCTCGTCTCGGCTCTCTCTGCTCAAATGAGTCCATTTCGCCGGGGGCATGAGACCACGGTGGTTAAATCAGATCGGGTGAGGTTATATTAGGATTGTGGAGAGACAGAAAGTGAGACAGGCATCAAACAGCTGGGCGATGACTGCGTGGCCTATTTTACATCAGCAAATTGGTGAACAGTGAAGTCTCAACGCGCTCAGCTGACAGTATTAGTAATATTAGTCTAATAAAGTCATATGGATCTGCCTCACTAATTACCACGAAAAGGCGAGATTCAGCATCAGGTCAGGATACCATGGAAGATGGTAGTATTGAGATTAAAATGATTCTAGATGCTAATATCTGGCTGTTTGTGTTTACATGGACACAAGCAATCAGAATAAACACCTGATCCGAACTGCAACAGTTGAACACGACAATCAAAACACACAATCAGAATGATTTAGATTCAAATTTCCTCCTGTGGATTATGCTGAGTAGCTGCGGTTACATGTGTCCTTGATCAGATCAAAGATCGGATTAGAGTAGAACTGTGTACATAGGACTTAAAAACTTCATCAGATTGTTAGAAATGTTTACATACAACACACGTTTGATCGGATTAAATCCTTGTGATATGCGCAGATGTATGTAAAATACTGGAAACGGCCATAGAAGAAGAAGTAGCGAGTTCTGTTGTAAACAAACAAAGCTCCAACTTTGAGTGAGATGATGTTCTGAGTGTGCTTTTGTTATTATTAATAATATTTTTAAGTAACTGTTCACGCATAATTTTCTAAATCCAGTTCTTTACTAACTGAATGAATAGTAGGAGCCACGAACATTTAGCCTTGTATGCACTTAAATTCCATGCGGGCGATGCAGCAATGCGTGGGAATAACATCAGCCTTTATTTTGTCTGGACATGAATGGTAACACAAGTTCATGACTGTTTGCACAGTTTCAGAGGACTGTCTGGAGTGCGGAGCGGCGTTTCTGCATTCAAAAGCCGCCTCTGCCAGCTCACATCGTCCCAGAGCCGCTGAGAGTCACAGTTCTCCTGGGAGATCCAGTTTTCCCAAGTCCGGAAGCTTGCTCGCTCAGAGGAGGTTCAGTTTAAAGCGCACACAGTAACAAAGCACGCTCCCTGCTTGCAACCATAAAGGTGCACTCACACCGAATGTGATTCGCACAGCGGAGGCAACCAGTTTGGTCAATGTCAAGTCAATGGAACAGACTCGACATGAGGCGATCTGAAGTCCCGCGGTGATTTGAGCGACGGACGCGGCACAAAGGTCTGCCAGCAGCTTGATTTGAGCAGCAAGGTGCGAATTGGGCGGCGCGGCCAATATTTAAATATTTTAAGTTTGACATGTCGCTGCGTCGCATCTACCAATCAGGAACTCAGCTTTGGGCATGTGACGTTTTCAGTGACTAAATTAACGGGTAGAATATTAATCCAAAGCGAGTGTTTTTGTTCTGAACCTCCATCTTTTCCATTTCCCCTTTGGAGCCACAGGTTTGCAGAGATCATCCGGCTACTTTGGGGTGAAGGTGGGACACACTCTGGACAGATCGCCGGCTTTCTCTCTGGCGGTGGAGCTCACTCGCTTGATATGCGTGGGTTGGAGGATGCCAGCTCAGGCCTCATCTAGACATTATAAAAAGGAAAAATGGCTCCTAATTTTATTTTTTCCCCCTCATTTAATACAAGACGGAGAGTCTTCAAGTTCAGACACAGAGACACAGAAACACTGTGGAAGCTGCTGTCATACAGACACAGCCCCTGTGCCAAGAAAATCTTTTAATAATAATCATATAAACCCAAACGTGGAGACATGATTACTGATGTTTTTGTAGATCTCTTCACAATAAATAAACCTGATTTATTCCTCAACATCATCTGTGTCTTCATACATTCTAAGTGAGAAATCCACAACAACGTTTCCTTATAGCATCATCCTAAATGCATTAACTGGTAGCTCCAGGCTTCATTTGCAAGTGAACCAAAACTCAATTTTCATTTGAACCACGTTTACTAATTTAATCCACACCAGAGTTTGCCAGCTTAACAAGTCAGCACAAATCTTACCTCTGGGGTAACCAATAACATTTTAGTGGTGACCAGTGTCACCAGTCCCCACCTCCAAGCATGTGTCCAAGGACACAAATTGGTTGAGACCAAATCCTGTGGAGTAAAAACACAAAAGAACTCCCAAAGCAGTTTAGATTTGTAGCAGGGGAAGAAAAATCTCTTGTTTTGTTTTCAGGTGTTGGTGTAGGAAACAAGGACGGAACTCTTTGTCCCAATAAATTATTCAAGCATGCACACTGGTTTCTCTATGTGATGCACACGTTCAATTGCTTGTTTACATAAATAATTAATGAGTTGCTCATGTCGGGGTGTTTAGAGATGGTGAAGATGACTTTGTAAAGTTCAACTTCCCCATCGGAGTGCTGGTTAAAGAGGTTTTGAAACTCATGATTGTTGGTATTTTAGACAGTGCAGATGAACTAAGATCTTCTTTATTTATTATTTCTTATTGATAACGTAAGATTAGCTCAACTCATAATCATCTGTTTTGATGTTTTTCATTGATTGGTTTATTGATTGGTTTTGGTGGTTTTAAGGGGTCAGGTTTGTTAAAAAACTACAAATATGAGCAACACTTTTGAAAACAAGATTTCAAGTGGAGAACGTTCAAATCGTGGCAACAACCACTTTGTTAAAACCTCAATTCAAAACTATTGTGTTTGGAAACAAATGCAAACGAATGAGATGTCGTTGCCAAGGTAACGCCAGAATGCGCTGAGCATGAGAATGAATAGGGAAGTGCTGTCAGCATTCACAGGTTCGTCTTCTTAGTTCTAAATCAGTCTAAACAATATTCAGTGAATTTACATATTTTATCAGACGGTGACAGAAGCAGCTTCACCACAGAACAACCTTTGGGGTTTTGGACAGCCGTATTACCATACACGGATGCATCCACAAGAGTCACACAGTGAATGCAGCGATGCAAATGCAGCGGTGGACATCAAGCGTTTCCTTGCTGAGGCCAAACAGGCTGCAGTTTGCCTCTGCTTCTACAAACTACCAATATGATATATGCAGCCCTGTGACAGACAGGCGACCTGTCCAGGGTAGACCCTCCCTTCGCCCATCAGTAGCCGAGTTAGGCCCCACGACCCCAAAAGGGACTAGGCAGACAAGAAGATCAATGAATGGATATATGCAACCACATCGGTATCGATATGAATTGGACTCAAAAATTAAACTTGAAAAGTTGAATTACCTGCAAAAATGCTTGTGTGAATGCTGAATATGCTGAAGATGTTTGCTGAAGTAATTTACTGTAATTGCTGAATGAATTTGCTGACAATGTTAAAGCAATTTGCAAAATACTAAAGTTGCTAAATGAGTGGAAAACTCCCTGAAAAAATTACGAGATAGACCATTGAACCAATTTTCTTAAACTGCAAGAAAAATTCTCGGAAATTTGACAAAAAAAGGAAAAACTCTTCAAAATAGGCTAGCTGACAAAGCTCACATGTTGCTAAAATACTAGTTTAACTACATATTAGCTCAAAAAACCTGAATAGATGCCTGATTACCAAAAACATTAGCATGTGGCTAAAATACTAGCTTAACTCGTAATTAGACCATAAAACTTCAGTAGAGGCCAAATTAAAAAAAAAACATTAGCATGTTGCTAAAGTTTTAGCTAAACTCAAAATTAGCCTTAAAAACTGCAGTAGCATGAATGTCCTGAACAAGCTGAATGTTTTGATACCAAACTTGCAGAAAATGCACAAATATTTGAAGAATTAAATGAAAAAAAAACGCAAAATTTGCATAAAATGTCAATAATTGCACAAGTTAAAGTATGACTGTACTGAACATGCTGGATGTTTTTAATTGTAGAAATTTGAAAATGTTCCTATTCATTATTAGTGGGGCTGAAAAATTGCATAAATTGCGTAAAATTGTGAAAAAATGAAAAACTTACAAGCAGGAATTTCCTTAACAAGGTGAACGTTTTGATACCAGGACAGCAGAAATTGCTGAAAGTGTGATTGAGTTTTTACAAACCAAAAAAGGTACGGAAGAATAAATAAGGAATAATAGAGAGAAACTGGATCTCTATAGTGTGAATGCTTACAAAGCCTTCACACAAATATGCATCACTACTATCACTGTTGCACAAGCCACTTTATTTTGCATCTGTCTTAATTTCATTAGATATAAATTCCTTCTTAGCTTTTATTTTATTAGTTTTGCAATGATTTATATAACATAAGGGAAAGTTACCTAGTTGGCCATTTATCTTTCTCAAAAGAAAAATGATCAGTTTGATCATTGAGAGTAATTTCCCTTTAGTTGCAAAAACAAATGACCAGAAACAAATTCACAGAGGTTTTTACTTAAATTAGAACAACTGTAGATAATCACACAGAACCAAATGTTATTGTGTCAAAGAGGAATAGAAAGTTATAAAAAAAGAACATGAGTGAAAATACATCAAACTAATGGACATTATCTTCACAAGTGAAAGTTAACTTGTAACTGGAATTATTGTTTTTCCTATGAAGTTTTCTGTAACAGAAAACGAAAGGGTAGATGAAATAAGATGGGTTTTTTTTTTTTACCTTACAGTGCTGAGGAAACTATTTTTGCACTTTCAGTGCTCTCTCCAAACTTTTCTCCAATTTATGTGGATGTATTTATGGTCATAAAATTAGCTCTCATTTGCAAACACCTAGCTAGGGGCTGTCATGTTTCCCCTATGCAATCTAATAGCAAAAACATGTTTTTGCTTTACATTGGTTTAATGGAAACAGCTCACTGGAGACTCCTGACCTTATTTTGTCTAAATGGTAAATTATCTGCAATGATTATTTCCCACAGTTGAGATGAATCACCACTTAGAGGTTTTTCAGGTTGAAAAAAACAAAAACAAAATTAAGCATCTTGCATTTTAATGCCTGAAAAAGTAAAAGTTTATTTTGATGGCAGTTTCTTGCACTAACTTGTGAAAAGATGTTTATGGTGTTTTAAGCGTGTTGTTCCCCGTCATGTGACTTTTTTGCATGTCCTAGAAAATGACTTTTTTTTTTTAATTCTGGCTAAAAATGACAAAAATATAATTAAAAGACAACTGGGAATGCATTGAAAATTGATTAAAAAAACATCAGAGAGGGTCTTTAACCCTAAACACAAAATCTTTAACATACTGTAACTTTTAAACTGTTAACATGATCAACGTCATTCTAGTAGTACTGGAATCACATTGATCATGTTAACAATACACTAGCGCTGCCACAAACGATTATTTTAATAGTCGATTAATCACCGATTATTTTTTCCGATTAGTCAACTAATCGGGTCATGTGCGAACTGGATGTAAAGCGCACATCTTAACCACCATTAGCTTTAAACTAAATAAAAACTAGATATATAGCATTACCTGTGATAATCCTATAGTGTGAGTGCTGTAAGCTGAATTTGGTGGCTAAAGATGCTGAAGTTGATAGCTGAAATTGCTGAAGCTAATAGTCAAAAACACTGAAGCTGATAGCCAGCTAAAATATAAGTTAAATGCCCAACTAGCCTAAAAAAACTTTAAAAAGCTAAAAGAAAGTCTAAGTTAGCCAGAAAAGCTAGCATGCAGCTGAAATATTAGCTAAACTCCAAATTTGCTCAAAAAATGGAAAAAATCCTAAATTAGCCAAAATAATTAGCATGCACCTGAAATGTTAGCTAAACTCAAAATTAGCTTGAAAAATTGAAAACAAATCCTAAATTAGCCAAAACAGCTAGTATGTAGTTGAAATATTAGCTAAAATCCAAATTAGCTTGAAAAACTGAAAAAAACTAAATTAGCCAAAACAGCTAGCATGTAGCTGAAATATTGGTTAGACTCCAAATTACCCTAAAAAACCTTAATAAATGTCAAACGAGTCCAAAAAGCTAGCATGATGCCACTATAAGTTTCAACTTTACTGCACTCCGACTCCATATAATAAGTATCGACTAATTGACAATTAAATTAGTCGTTGACTATTTCAATAGTTGATTAGTCATTGATTAGTCGGCTAATTGTGGCAGCCCTACAATACTCTGGAGCTCTGGTGTTAAAGAGTTAAAGTTAGTAAAATGGGTCAATCTGAAATGAACAACAACTAGTCCATAGCTTTAGTGTTGTGTTTTCATCTATCGTTGATAAAACTGTCAAAACTTTTTGATTGCAAATGCTAAAGTCATCATAGAACATGTCCTTACATTAAAGTCTGTCAATGACATCCTCCTCCTCTGAGGTTATGATAACTGACTTTTCTCCCCAGCAGCTGAAGATCTCACTTCTAAGACAGTAGCAGACCTATTTTGATTTGACAGCGTCTGTAAGGAGAGTTCAATTGCCAATATCTCTCTACAAGTTAAGCAACTTCACAACAAAGGCTCATTTGTTTCTCCTCACCTAGAAAGCTGCAGCACCACGGGGAAAAGGGTGTTTCTTTGATACATTCATTATCACCGGCTTCTCAGGTTGAGAACAAACCCAACAGAGAAGCCAGCCGATGCAGAGAAGAGTACCGCCTGTGAAATCTCTTCCCGCCGCAGACTCTAGAGACCCTTGGCTCTGTGCTGAAAGGAAACACATTTCTTCTAAGATTTAATTTTCTGCTTGAATCGCAGGATGAAAAAGCAATCATACACGCGTATGCCGACATTTAGAGGAGGTGTCATTCTAGAATTACAACTTTAACATGGGTGCATGCCTCTGTCGGGCTCAGATTAGACTGTCCATCTCTAGAGCTCCCATCCCACCAAGGAAGGGTAAGAGTGAGGAAATAACAGACATGACTAAGCTGTCAGTCCCAGTAGTTCTTCTCCCAGTCAATGGAGTGATTTGGATCAGTGTGCCGGCTCTTTGGTGGGCAAAATGTTTAACAGCCTACAAATAGGACTGCATTGAAATCACACATGGAAGAAAAAGAAAACAGTGAAAACAGGAGCATGCGCTTCTCAGTAATGGAACCGTGCAAGCCAGAGATAATTTCTCGAGCAGGCTTCCTTAGGTTGCTTTTGTGTTAGTTACAGACATAAAAAACTGTACAAATTTGTAAACAACAAAATCTAAGCTGAAACAAGTCAATCAGGCGTTCCCAGCAGACCCTCACAGTGTGTTTAGGTCTGAGTTACCCATGGTGACTGATTGCTGGCTGGGAGTAGGTACAAAATATTGTCCTAATATTTATTGTCTATATTAGATCACTAAATATGTGCACAAGTGAATATGTCTTTCAATCAGCGTAAAGTTTTCAGCTCAAACCGTCTCTTCTTCCCACCCCGTCAGTTATGTAATCACATCAAATGAACGAGTTTAGCTTTAGGTGTGTTACAAGTGTCTTTGATTTTGTGCTAATTAGTGCCAAAAGTAAACTTTTATGTGGTCACCACGGGAAAACTAGTTGACTTTTACAGAATGTAGGATTATATCACGTATGCTGTCTTCAATCTGAGCAGATCAGCAGCTGTACCTTCCAAGAAAACACTTTTCAAACCTTAAAGGTCTTCTGACTTGCAGGCGGATCACATTCAAATGTTCCACTTTCTTCATTTTAACTCTGCACTTTTGTCCTTCAGTCATTCAGCGACATGCTGGCCTTTTATATTTTCTGACTTCCTGAATGTGGTGACCTCTTCTGGGGCCTGACCACATTTTCTGTCTCTGTCTGAATTTTTTTTTCTAAATTTAGAATCTGAATGATCAGACTTCTTACTACTTGTCCTTTGGGAGATTTTGTGTAGAATGTGGATTCATGAGTATGTTTGTTTTGCAATGATTTTTGTCATTTAGACATTATTTAACCACAAAAAAAATCCCATTGAGATCCACTGATCTCTTTTTCAAGGGATAATTATTCAAGTAAGTGTTATCTATTTATGTGGATGATGTCATCTTTTTAATCCATTTATTAAAAATGTTTTCATTAGAAGCTAGAAGTTTTTGTTAGATTTTGTTACGCCTATGAGTAAGCTTTTCTGACATTTTAAAAGCTGATGGGTAGTTTTGTCACATGGAACATGTTTACAATCTTTTTCCACGTATCTGTGAATCAATGATAGATCTGCTGACAAACAGTCCTTTAAAGGTAGATCAACAGGTCACAGGACAGAGGAGTGTCTGATGAAATTGTCAATAGGGAATCCAATGAGGAATGTTTCATATATTTTTTCATAATCCTGTTGTTTTACATGTATTATTATTATTAACCGACTACATTTTTTCTCTGTTTAACTCAATTTATCAGGAGAAAAAACATCTGCTCCATTGCTATTGCTTTGTTGAGTTACTTGAAATTATTTTATTAAAAACATGATAAGATACTTTAAAAGCTTAAAAACCCACTCCAATGAAAATGGCACTTTTAGTGTTTTTTTTACATGTTCTCTCATGACCTTCCTTGTCAAAGTGTTCCCAGTAGTTTATAGCCTAAATTTATAGAATTTGTAGTGTGTTTTTGGATATAGTTTCTGCAGAGCAGCAGGTGTTAATTGGAAAATCATCTCTGAGTTGTGGTGTGACCATTGACACGGAGTAAGCCTTATCTCATTTCCCATGATCCCTTTGTTTTCTCCTGCTAGCCTACAGCCCCTCACAACTTCAAGTTAACATTAGTGGTGCATCAAAAATGGTGAGCAGTATTGTAGCTGTCAGGAGTCAGCGCTCTGTCTCCCCCTCTGGTCACTGGAGGGCGCCATCTCCAGAGTAATGACTGCACTACATCTCCCAGCAACCCCAGCGAACAGTTCCTGGATGGTGCTCAGCTGTCTCCAATCTGACAATCACCCACCGGCTTCTTGAGCAGCGCATAGAACCACACAGTGTGAAGTATTGTTTGTGCCAACCTGGCGGCACGACTGAGTGTTTCTATCTGTACCTGGCCTTGCTTCATCTCTGATTGCCTGCTGCCTGCCCTGACCTTCACCTGAACTCTGACAACTCTAGTTCTCTTCTTTGATGACCCCATGCTTGTTATTTATCTCTGCCTGTCAGACCCCGATTTAGCTTTGTGGGCTTTTAGCTGTCCTTCATTCCTGTCTGAACTAATAAACCTGCTGTACTTGGACCTAGATGTCTCTGACGGTAGATATCCAGCCAGTTTTGAGCCAGATGCCTGGTCGGATGAGGAAAACGGAGACCTTAATGAACAGTCATTTGTAATGTCTGTCTGTGTCCTAAATTCCACTCATGTTGCAATGCTGGAGACGTTCAGGGATCTATTTGTCTGTAAGTGGATGTATCAGAATGGAGCAGAGCAGGGAGCTGGTGGCTTGCTGATGCAGGTTCTACATCACCCCTTATGTGTGCACTCCTGATTCGGCATAATAATTAAAAAAAAACAAAAAAAACTCAGAAATGCAGTTTTACTCTTTATTTTCTTTGTATATGTCATCCATTGTGAGGAAAAAGCTGTGAAAACAACTCCAAAACTGCCTTTTCATTGGAATGGTTCTTTGAAAGAATAACTTATCAAAAACAATATATTATTACAGTAACTTTTAGCAAAAAAGAACTTAGACCCATTTCAATTATTTTAATTTCCATTGTTTCCCACAGAAATTTGAAAACTGATATAACTGAAAAAAATGTTGACAATAGAAGAGAAAAGAAGTATGGAACATGACATTAAAAAACTTCTGTGAATCTAAACAGAAATATGTAGGTCAAGTCTTTTGACAACGTGCACAAGGAACTGATGAAACATTATTATGGGGATCGTTCTGTTTATCAAAAAATAAAGCTATGACTATAATGCTTTATCACAGAACAAAAGTGTGATAAAGTAAAGAGAGCAACACTTTTTTTTAAAGAAAAGAAAAATGTAGTTAAAAAATTTAGATTTGCTGCAATGCTTAACACTTTCAGACGTATTGATTTCCCACAAACTAAACCAATAAAAACAAGACTCACTCCTGACATGTTCATTGACCGTTTTATTAGGCTAATTTATCACATTTACTATTGTTTATTGTTCTCATGTACCCATGCAGCTGGTTTATCATTTTGCACTTTTTCAGATTATGTGTTTCATCGTGTAGCATTTGCTTATTTTTCCAGTACCCCATGATAGTATTTCTCACGAACCTGGGACACCTTTTCTCTCTGGACGGTTTGGACCAGAGGGTCACTGTATGTAGAACGGTTCCTTAAACTTTTAGATGAATCAACTTAGGCATTCAAACAAGAGTTATTAGTTATTTCCATGTAAACTGAGGTGCAAATCATTGCAGACAAAACAATGTTTTTAAATAAAATTTAATAAAGTAAAAAAAAAAAGTTGCATGATGGGAATCTGAAGAAGCAGAAGTCCTGAAAAGTATAATTATGTTTATTGGTAAATATGGCTTAAAGAGGTGTGCTGTGTAAGACAAACCAAACACTTTTATTTATTTTTTTTTTACATTTTTTTAATTAGGTATGAATTTTAATAATTATGGGAATCATTATTACATTTTCATTATGCATAGAAACGGCTGGAAAGTATTTGCAACAGATTGAAACAAATTCCTTGTTAAGACCATTTCATTTAAGGACAAAGTTATTCTATTATCCTTTCTTTAATTCAATTCTTTTTTTCATGTGTCATCGCTGACTCCAGCATGTCTGAACAACCTGATTAATTTCTATCTGACTTCCTGTATCTGCGTTCGTCGCTGAGCATCATCTTGAGTAATTCCTCTCTGGTAAACAAGATTACATCGAATCCATCACATTCTCAACATTTTTTAAAGACTTAAAGCAGAGGGGTTCAAACTTATTGCAAACAGGGCCAGATTTGATGAGGTGAAAATGTGTGAGGGCCAACCATTCGGCCTGCATTCTTTGAACCCCTAATAACATTAAATGCAAAACACACTATTTTACAAAAGTTTTGGTTCACCTGCCTTGACTCACACCTTCCTTCCCATGTCCAGGGATTATACTATCAATGTGTATCTATTAATGTCTTAATGTCTTTTTTTTTACCATGTTGACAAATATTGCACACAGAGAAACATTAAATTCACAATACGTGCCAATAACAATATTTTCACATCTTCCAGGAAAATTAACAAAAATGTAAACAAATTCATAGTAACTGCAAAATAAATCAAGTAAAACAATAATAAGTAGAAAATTTGAATTACCTGCAATAATGCTAGGGGGAATGCTTTTTGCTGGAAGTAGTTGCTGAAGATGCTGAAGCTTCTTACTGAAAATGGTGACGTAATTGACTTTAATTGCTGAAGGATTTGCTGAAAATGCAAAAGCTATTTCCAAAATGTTACATTTCCTAAAAGACTGGAAATTTTGTTACAGAACTATGAAAGAGCATGGAAGTTGACCAAAATTTCTGAGCATTTGTAGTAAAATTGCTTAAAAATTTCAGATACATGCCAGTTTTGTAAAAAAATATTTAGTGTGCTGCTTAAATATGGGTTAAATGTCAAATTAGCACAAAAAACTTAAG
The DNA here is from genome assembly GCF_002922805.2 of Oryzias melastigma. Taxonomy (NCBI): domain Eukaryota; kingdom Metazoa; phylum Chordata; class Actinopteri; order Beloniformes; family Adrianichthyidae; genus Oryzias; species Oryzias melastigma. The sequence continues at coordinate 18,899,554 of NC_050535.1, read as the reverse complement.
TAGATGCCAAATTAGCCCCCCAAAAAGCTAGCTTGTTGCTTAAATCCTAATTAAACTCCAAAACAGACCAAATTCTTCAATAAACTAAAATAGCAAAAATCCTTAGCCTGTTGCTAAAATAGAAACTAAACTCTAAATTAGCCTATAAAATCTCAATAGATAACAAATTAGTCAAAAACGTTAGCATGTTGCTAAAATATTAGCTAAATTCCAAAATAGTCTAACATTATTTAGCAAACTAAATTAGTTAGCATGTTGCTAAAATAGAAACTAAACTCTAAATTAGCCTATAAAAACCTCAGTAGATAACAAATTAGCCAAAAACTTAAGCATCTAGCTAAAATATTAGTTAAACTTCATATTAGAATAGAAAACTTCAGTAGATGCCAAATTAGCCAAAAAGAAGCTAGGACATTGCTTAATTAATAGCTAAACTGGCACATTTCCCTGGCCAGTCTACATTTGTACCACTGCTTACTTGTTTAGTGGCTGAGTGTGGGAGGACGCACTTATGCACAATAAAGCAGTGTTCTGGCAGTGTTCTGGCAGTGGAATGGACTCCGGCGTCTGTATCACTGATACTCTACGAACATGCATAAAGTTAACGCGTCTAAGTGTGTGTGGCAGATTTTCCAATTTTTTTTTTACCTGTGATATGGCTGTCAAATGCTGTTGGACCTTAAACTAAATTAGTCAAAAATGTTCACCTCTTGCTAAAATAGAAGCTTAACTCAAAATTAGCATAGCAAACCCCTGTAGATAATTTCTGCAAAAACATTAGCATGTTGCTAAAATATTAGCCAAACTCAAATTATTTTGAAAATTACTACAAAAGATTAAAATTTAGCCCATGAATATTATTAAAGGCTTGTTGCTAATCTGCTAAATTTTTGGAAATTTGATTGTTTTCCTATGGGGCATATTTTGCTCAATATTTCAACAACTAACATTTATGAATACCAAAAAAAAAAGGCAAAAATGTCCTGAACGAGCTTAATGTTTTGAAATAAAGATTGCTGAAATGCTTACAAAGCATTCACACAAGTAATAATAAAGGTAAAGTATTCTGCTAAAGTTTCAAATGTGACCATGCTTCAACTGTTCTAACAGCTTTTTTGTTAGTGCAGGATTCAATACCATTTATAAACAATCATTTAATGTCTGTTTTAGCAATTTTTACCCAGTCATTGGAAGGCCACGCCTCCTACAACCTGCGCCAATCAGAAGCGCGGAATTGTTGCCCACCGGGACTGTAAGCCACGCCTCCTCCTCGCTGCTTCCTGTCTGAGTGAGCCGACAACAGCGCTCTGTCTGCGGGGAATCTTCGGCATGGACACTGGCTGCTCACCTCAACTTTTCCGCTCTCTAACGGCTTCATTCAGGCGACATTTACCCCCCGGGAATGGATTTTTGAGCGGAATAAAGCAGAACTGAGCGCCGCTCGACTTGAAGGAACACCTCAAAGCAAAAGGCTCGTGTTGTAGAAATCCTTCGCGGAGGAAAGGAAAAATGCCAGTCGCAACTCTTCTGCCTTTCACCTCTACCCCTAATAGGAAGTCTGTCAGCGCCACTTCTTTCAGGTTGACGGAGAAATTTATTTTACTGCTGGTGTTCAGCGCCTTTATCACCCTGTGTTTCGGGGCTATTTTCTTCCTGCCGGACTCCTCCAAGCTGCTGAGCGGAGTTTTCTTTCATTCCTCCGCGGTGGAGACGAACACGCGCACCGGTCCGGACGGCAGCGAGCCGGGCTCGGCCGGGAACGACGGGCGGGTGTTGGATAAAATCCGAAAAGACCACGACAAGGCTCTGCTGGAGGCCAAGGACGTCCTGCAGAAGCGGCCAGAGGTCCTCATAAAAGAAATTCTCTCTGACAAGGACAAAGTTCCCAACGCTTTGGACCCAAATGGGAAGAAGGGCAACGATTTACCTTCCGTTGAGTATCACCGCCCCCCCGGGGCGATAGGAAGCGAACCCCGGGACCCAGAGACCAGGGAGAGACGGGCCAAAGTCAAGGAGGTGAGCGACAATGAACTTCCTACAGAAGCTCCTGTTGAATGAAATGGCTTAAATCATTTATTATTAGTATTATTATTTCATTTATGTTTAATTTAAATTAAAGCACCCCCTCCCCCCGGGCTGAACAACCCGTCAGACTAGTTCCTTCAACACAAAGCAGACTAACGTGAAGTCACATCTTGACCCATATTGTAAACACACCGGATAATCCCTGAAGCGAAAGAGGCGTCGTGACAGGCAGTTTACTGTGAGCACTGGAGGCCGGGAAGCAACCGGAGGAAGGGTGATATGCTATCAATTACTATTAATATTATTACTACAGGGTTTACTGGAAACTTTAGAATGAAATATTTTAAATGACCTCAGGCAGTTCTACACGGTCCATTCATTCTACATCACTCTATAGAACACTGAAGGTGACTTTACAAAGAAAAAAATAAGCTACATTTTTTTAAGAAAACGCAGTTGTCACATTTTATTTGTTTATATATTTCTGAGTCAGGATTTGGTAATTATAGGGCTGCTAAGATTAGTCACGACTATGTCAACTATTACAATAGTCGATGACAAATTTAATGGTCGATTTGTCTTTTTTTTTTTAAATCCCAGAACTACTTTTTTGAAAATAGTTAACTCCCTCTAGAACACCACCACTTTTGCTGGGTAATTTTTACCAGATATAAAATATCCTATAAAAAGTATTCCTCATAAAAAAATAGACCAAGATAAATTAGAGTCAAATTTATGTCACACCGGGCTTTATGGAACAAAGTGGGAAAAAAAGGATAGAAGATTCCAAGAACATGCTTAAAAATGACTGAAAAGTAGGAATTTGAGGAGAAAAAAATTCCTAAAAAAAAAAAATAAATAATGATACTATACACTTGACCTTTGATCCACTCATTCTTGGAACTCTACCCAGGGACTCTAAAAAAAATGCAACAAATTTAAAATAATGTAAATACATTTTCTCGGGTGAAAATCACCCAGCGATAGTTCTCTAGGGTTAAAGGCTTAAAGTCCCTCGTGACATTTTTTTTAAAATTAAAAATACGTTCCCAATAGTCTTTTAATTATGAGTATTACGTTTTTAACCAAAATTCCACAACCTAAATGTCTTAAAAAGCCGATTTCATGTTGATCTGATGCCTCTGTTTTCAAAATCTTCTCTGAGAAGGCGTGGCTTATGGAGCTGAGCTGAGTAGCTCCGCCCCTTATCCCCCCTGTTCGATTATGATAGTTCTCTGTATCACTAGTGTAAATCTTCACCACTGCTACATAAAAACGGCAAAAGACTCTTAGCTAATTCTACAATGTTTATTGACTGTGATCAATACATTCAATCATTGGTTTCTCAGAGTTCTTGATAAAATAATGAAAGCTAACATCAAAATGCTCTTTAATTGATTTACAATTCTTTCCAACTGCGGTCAAATGAGCAAAAAACAAAATGATTTCTTATTACATTTGTTTAAATACATGTCAAAAACTAAAAAAAAAAGCATGATTTTCATCGGACGGGTACTTTAATAAACTATCGTCCTAATTGTCTTTATTTTTAGCTAGCATACAGCTTAAACACTTCAAGTTTAAAGGTAATCATGGTTAAGTCATGTTTTACATGATATCTGTTCCTGTGATATAAAGACCCAGACATGAGAACACAAATTATGATAGAATGTTCTAATAATGTTCCCTTTGGATTATCCTGATGTGGAAAAATGTTCTGGATCTATTTTAGGTGATTTAAAGACCCACTCCAACAAAAAATGTGTTTTTAACACATTCTTGAGGCATTTTTCTCAAGATGTGAGACATACAAGGAGACACATAGAGATTTAGATTGTGTCTCTGACTATTATTGTCTTCAAATTGTGATGGATCAGGAGACAAAAATTCCATTGGAAAAATCCTTGTGTAATATACAAACTACAATTAGAAGGGCGCAACCTCCTTGCTATGTGTTTATATGTACAAGAAAATTCAAATTACATTATTTCAGTTTTGGCCATAGAAGAAAGAGAGCTTGGGGAATTTTGTTAAAAATTGTGCGCTACTAAATACATTTATTTTTCTCAAAAAATGACAGTGCTCCTTATAATCATGTGCTTCTTATGGATGACCATTTAGTCATTGATTTTGTGTCTCATACTCCTGTGTGCCTTATAATGTGAATAATACAGTAACAATTGTTGCATTTTACTCTAAGTCTTGACAATTCTTGAGGAATCTTGTGGTCATCTCTAAATGCGTTTACTGCTTTATTTATTGATGTGTTTGTGTGTACATTTTTCGTTGGATTTTGTTTTGGCTCTCTAGGCTCTCCATATTATTCCAGTTATCAAAGTAATTACTGATTAACTGAGTTGTTCTTTAACTAAAATGCTTGGATTTTTTCAGGTGTAGCTTTAAAGCATTTTTCAAAACAGAAATCAATTTTCTTTAATGATATAAATATTTATTTGATAGGAAATTGGGCACACACCTGTGTGTACTTTGTAAGGTTTAGTGACCTGTTGCTGTTACCCTTTGAGGGGAGCGTTGCGTTTACGCCTATCAGGCGGTTCATGTTTGGTGGCTGGAGGATGTCTCTGCGGGGCGGGGGCTAGGCTGTTGTGGGTGGGCCGCCGCCGTCCTGTGAGCAGCTAAACCTGTTTGTCTGATGGAAATGGAAGTCTGTGGAGAACCCCGCCTGCCTCATGGTGTGCAGATGATAGCTTCACTCACCATCACCGAGGGATCAGTGGGGTGTGGAGGTAAAAAGGAAACACAGAAGCATTACATGATCCAGAATATATAATGGTAGAGTTTGTAGATTGTAGAAATTTAGCTTTTTTCATGGTGTTTTTGGAATTACTATTTATGGATTAGATAAAAAATCAAATGAATCCTCTTTTTTTCACAATATTTTTTCTGTAGTCCAACTTATTCATATCGACTGACCAATCAGATGTCTCCATAAAAGTGTGTGCTCTCACGTAAAACTTTCAAAAACTTTGGCAGATTTTGTGTAGCCAATGACGAGAGTGCTCTTGAGGGGTACGAGTGTGGAGTTCCAACAAGCTGAGTCCTGATTGGTGAGAGTGGTTGCCATAGAAACATTAGTTTTGACTGACTGACCAATGATGACGTCTGGCTCCAACGTGGCGATATCTGTATCTCAGAGAACCAGTGACTGAGCTGACTTCATTTGGTTGGAGCCAGAAGTAAATCATTTTCAATGGTTGACATCACACTCAATCTTTCCAGTTCTCATATACAGTCAATGTTTTTAACAGCTGCTTTGTTGACAGTTGCCTTCTGGGAAACATTAAGCACACCAAGGGGAGATAAACCGTGGTCTCCTGTTTTTCCACCCCCCCCAGAAACTGCTTAACTGCAGGTCAAACGTCAAACTGAACAAGTGTCTCGTTACAGGTTTACACTTCACTCCCCGTAGAGATGTTTTAGAATTGTTAACGCGATAACTGACTGTGTTTAAAAAGGATCCGACTCATCGGCCGTTTCTTTGTGTCTTTTTGATAAAGAGCTTATCTCAGATATGAGTTTCGGGGGGGGGGGAGGGGGGGACTCTTTCTCTTCGTCCTGTCGGAGCAGCAGAGTCTGCCGAGTCTTTCTGTCCCACAGGATGCAGAGGAACGACTTAAGAGTTAGAATAGTTGAAATACCAAATCATCAATGACTCCTCAGACTTCATTCCTCTCTTCCTTTAGATTCCAGAAAGCAGATGCTGATAGATATGCATTTAAAAACATCCAAACCGGTGTGGGGTGGTGTGCTGAGGCGTGCAGGACAGCCTAAAATGTGTAGCGCTAGATCGCTCTTATGAGGCTCTGACCTGCAGGAGGAAATGGACCCGGTTGTGGGCCACTTGTGTATGCAAGTGTGCATTTTTTACTTCCTGCTTGGAACAGCTGCCCTGTTGACAAGTTCCTTTAGTCTGCTGATGCAAATTTATGTCGTTTGTATGAACAGGATTAGTCATTTGTGTATTAACTGGCTTCATGTTTCTTCTCCCAATCGTTGTTTTTGCTGTTGGAACCGAAACCACACCTGCAGTTTGCTTTCCTACAACAGTCCCACTCCGAACGGCGAAAACGCAACTTGAATTTAGACAGATAAACCAACATTAAGGCCGTCTTAATCCTGCCAGCAATAACAGGTCATTAAAGGCAAAGAGTTTTCTAATCTCCTAATAATGTTTGTTTGCTTTGACTCAATACCATCAGATCATTTTAGTTTCACTTTGATCATGCTTTATTTAAAAGCACAACAACGCTATGTGCTAAAATAATTAAGACGTTTGTTGACAAAAATGTTTGAAAAACTATGAATTTGAATTTCACTGCTTCAAAATGAAATGACAAATTACCACAAATTTTTCATTTGAAAGAAATATCTGCCAATTTACAACAGTTGAAAACCTGCAACCGTCGATCTGCTGAGAGATCTGTGCATGTTTGTGCACGCCTCTTCACAGACCACAACACTGAGAAAAAAAAGCAAACCGCATCAATTTCTACAAGACAAAATCTTAAGTAAGAGCCGTCTCTGTGAGTTTCTAAAGAACTCCTGTCGCCTTGTAGAAAGTGTCAAAGCCTGATGGGAGTGGGACTGTATTATCTGTTAACACAGATATAACCTATAACCAGCTGAGACTCATTTCTTATATAATAATGTAGAAATGAGGAATTTAATACTTTAAATTGTGGAAAAATTCTCTAACATCTGAAAGTAGAGACCAAAGCAGCAGAGGGGATACCGTGGTTCACACACAGGCGTGCTTCGCATTTATTTTGTGAGGGTCATTAGCATTCTAAACGCTGAATACAGGATTATTAGCATTCTCTGTGCTATAGATGCTGATATATGCTGGACAATGCCGCCGCGTGGGGCTCTGAATGTCAAATCTATGCAAAGACATTTCCTTTCAGACCGTGTGTAATTGAAGGTTCTTTCTGGATTATTTACTATGGATTGTTACATTTATTTGTAACAAAGTGTATAGGAAACAATAAATAAATACATTTCTTTGAACATTTATTGCAAGAAAAGATTACCTGTATATGTATGGAAAGGTCATTTATCACCAAACTGTATGGTTATTTAGTCTGTGTGACAACGCATCAAGATTCAGTATTCTTAATCTGCTTTAACCATTTCACATCTGGTTTTAGCTTTGCATTTATAACAGACAACAGTTTTTCTGGTAAGAAAAAAATACATAAAAGAAGCATCTTTAGAATATGTTGGAATTGTCTTTATTGGATGAACGGTTGAAAAGTTGCAGTAGTTGAAAGAATGTCAAAACTACAGCTAAAGTTCTGGTGTAAAAGAGTAAACTTTCCTAAACATTCTTTATCATTTGTAGCATTTAGACGTAACATTTAGCTAAACATTTAAGCCTGTACAATAAGTACTTTTAAGTCTGTGATTTTTACAGATTTAATTCATGTATTTTAAGGTGATAAATCACTGCTTAAAGAGTTAAAAGCATTTAGCCTTAATCATTCCCTTTAAAACAAACATTTATATGTCATATCTTAGTGACCCAACTTATGGCTTTTATGTAAATAACTGAGCTGACGCATTTGTTTAAAATGTCAGCAGGGACGTGTTAACTATTAGATTTGTTAGATTCACAGAAGTCAATGACAAGTAAAAGACGTTGATTTTTCTAGTCTTCTTTTTTAAATGTTAACTTTTGTTTCAATACAGATTTAGAATAATTTAGAAGTTCCCATCAGAAATGTCTGTATTATCTCAGCTAACTTCCCTTGTCTTTAGACTGACAGCTTTTCTAAGTAAAATCTCTCATTTGGATCCATATTTCATTCTGTAAAGCCGAATGAGACGTTTTAACACCGACTCTCGTACTCCACTGATGCTGAATACTCTGGGATATTCAATATTAGCATGTCTCAAGCACTTTTGAGTTTATGGTTGGCTGAGTCAACACCCCCCACCCCCACCCCCAATCCAATTCAGCTTAATACTCAGAATCACAGGCTGTCAATCACATACTCCATTTATTTTTCAATCTCCTCATCCTACCTTCTCTCCTTTAACCACGAGAGGACTAGAATTTTAACACACCAGTCCCAGACAGCATGAATATTGACTCACCTTATTGTTATTTTTCTGTTGTTTTTTTTCTTTAACTGTTTCTTGCATTCCTAGTATTGGCTGCAGAAACTCTCAACAAGCAATGCATTTGCACAAAAGTTGCTGGTGTGGTTGCTGCTGCTATTTAATTGCTTTCTGGTTGGAGGATTTTACATGATCAGCTTTTGTGCTTTCGTTCTAAGAGCATCAATAGCTTTCAGAGCACATGTGCAGAAATGGACTTGGTCAGATGGATGTGTCCCTGATTCTTTGGGCCTCTTTAGAAACTAGCATCCTGTGTGGAAATTCTATGGAGACTAATATAATAAAATATCATCTTCTATTTATGTGAATGTTAGCTAACCAAGTATTATTAAAAAAAACAGTTTTGAATGGTAATACAGACAAAAAAAAGTTTCCATATTTTCTGGACTATCAGTCACAGGAGCAAAAAACGTCTAACCAAGAAGAGGAAAACCATATACAAGTCACACTTTTATATTTGCCATGGCAAAAAATACCAATAATAATGCTTCAAATGAGTAAAATATCAAAAGTTAAGAGGAAAACAATCAGATTCTCCTCCATGTTTGTTTTGGACGACACTTCTTCTGTCAGTGTCAGAAGAAAATACAACCCCCTCTAGTGGTTGTAGTGGAAATACCAGCTAAAGGTTGCTAGTGAAAAAGTAACAAATATATTAATTTTGTTTAAAAAAAAACCACAATTAAGTCGCTCCTTAGTATAAGTCTAAGAGTCTGACTAAACTATGAAAAAACAGCGACTTATACTCTGGTACTTGTGGTTTAAGCCTTAGTCACAGCTGTCCTTACAGGTGAATATGAGCTCTCTCACATAAAAGTCTTACCTTGTTCTCTGAGCATTACGGGTCTCTAGTGAACAGGAGCCTGTCAGAGGCTGAGGTTGATCTCATCTTTGAAAATCCTTGCAGTCAACACTTTCACGTCCACTAACTCCTCTTTTCCTCTGAAATGGATGTGGATTACCTCTAATCAGATTTAAATACTTAGACAATCCACCAACTACCAATCACTGCAGTCCTGAGGGAGAAGGAACACAAGGAGATCGAGAAATTAATTTTAGGTAACACTTTATAATAACTCTCGTTCTAAAATACACCACTAGGTGCTACTTGGACCCATCGTCAGTGATGAGCTGGACGTCATGGGGTGTTTAGGGTCTTTGATCATCAAACACCCTCGCTTGGGCGACCCAGCCAGGGGTGATCAGCCCTGACACCGAATCCAAAGCCACCTTGAGGCTTTCTCCGCAGCCTCAATGATGTTTTTTATGGCTCTTCTACACAGCTGCCCTTTTACCCCAAGGAGCTTGAGGGTGTGTGGTAGGGAGTGGCCAGCAAAACCCCGCCTCCCCACTTCGACTGGTTTCGCAGCGGGCTTTCCAGCCATTTATCCATTATAGCTAGTTAACAGATCATTAATAAACCGTTAGTTATTGAGTTATAAATGACTTGTTAACTAAAAGTTTAAGTATGTATAAATGTATAAATGCTAACTAACAGCTTGTTAGTTATCTATTGTCTGTCTATAATAGGGCTGTGGATCGTTGCCAAGGTGGTGATCCGATTGACAAATTGAATCACGATTCTTACTTTTTAATATAATGTTTATTTCTGTGTCTGTCTTTTTACTGGAGGTATGACAATTTTAATATTTGTATTAAATCCCCATCATTTCTACCTTTATGAAAAACAGGAGATCAGAATCAACAAAGCTGATTAAAAAACCCACAAAGATTTACATAGAAAGAAATGTTGTTTGTCATTTCATTTTATTTTATTTTTTTGTCAACCTTCTGTTTATGTTCAGCAGTTATATTAAAAACATAAAAAGCATAAAAAATTCATTCTTGTTTTTGATCATTTAACAACAAAACCTGAAAATTCTCTCCACAGTTTCCTATCCTCAAAGTTCTTCAACATTTTACGTTCTAAGCGTTACATATTGGTGCAGAGCCTGTATGAAGAAAGTTGTTTTTTTTCGCATCAGAATCATCCGATTCACGTTGATTACATCCACCTTTCAGCAGCATGAGGCTGTGTTTTACCCCTTCAGAATAAGCTGGAGTTGCGTTAATTGCATCAACTGTTGAAGAGTTACCATGACCAAAAGAATCTCCAGTGTTAAAGCAAAGCAATGTTTTCAGAAGTTATGTCAGTGAACAGAACTTCAGTCTCAGTTTCTGAACAGAAAAAAGCTCTCACTAGTCTTATTTTGAAAACCGGAAGCCTCACCTGAACGAATATGCGTTTACTTCCTGTGTCAGTCCTGCAGCTCTTTCAGGTTTGTTTTAGTTCCTAAACTTAAACTCCTGCATTAATCTGCATTTCAGTATATTAATGATCTGTTACCTGGCTATAATGGATGTTTATTATTAAGTGTTACCTAACTTGGTTTTAAAATAAGAGCAGGTGAAGGCTGTGGTGGAACACTCGGCTGTAAGTGTAAGATCCCAGGAACTCAGACTCCTGATCTCAGTCCAGAAGAGTCTGAACATCTAAGAAACCACAGAGTCCCCAAGCTCCTTTACATGTTATTAACAAAGTCTGGAGTTAGTGTAGTCACAGTGAAGTTTGTTTTAGTGGTGTTAGTAAGATTTTTTTACAAGTTGCAAACAAAGTTGGGAGTTAGAGGTATTGAGAATACGCTAACACGCCTAGCATGTTACAAACAAGTTGTAGAATTACTGTGAATGGAGTTAATAAAGTTTAACTGAAGGACTTATCTCTGACTCTTTAGTGTCGCTTAATGTTTCTAGTAGTACAGTGCGAGTTTGAGACTAAAGCATTCATTTACTGTGTGCATTATATCCTGGTGTGCAGAAAATACAGCACGTGTGTATTTACCATACATGTCACAGATGAAGGCGAATCTTCCCCGTTTCCTCTGAGTTGTTTGCTCTGTTTTGTCGTGTGCGGCGTGCACCAGCCTCCTCTTCATTAGTGCTCTGAATCCCTCTGCCCCCCACCACCCCCTTATGGTTTAAACTTCATTTTTTTGTGGTTTGTTTTCCTCTTTGCTCCCAGATGTAAGCGTCGGCTCTGTGTTGCGGTGTGCCCAGATCAATTTACTGTGGAGAGCGGCGAGCTGAGTACACACGCTGAATAATTCAGGGTGCATCCTGCATCCACCAAACATGGCGAACCGCGGAGATGAGTGTGTCTGCACGCCTCCAACGTCTGCTGTGATAGATGCTGATAATTATGGAGTCGCTTACTGTTTGTTTTTAGGATAAACTGATGTTTGCTTTTTAAAACTTTTCTCTTTTGAGATGCAATACTATTATGAGCAAGAAAACTCTGAAGTTAGCTTTTATTTTGTGAAAGAGCATGTGTAATACAGTTAAGTTGACAATGGCTTTTAGATGTTTTCAAGAACGCATCGATAAATGTGTTTGACTCCAACGACTAATAAAATCCGTTTGTGTTAGAATCTGCTAAAACCTGCTCTGTAAAAGTGCCGGTCCTTTTGTAAAGCCGACTCTCAAAGCCACCTCTGCACTTCTGGGAAGACAGAGATTAGCCCTGAAACGATCTGGTTCACAGAAGAGGCAGACAAGCTTTGAGCTCGCTGCGTCCCTCGACTTCACTAAGACCAGCTTCAAATGGAAGTCTTTGCGAGTGTGTCAGCAGAAGGATGTGCTAAACCTCCCCGGGTGAGAGACACGGACGCATCTGTGAGAACTTTAGAGACGGGGTTCAGTCCCAGTGGAATGTGTAACTCCACCAAAATACTTTAAACACTCCCAAACAAGAGGAACACATGAAAACCTGTAAAGATAAAAGAGGACCAAGTCATCCAACAACGGACAAACTTTCCACCCAAATCTAAACATAAATGCTTATTGGCACTTTTTAAAGCTCAACTTTCTAAAAATATTGGTAGAAATTATTGATTGATCCACTTGTGCCAAATCATAGCAAACAAGACCCCTAAGGCACGTGTGGAAAAGTTAAGGCCCGGGGGCCGGATCAGGCCCTCCAGAGATCATTTTATTGTATTGCTATTAATGGTCCGAGGGCTTATTTCTAACTTGTATAATTTTGACCAAATATATTTTCATGGAGAGTAAAATATTGAAAATTATTTAAGGTTTAAGTTGATTTATTCTGGAGTAATATTCCTGCCTTTTTATTATTCATAATTATGTTAAAAAGTTGCAGTTGAAATTTTTAAAAATTGTCATTCCACCAGATTTTTTTACTTTTTTTTGCATTCACTAAGATTTTCTAGGCTGTTTTGGAGTTTAGCTAATATTTCAGCTACATGCTAGCTGTTTTGGCTAATTTAAGCTTTACAGTTTTATAGCCTATTTTGAAGTCTAACTAATATTTCAGCTACATGTTAGCTGTTTTCACTAAATTAGGCTTTTTCAGTTTTTTTAGGCTATTTTGAAGTCTATATATTTTTTCAGCTACATGCTAGTTATTTTGGCTAATTGATTTTTCTTTTTTTAAGGCTAATTCGGCATTTAGCTAATATTTTAGCTGGCTATCAGTTTCAAAGTTTTCAGCTAACAGCTTCAACATTTTAAGCTATCAATTTCAGCATCTTCAGGGATCAGCACTTGCATCTTTAGTGGCCAAATTCATCTTACTGCATTCACACTAGCATTATCACATAATGCTATATATCTATTTCATAATTATGGTGAAAAGTTATGGTTTTTAAAGTTTTAAAAATGTAGTTTTAGAGTGTTCAATAAATGTTTGTCATGTTCGGCCCCTAAGGTGTTTTGGATTTTGGCCCCTTGTGCGATTGAGTTTGACACTCCTGCCTTAAGGGGTGTCCAAATTCAGGCTTCAAGGGTTGTAGTCCTGAATGTTTTCCTGATGTCCTCCCTGCTGCTGAGCTGGATCAGGTATGCTTGATCGGTTAGAAGCTGCTTTGAAGTTGGATCTGGATTTGGACACCACAACCTTAAAGCCCTTAAGACTATAACCCAAGCAGCGCATGAATAATAGATGTCACAAGAAAATAAAATTAAGTTGGAAAGTATTTAGATTGGTCTTTGAATGTGCTTAAGGTCTAAAGAAAACAAAGCTCTTGGAAATCATTATTTACAGGTTATCTGGAAAAGATTTTTTTCTTCGAATTCAGAGTCAATGATTAATCCGACATTTCTCTGGTAGCTGGTGTGACTGCGTGACATTATCGGGCTGTTTTCTTTGCACTCAAGAGTGTTGTGCAAGAACAAACAAAACCAGTGGAAGATCTAGACCAGGACTCCCTAACCCTGATCCTCAGGATCCACCACCCTTACCTGTTCTCCAGTTCTTTCTGGTGACTCAGAAGTCTTATTTGTATGGACTGAACCTGATTCAAGTAATAAGGAAGATGCATCGAGGTTGGACAGCCCTGCCTCTCCATCTCAAAATCTATATTAGTGTAAAAATCTCGTTAGTTTAACTGCTTTGTCATCGCTAAAGTTTAGAACGTTGCAAAACCTCTTCCCCCTTCATTGACTGCATTCTACGTTCTTTGTTTGAATGGTCCTCCTGAGATGAGGGGCATAAAGCCACCTTTACAAGGGTCTCTGTCAGCTGGACTGCATCTCTGCATTTCATTGGCTTGGTTTATGTGTGGAGAACTTAAGTAGGTCATGCTGTAAATCCACATTCTCCACTTTACATCCTCACAACAGTTGTATGGTGCTAGATCTTACAACTGTCATACACACTGAAAATATAGATGTAGATGTCTCATAGGCAGAGCAGACAGTTTCCAATCCTGGACATTTCCTAGTCCTCAATGAGACCCTGTTCTGTCTGTCTTTAGAGGGATCATAGCTGTATTTTCTGTCTTTCTCTGGTGTTCCATCCTCATCTCAGCCAACCTGTTAAACAAATGAGTGATGATCAGCGGCTCGGCCGCCGCCTGCCCGCTGTATTGAAGCGGGCGATGGATGTGATGGAGGGAGGCAGAGGAAAATCAATTTGCCTTTCAGAAAGTCTTCATTAGTTTGCTTTTTGTCAAGGAGTTGAAGCAGTTGGGCTTCTCTCTGCAACCCAGAGAAAAAGGTCAGCTCAATAAATATATATGCATGAATTTTTATAGAGTCTTACATAGACCACCACAGTTTTGAAAGGGGGCGCCGCCCTGTTGCTGTGAGCCCTTATGAACACAATGACGAGGTGAAGAATTGTCTCTCAGAAAAAGGCTGAGACTAGTTTCAAAGAATCACTGTTTTTTTTTTTTTTAATAGAAGACTTGATTAAGCATCTTAAGGAGAAGCAGAATTAAGAAAAGAGAATATCTGCTATTTCCAATCTAAATCTATTAGGGGAATAACAGTTAATGACTTAATTGATCACTTCATTATCTCGAAGAAAGACAAGAAAACTGAACCGTTCAGAACCAGGTATTTCTCTCTGAGTCACGCTGGTGGAAGTTTGGGATAAAGATGTCCTGGATCCATTTTGGGTCAGTGAATCGGATCTAATATCAACTATGACTCGGATGGTCAACCACTAATTAGAACATGATTTAAGCCTTTGTTAAAATGAATCATTACACCCCTAAAACCCATACATAGTGGCTGACTTTCAGCTGTTCTCATGACGTAACTGTCTTGACATTTCCAAGCAGAGAAATTGGTGGTTGAACAAGCATTTTTGAACTTCTAGATCTGAATATTGACTGGTCACCTGTCAGTTTAAAGGCTAAAAAGCTAGAAATGAAATTTGTGAAAAAATCAATTCTAGTAAAGCTGTTTGAATTCTGAAACATAATTTGTTGAAATAAAACTGTGTGGGTCACACGGTTCAGATCGTGTCACGGTTTTAGGGTCACGATTCTGATCATTTTTAGATCAGTAAAAGGGAATAATAACAAAAAACAAAATAAGAGCCTAAAACAATTTTTTTGAAAAGCTTCATATCATACATCACATCAAAACATTTGTTCATTGAGGCCTTTTTATAAAACCAAAACATCTTTGAACACAAAATGCTAAAACATGAACATATTCATGTCTTAACACCAAATCTACAAAAACTGAGAGAAAAGCACCCTTAAAAATATTTCTGAAAATACCAACTCTGTCTGAAATAATCCCCTGAAATGGAGAGAACAGAGAACATTTGTGTTGAAAATGAAAAAAATATTTTTTGACAGCAAAACAAAAGTTCTTTAAAATAAATATTTAGTATTTTCTCTCTCTCAAATGATGAAGTTTTATTTTGAAATTTTTACATTTTGTTACCAATTTAGGAAATGTTGATCGCAGAACTGTGGCTTTTGTTTGGAATATGGTGGAAAAAATCCCTTCATAGGAAATAGTTTACCTCCTATTAAAAATAGAGTTTTTTTTACACTTGACGTAAATGAAAGTTGCCATGATTTTGGAATTAAACAGCTGTAAAAGAAAACTGCCTTTTGAATCTGTACAAAACCATTTTAACTCTGGCTCCACAGGCTTCATACAGGCCGATTCACTTATTTCTAATCATGCTTTTTTGGTGAAACAATTTTCTCGCTCCAATTTTTTACCTTTTTCTGCCATGCATGTTTTTTAGCTTGTTTTCCGGTTTGAACATACCCTCCTCGTTTCAGTGCTCCAAAACCTGTAAAAGTCAACAAATTTGATCATGTGAGTTGAACAGAAAACGAGTGAAACGTCCAGGCTAGAGAAATATGGAGTTGTAAGAAAATAAAAAATACGCCGTGGTAGAGTTTTTTTGTCTTGGCATTTATTTCCAGGAAACTGTTGGCCCAAAATCAACTTGTGGTGCTGGGGGGTGCAACGCCAGACAGGAAGGCTTCAGGCTGTTTGTGCTGCAGTCAGGCTACTATGAGTTACTGTTGTTCACTTTGACCTACACCTGTGTTTGAAAATAGATAAGAGTGTTTATATTACACTGGCACCTTACTCATCGGACATGCAAGAACGTAACGTGCTTGGTTTGACTCTGGCTTTATTCCCAAGTCTGCAATTATTCCCTTTTTTTAGCATTAAGACGATTTAAAACCTCGCTGAAAAACAGAAATGAAAACCGGAGAGATGAAACTGAGCTGATGAAAAGAGGATTTATTAAAGGCAGCAGAAAATAGTTTCCACTCTTGATTTAAAGGTGCTGAACGCTAACCTGGCTAACCTACAGGCTTCTTTGACTCTGCTCCAGATGTTTGGAACACAGAAAGTGAACGCTAATGTGCCTCGTATTTCTGTCTGTGAGCGTGGAGGAGCTTTGAGAGAACCTGAAAGGTTGCGGGTGGATTTTTGGTTTAATAAAAGATTACCTACTTTAATAACAAAGTATGTTCTCTCACACACCGGAGTGTGTAGGAGTCTTTTGCTCTGACACACTTTCTGGGGTTTAAACAGCTGCAGCTCATGGACTGATGGTTTCCAAGTTTCATTAAGACAAGATTTATTTTTTAGGTTGAGGATCCCTTTTCTTAACCCGCTTAATCCATTTTGGAGTCATTGGGTTGCTGGAGCCTATCCCTGCTACCAGTGCTGGGCAATATGGGAAAAAATTATATCACAATATAAATGATTTTGTATCACAATAACAATATGTATCACAATAAAGTATATTTTCAGTGATTAAAAAAGCTCTCGCTAGTTTTACTTTGAAAACAGGAAGCTTCACTAACACTTTATTGTGAAGATTTGTTTACTTCCGGTGGCGGTACCGCCGCTCATCCTGCTTTGTTTTTGGTTCATAAATTAAAATCCAATATTATTCTGTATTTCAGAATAATGTATTTATAAAGATTACAAATCAGTGATTTGGACGTCGCGAACACTCAGACTTGCCTTGTATTTTCGGGGGCAGATTGTGAGAATTTGTAAGTAAGGATTACTTTATTTAATTTAGATTAGTTAAAAGATTATTTTTTATATGATTCTGATTCAAAGTGTGTCTGTTGTCCATTGACTGATGGAGGATCGTAGAGAAGAGAAGATGCATTTCGCAGCTGTTGAGGCTCCTTGAAAATGGAACGTACAAATGTTGTGCGTGTATGTTGAAGCCTAATGAAAGCTGTACGCACTCGTGATGTACGGGTGTCCTTACGCCACCCTGCAGTGGTTAGTAAAGCATTAGTCATCTTCCGTTTACAGTGTGATATGAGCTGTTTGCAGACAAACAATGAGGAAACGTACGGAGAACGCCAGGAGCGTGCAGGATATACGTATATATTGGGTTGGGTGTGAAAATATAGAAAATTCTGTAAGACATGCCTGCATGCTCCATACTTCACTCTTACTTTACCACTGTGTGCTGTAAAGGTGTTTGTTATGGGCGGCTGCTTCCAGGTACACAAATTATCAACCATATCTCACATGAGGCTCTTTTATCACTTTATTGCATCTCTTTAGCTTTAATGAAAAGTGCTAGTGATTGAATAAATAAGAGATTAGTTAGCTTAGTCTTGTCCGTTCTGTTTATATTATTAACATGTCAAACAACTAAGCAAAAACCGTCTAATTTACTGTCAGAAATTCTGTAGAAATGGTCTTAAACTTGATATTTTTAATTTAATGTTAGTCACATAAAAGTCTCTAGTTTTTTTATGTTGGTAAATGACACTAAAGTAGTTAAAGTTTTGAACAAATGCAGTTTTAAAGTGATTGAAAATGATTTATTAAAGGTATGTGATTTGTGCCTCAGGGAATGACCATAAAATTTCAGTTTATTCTAAATGTTTTGAGTTTTTTTTAATAGATTGTATAAAAATTTTGTTCATTTTTCAGAGTAAAAGAAATAAAAAAGCATAAAAAAATCCTAATAATAAAAAAAAAACACAATATTTGTCTGTCTTGCCTTTCTAATCTTAGTAAAGCTGCTGCAGCAGGAAGAACAGAGTGGGTTTTATTTTGAAAGAAACTAGTGTGTACTGCTTTAGAAAAAATGTTAACAAATGAATACTGTTGTAATTCAATTATTGTAATATTTAAAGCTACATTTATAATTAAATGCTTAATTTACAAAATACACAAATATTGGGAATTTTTTAAGGATAAAGTGAGATTTTGTGGCTCTCGTTGGGTTCTGGTCAGTAAGAGAGTAGAGCAAATGGCTCTTTTAGTGTGAAAGGTTGCAGACCCCTGATGTAGTGGTTATTGTTAAAGAATGTTAGTGTCATAAAGGCCTCTACTTCTCTGGTGCTACAATTTACAGAAATGAGTGTGGTCTGCATGGAAACTTTCTCTTTATTCTTTGTGTAATTGGAATTAATAGAGGTACAACTACAAGAAAATGAGATGTCCTAGATGAGAGCTTTGGGGGATTCCAAATGCAATATTAGTTTTTGTAAGTATTTGTGAACATAGAAAAATGATTTTAGTTGTGCTGCAGGGATTTTGCGACGATAATTTGGAAGCCTAAAGCAGCAGGACATGAGCCAGGCGCATGCTGAAGGGTTTAAGCTGGTTTTGAGAAAAAAAACCTTAAGCTTCAGGAAACATTCTTACAGACGAGTCAATGTTTACTTGTTGACAGAGAGAACTATTGTTTGCCTCATCTCCCTGATTATGTCTTATTTTAATGTCTTCATAGCAGATCTTTCCCTTTTCACTGTTGCACTATTTTACTGTCCAAACCCAGGTTTTAACTATGAAGTCAAACGTATGGATTTCTTTCACCTTCTATTTCATCATTCTTCCCCTCCTTCCCCAATGGCCATCAGCCAACTGCGATCAATGAGCAATGTTTCTTTGTTGCTTCTCTTCATCTCTCCACCGTGTTCTCAGCACAGAACGCCGTTAAGCACCAATCATACCAGTGAAAACAAAATCTTTTATGACCCCTGTCAGCTCAGTGAGTTGTGGCTTGTGCAAAGTTCAGTGCTTTTTATTTAGATGGTTTTTAGAAGGTTTCAGGATATTTGTCGCGTACATAACTAACGCTCTTTGTAATATTCACCATAAGTCACATGTGTCCAAGTCAAGGCCCGGGGCCGGATCCGGCCCTCCGGGTAATTGTATCCGGCCCTCCAGATAATTTTATTTTATTCTTATTAATGACCCGATGTTATCTTGCTCCTATTTCTAACTTGTATAATTTTGACAAAATATATTTCTTTGGGGAGTAAAATATTGAAAGTTATTTGAGGTTTAAGTTCATTTATTCTGGAATAATATTACTGCCTTTTTATTATTCATTCACACTTGCATTATCGCAGGTAATGCTATATATCTAGTTCATAATTATGGTAAAAGTTACAGTTTTAAAGTTTTAAAAATGTAGTTTTAGTGTTCAATAAATGTTTATCCTGTTCAGCTCGCGACCTAAGGTGTGTTTTGGATTTTGGCCCCCTGTGTGATTGAGTTTGACACTCCTACCATAAGTATTTATCTGTCAGAATATAATGAATTGTATCTGCAGGTTGAAGATCCTTTTTCTTAACTTCCTTAATCCCTTTTGGAGGCATGGGGTTGCTGGAGCCTATCCTGCTACTAATGCTGAGCGATATGGAAAAAAATTTATATCACAATGTAAATTACTTTATATCACAATAACGATATATATCACGATATAAAACAATGAAGTATATTTTCAGTTATTAAAAAAACTCTCGCTACTTTTACTTTGAAAACGGGAAGCTTCACTGACACTTTAGTTTGAAGATTTGTTTACTTCCCGTGACGGTACTGCTGCTCATTCTGCCTTTTTTTTGGTTCATAAATTAAAATCCAACATTATTCAGTATTTCAGAGCGATCAATTTTTGACTCCACTCTACTTTATTTATAAAGATCGTTAATCATCGATTTGGACGCCACAAATACTCGTACACAAATTTTCGGGAGGAGATTACAAGAATCCGAGTACTCAGATACTTGTTAAAGCCCTGTTACACAGCTTGGTTTATCTCTTATTTTTTGTAATTTCATATGTTTATTTTTGTGAACTTTCCTTGAGTGATAGAAGTTTTGTTTTGATAGCATCAGCAAAGAATAGCCTCCTAGCTTGTTTACGTACTGCTGCCTTCTGCTCATCGTCGGACATCTTGAATCAAAAATGCAACCAAATCACTGACGTACCCCTCTTTTGCTGAAAGTGCTTCTTCTTGGGCTGCCTGCATCGGTGTTTCCATCTGTTTCAACTTGAGGGAAACAACTTCAATCTCTTTCCCGTCCATCGCTCTGCACTCGTGTTAGCGTAAAGCCTGTTGTAAAACTTACGTAAGTGTGAATCAAAGAATGTAAAGCAGCTTAATGTTGCAAAACCACAAGACAGAGTTTGTTTTAGAAGAATCTCTTTTTAATTTGTCTTTATTTTCACTTGTATAATTTTTTTGTGTACACACTGAGGAGGTTCGAACTATATAATGATATATATGGCAAAGTAATTGATCAAATTAGGTTATAAACGATATAGACGATGGAACAGAATTGGCATGATAGACACTTTTCTACCCCCCACACCAGAGGTCTGCAACCTGCAGCTCCAGACCCACATGTGGCTCTTTTATCTCTCCATGGTGGCTCTTTGGTCAAACATAAAATAAGTCATGGAGACTGCTGACCCAGACATGTCGACCGTCTGAGTATGCAGCTCCCCCTAACCAAAACTACCTAAAGAAAACAAATAAAGCTCACAAACTAAGACTACCAATCCCAAACTAAAATAACAAAACCCAGCAGAGTAAGACTGCTGAGGACAAAGGGGGGAAAAAGAACAAAAATAAATAAAGAAAAGAAAAGAAATGGCAATTTGTTAAAGTAAGGATTACTTAATTTGCATTTATTTAATTTAGATGAGTTAAATGTATAAACTGATGTCTGAGGTTCACATAGATGATAAACTATGTAGGTTTTTACATCCTGTTGACCTGAGGACGTCTTGTTTGATCAACTCTACCTCCAGAATGAACAGATTTTATATGCAAAGCAAAACTTTGGTAAAAACTTTGATCTTTTATGAGTTAAAAGCACATATTACCTTATGCTGCACAATAATACTAGCGGCCGTGAGCATCACTGAGATGATTCTGTTTGGCACAGAGCGTCTTTTATTTTGAAAAAAAGTTATTTGAGCTTCTGTCAAATGTAAAAAGAAAACAAAACATATTTTGAGAGATGCTAGGTTCTTTCTATATTTTTGCTTTTGTTCGTGCAAAAAAGACATAATTTATATTATTAATAAAAAGAAGTTCATGAATGAAAATCCAAAGACTAAAGTAGGACTATGCGGCTCCTTCTAGGTTTTGATCAATAGAAAACAAGCCCAAATGGCTCTTTTACTGTTAAAGGTTGCCGACCCCCGGCTCACATGATATTCATCGTCATATCACCCAGCACTACCTGCTACTGTAAGGTAAGTATAGGGTACACACTGAACATGGCACCAATTTGGTGTACAGCCCCTGAAAGAATTTACAACGTAATTCAAATTTGGTCGTCAAGGATGTACTCTACCTTAGCCCAATGGTATCTGGGATAGGCTCCAGCAACCCTGAGAGTCCAAAGGGGATTAAACAGGTTTGGAAAACTGGAGTGCTCAGCCAACTGAGCACTCCAGTTTGTGCTTTTCCTGCAGAAATGCCAAAAATGAAGTGTATTTCTTAAAAGCCTTGAATGAAAAGCCTGAGCCCAACGCAGTACATCACTGACCATTGTTTCTTTTAAGTTTGTCAGATTGTGCTCACAAATAGTAGCAGTGTAATATCTACAGCTCCCTGTCACAGATAAATATATTAAACCCACTTCTGTGTGAGCACAAAGTGGTGAGGTTGTTTTGTTGAAGAATTGTTCAACTGCTCTAAAATGTCTTCAGTGCTCTCTTGTGTGCTGCTAAGCAGAAAGAAGGAGCAGCAGCGTGAAGACAAAATAGAAAACGCTCCACTTGGTTCAGGAACTCCAGTTGTTAGTAGCAGAAAGTTTTTTTTGTTTATGATTGTTATCACTACCAAAATCTGTATGGTACCTATTCCCAACTTCCAATGCAAATGTTTTTGGTTATTAAAACCAGTTTCCTGAATAATTTGGGATTTTAATTAAATAAATTCAAACTTTCATCATGAAGAAAAGAAATTACCTTAAAAGAAAATGGATTTCATAACGTATAATTTTCTTTTTAAGGAGCAATTCAATTTTGATTAATGGATTTCATTTTAAAAATCTGCCCTAGTTTTGTGCACAAAATTGTTGGAATTCTAACTCGCTTGATTTCAAACAGTGCTATTTTAGTTGTTAGGGACAGTTATGTTTGATTTAAGAGTTATTTAATATCTGGGACTGAGAGAATCACTATTGACCCTTTTTAGTTGCTTTTTTTTTTCTTCTGCAGATTCTAGTTAAAGTGCTGCATGAGAGCTGCACCATTCACCGGTTTAACTCAATAACATTAATTTGTTCACATTAGGCCTGCCACGTTTAGTCGACTAATCAATGACTAATCGATTATTAAAATATTTGACGACTAATTGAATTGTCAATTAGTCGTTGCTTTATATTATATGTAGTCCGAGTGTAGTAAAGTTGACATTATGCTTACTTTTTGGACTATTTTGACATTTATTTAGGCCAATTTGGAGTTTAGCTAATATTTCAGCTACATGCTAGCTATTTCGGCTAATTTAAGCCTTTTTATTGTTTTTTAGGCTATTTTGGAGTCTAGCTAATATTTGAGCCGCATGCTAGCTATTTTGGCTAATTTCGTTTTTTTGTTTGTTTTTAGGCTATTTTAGAGTTTAGCTAATATTTCAATCAAATCCTTTATTACTCCCACAATGGGGAAATTCTCTCAGTGGTGGGCAGCAGCCGCTGGACGGCGCTCTATCGCCTATTCTGCTGCATCCTAGCTGTTATTGGCTAGTTTAAGTTTTTTTTTTGTTTGTTTTTTTTTAGGCTAGTTTGGCATTTAACTAATATTTTAGCTGGTCATCAGCTTCAGCGTTTTTAACCAACAACTTCTGCGATTTCAGCCATCATTTTCATCATCTTACAGCATTCACACTAGCATTATCACAGGTAATGCTATATATCTAGTTTTTAGTTAGTTTAAAGCTAATGATGGTTAAAATGTGTGTTTTACATCCAATGTGCGCATGACCCGATTAGTTGACTAATAGGAAAAATCAATCTGTGATTAGTCAACTATTAAAATAATCGTTTGTGGGAGCACTAGTTCACATTAGCAACTTCTACTTGTTTGTTTAGCTAGCAAACATCTCGCTTTACTTACACCACCCTATAAAAGTGGCTACACATCATGATGCTAAAACAAATTTAGAAAAAATTATACTTGTTAAAATAACCATTTTAAAAACATATGGCCATCTGAATGCTTTTAATGTTTGCTGGTTCAATCAGTGTCTGAACACATCTTCACCTCTTTCTTTTCTGTCCTCGCATGTTAAGCTTCATAGCTTCACCTCATTGTCAGCTCTGTTCCTCTGGAGAATGTGATTTTCTGATTACTTTTGTCTTTAGCTGCCTCACCTGAACCACTAAGCAGCTGGTTTGCAATTCTAACCATCTTTACCTCATTCATTTGCATGCTGAGTTAAAGCTACAAACATTCTCAAAGCGGACTTTCAGGTTTTTAAATGACCTATGCTTATACAGCGCCTTTCTACTGTTCTTTGAGTCCCAAAGCGCTTTACAGTCACAGACACATTCACACATTCACAATCTGCTGCCCTATTGCAAAAACCAGGAGCAATTCAGTGTTTACATTCACTAACTCTTAAATTGTTTACGCAATTGACATGAATCCAGTCACGTTGGTCACATGAATGGTTGAGGAGTTCAGGCATGTTAGAGTGTAGGGCTGGGCATTGATAATAATTCCCAGAAGCAATTCAATTCACAAAAACCTGGATCGATTCGATTCTGATTTTTTTTTCTAATTCTTTCTATTCTTCAATTCAGAATTACATTAATAGTCTACTATATGTTTTGAATATATTTATATGAATCTGATCCAGTTCACATACTGTAAATGTATCAGTGAAATAATGAGATTGTTAATATCATCCAGTGTTACATGGATTCTCTAAAGGAGAAGTTCTAACTAAAATGTTCAGATCATTAACATTGGAAACATTGTTCTGCTTCTCCTGGAGGACGTTTCTGTTTGGCCACTAGGTGGCGATCGTGCTGTAGCATTACACCTTATTCCAGAAGAAGTAATGAGCAAAAAAACTGTGTTTTAGACCACAAATGGTTACTTTAAAAATATTTCCTGAAAAAGTCATGTCTGTGAGTAAATAAAGATGTTCATTCATCCATTCATCATTCATCATCTTTCGGGGTCGCAGGGGTGCCGGAGCCTATCCCGGCTACTGATGGGTGAAGGCGGGGTTCACCCTGGACAGGTCGCCAGTCTGTCACAGGGCCTCAATCACACACACATTCACTCTGACATTCACACCTAGGGGCAATTTAGAGTCACCAATTAACCTATGAAGCATGTTTTTGGACGGTGGGAGGAAGCCGGAGTCCCCGGTGAAAACCCACGCATGCACGGGGAGAACATGCAAACTCCACACAGAAAGGTCCCAGCCGGGAGTCGAACCGGGGCCTTCTCGCTGTGAGGCAAGAGCGCTAACCACTGCGCCACCGTGCAGCCTAAACATGTTCATTTAGTCAACAATGTATGTTTAGGTCGAATGATCGCTAGCATTAGCCGTCCAATGGGAAATTCCATTCAACGTTAACATCAAGCTAGTGGACTTAGCTTTATGTGCTAAATGGATTTATATTTTTATGAATTGATTATAGATCTATTATGTTTAAATAGATTCGAATCGTTTAATCGATCTATCAACCCCTATTAGAGTGTGTGTTACTTAGATGTCGCCAACAACATACGGACTTAAAGGGTTACAAAAGAGAGTTGGTGAGCCCTCAATGGTTAGGTTGTTGCTCTCCCTCTGCACCAAACAGAAAACATCTTCAGGGCGTCAATTCCAACACATGGATGAGGAGAACATCCAAACTGCACTTGGGTCTCCGCTGGGATTTGAACCAACACCTCCTCGCTGTGAGGCGACAAAGCCTCAGTATCTGATGTGCAGTATCTCTACACATCAACAAACGCGTCTTTGAAAATATCAACTCATGGAATATTGTCATGAAGCCCAGACTCTGCAGCTCTGCGTATTTTTTGTTCTGTTCATAGTGTTTACACCTGTTTTTCATTTTTGTCACCAGCTGCTGTCTGTTAGCTTGAACATCCTTCAGTCTACAATGAGGTGATTCCAGTTTGTCTCCGATCTGCAGTTTTTGTGTTTTGGCTGCCGTCTTTGCTGCCTTTTATCTTTTTTTTTTACCTTTGATTTGGCTTCTTCTGGTTTACTGAGTTGTTTTCCCATCATCCTGCTTCTGTTTTGCATTTGTGTCGTCCACAAACCAACCAAAACATACACAATGAAACAATTGAACACTGTCAGACTTCAGTGTTGCTCTAGACAAAAGGGGCGGTGTTTTCTGTCCTCTCTTTACTCATTTGCTTTTTGTCTGTAAACATCTATCTATTAAAACTCACTTGGTGGTCATTTTTTTGGCCAAGTTTGTGGTGAAATTAAAACTCTGCAGGGAGTCTCTTTCACTTTGAAAGTCGACCTGATTGTTTATGTGTGACATCTGCTTGGAGCATTCAAATGTGGCGTTCGCCCAAAACAAGTCCGAGCATGTATTTTTAATGCATAGAGCCTCTTTTAGCATGTCGAGGACATTGATGTCTTGTATTAAAATTCTGCTAAAGGGCACAGTAACCCTTTTAGCAGTTATTAAGGCCCAACCCATCTGGGAAAAAAATCATAATTACAAGGTTATGTACATTTTTCTATTTTAAGCAGAAATGGAAATGTCTTAACTTTAAGAGATTTTTTGTGTTGTCAATGGATTTAAAAAATAATTAGATTAATCACACTTTTTGATTATGATTAGTGGTGTCACAAACAATTATTTTAATAGTCGACTAATCACCGATTATTTTTTCCAATGGTCATGGTCAAACTGGATGTAAAGCACACATCTTGACCATCATTGGCTTTAAACTGACTAAAAACTAGATATATAGCATTACCTGTGATAATGCTAGAGTGAATGCTGTAAGCTAAATTTAGCCGCTGAAGCTGCTAGGGCTGATGGTTGAAGATGCTGAAAATGCTGAAATTGATAGTTGAAAATTCTGAAGCTAATGGCTGAAAATGCTAATAATGATAGCTAGCTGGAATATTAGTTAAATCCCAAATTAGCCTAAAAACTGAAAAAGGCTAAGTTATCCAAATTAGCTTGCTAGCATGCAGCTGAATTACTCAGAGGTGTAATTTGTGTGCACAAAACACATCAACAGTAAGATAGGAAGAACTCTGAAGTCTTTTATGACTGTAGTATCACTCCAAGAAAACAAATATGCTAACATACAGCCATAAGGGTTTGGGTTTCTGCACTTTTAATGGTTTGGGTGAATACTCTATTCTGATTGGCTTCTGGGTGTGGACGCACGCCTAAAAAAGAAGTTCCGGTCACAATGTTCAATATGTGTGGTCTTCTTTAAAACAAACTTTTGCGTCATGACCTGGACAAAAACAAGCGGTAAGATGTGGCTTTTCTCTCTGAACCGATGCTTTATTTAACCTGTCGTGATGATCATATTGCTTTCTTTTGCCGTTCCAACCAAGGTTGCTACCGGCTCAGTGACGAGTTGCCGAGTTACTGTGACAACGGGCCACATTACCAATCAAATAGTCCACCTTTTAGGGTGGTGCTGTCCATCACCCAACCTGAGGTCACTGAGGTAGTCAAAGAGCTCCTCAGTGGTAAGGCTCCGAGAATGGATGAGGTTCACTCCGAGAATCTCAAGTCTCTGGATGCTGTGGGAGTGTCTTGGCTGAGACGTTTCTGCAACATTGCATGGAAGTCTGGAACCGTACCTCTGGACTAGCAGACTGGGGTGGTGGTTCCCTTTTCAAGAAGGAGGACCGGAGGGTGTGTTCCAACCACCGAGGAATCACACTCCTCTGCCTCCATGAGAAAGTCAATACCAGGGTACTAGAGAGGAGAGTCCGTCCGATAGTCGAACCTCAGAACCAAGAACAAAAGTGTAGTTTCCGTATTGATTGTGCAATGGCTGACCAACTCTACATCCTCTTCAGAGTGCTGGAGGGTTTCTGGGAGTTAACTCATCCAGTCTTTTTGTGGATCTGGAGAAGGTGTTCAACCGCGTCCCTTGTGGTGTCCTGTGGAGGGTGCTCTGGGAGTACGGGGTCCGGGGAGCCTTACTGAGGTCAATCTGATCTTTGCATGACCGGAGCAGGAGCTTGGTTTGCAAAGCTAGACCTGTTCCTGGTGCATGTTGGACTCCGGCAGGGCTTGCTTTCATCACCGGTTCTGCACAGGTTCTTCATGGGGAGAATTCCTAGGCACTGCCAAGGCCCGGAGGCTTTTGGTTTGAGGACCACAGGATATCTTCTTCTCTTTGCAGATGATGTTGTTCTGTTGGCTTCATTGAACCAGGATCTCCAGCATGCAGTAGATTGGTTTGCAGCCGAGTGTGAAGAAGCTGGGATGAGGGTCTGCACCGCTAAGTCTGAGGCCATGGTTCTTGACCGGAGAAAGGTAGTTTGTCCTCTCTCGGTGGGTGGAGTGCTCCTGCCTCAGGTGGAGGAGTTTAAATATCTTGGGGTCTTATTCACGAGTGAGAGAAGATCGGAGTGTGAGATCAACAGGCAGATTGGAGTGCTCTCCTCCATTATGCGGTCGTTGTACTGGTCCTTTGAGGTAAAGAGAGAGCTGAGCTAGAGGGCAAAGCTCTCAATTTACAGGTCGATCTTCGTTCCAGTACTCACCTGTGGTCTTGAGCTCTGGGTCATGACTGAAAGAACGAGATCCCGACTACAAGCAGCTGAAATGAGTTTCCTCTGGAGGGTGGCTGGGCGCTCCCTTAGAGATAGGGTGAGAAGCTCAGTCACCCGGAGAGAGAGTATCTTGTATGTTCTATCTCGTTGTAGTGCGTTTGTAAAGCTTCATTGCTATTCAGATTATCTGGATCTATTTGGGTGTCACTAGGGTGAATATGGGGCCTTAAGTGTGGAGTTTTTGTTGTGATTGTGTCATAATGTCACATTTCTAACCTTAAAGCATATTTTAGAAAAACCCACGTTTGACATTACCCACTATTGTGAGATGTTTACATCTCGGCAGGGCTCATCCCCTTTAAAGCAGTGAGCATTCCTGAATGTGTCTGAATGTGAAGCCTGGATGCAAGTCAGAGTATTTTATTGTTGCAGGTGTGCATCTCCTTGCCTGACCTAAAAAAATGCTTGTTGATCAGTCTGTTGGCACTGAGCCGCTTCACCTCTAAAACTGCTTCAGCCACCAGATCTTCATAAGCCTTGAAAATCCAAGACGTTAATCCAATTACAGTCAACACATGGAATACTCGAGAGTGAATCCTAAACAAGTGTACACACAGGAGAGTCTTTCAGCCGGAGACAGATACTTCTGCAGACGTCATGACAACCTGTATCTGTCAAAGAGGGACTCGTACTAGAAGTCAGCATGAAAAAGTTTCCAGCCATAATAAACCTGGATACCGTCCAAGCGGTGAATTAACACCGAGTGTTTGTATTCATGCCAAAGTAAAAGTGTTGATTCAAACCTAGTTTATCCCAGTAAGGAGCTTATAAACGGATACCCTCACCATGACTCTCTTGCTTGTCCTTTAGTTTGTCATTTTTGTCATATTTATCCAGGTCGGTTGATTGACAACAGTTTCTTGACCCGAGTACGCTTTAGCATTCTTTATCTTACCAAAGAAGGAAGCAGAAAAGCAGTACTGAGTAGTTCAAATGAACAGAACTTTTGAGTGCGGGTGTTTTATTCTGTTTTATTTTTTATGAATTCTGGCGCAGATCTGCATGGAATGACCCAGTTTCAACCAAAGTTAGATTTGCCTCTGCTGAAAGGAGGAGTAATTCTCTGATTAAAGAGTAGAGGTCTGTTCAGATGAGGACAGAAGTGTCCGTGTGAAAGCGCCCTTACGTTCCTAGTCCAGCTGAGCAACAGGACACTAGAAAGAAAACCTGCAAATGTTGGAAACTTTGTACATACCGATGGAACAAAAACAACCTCAAAAACTAAATAATGTGGTATTTTGTTGCAACGTTTCTCTTAAATATAACAGTAGAAATGTCAGATAATTAGGGTAAAAGATTCAATTCAAAAAGAATAACTATGATGTACAACATTCTTAAACAAAATGGTGGTTTCCACTGTGAATCTTACAGTTCACTATTTTTTAAATAAAATAAATAAAACAGGCATATCAGAGAACATCTCGGGTCTTAAGGAGATAAATCACTTAGCTTAGCATAGTTAGCTGCTGTCTACCATCTATCTGTTGGCAGCAAAAAGAGCTTAACATTAAACACAAACAAAAACCTTTATAAAAATGCCTTTATAGGTTGTTGTTTGTGTTAAGACAAACCCATAGAGACACCTGCTGTGTTTAAAGCATTTTTAAAAGAGTTATTGATCCTGAAAGCCTAAATCTGCAAACATCTAGCTAGCTTGACTAAAATGTTTTTGTTGGCCTCCTGCTCGAGCACATTTTGTGATCTGTTCATGACATGCAGACGTCTAGTGGAGTATTTATCCAGAATAATAAGATTGAAATATAAAGCGCTGATCATAATAAGACTAAATGAAATATCTGATACTGATCGGGGGACGACATTCAGTATTGATCGAGTCGATTAGTCGACTAATCGTCGCAGCACTAATTACCACACACAATAGTACTTTTCTATTTTAGAGAGCCTCAAGGGAACTACAAGACACACCGCACTCCTCTCAGGATGCAGCCATTCCTCCGCGGGCCTCACAACCCAACAACACTCAACACTTGTACGGGTGCATCTGTGTGCAGGTCAAGCTAAAGAATAAATGTTGAACTAAAATCATTTGATGTTTTTATCTTTAAATAGAATTCCATACATTTTTTCAGTTAATACCAAAGATTCCTCTGATAAAATCATAAATTTTTAATGAAGGTAATAAAAGTCTTTCTTTCAGGAGGCAATTTTTGTCTGAAAGTGGGATGAATATATCAGGAACTTCATATAAAATAGAAAAAAGGAGAATCATTTTTCTTGGTTTCATTTCATTCTAATTAGATCTTTGATGCTCAAAACCTTCAAACCGGTTTGTGACCAAAGATTCTGAATCTTTGCTGGTTTTTATGCAGAACTTTTTCATAGTAAACACGGCGTTTTTAAAGGAACCCCTGTGGGTAAAACAAAGTAATGAAATTTGGTGTTATGTTCCACATTGTTGAAGTCGACGCTGCCGGGGAAAAATCTTCAATAACAGGCTTACATGTGTTTAGATATAGACTCAGAAAAAAACTCTATTAAGGTGCTTGTATGTAATAAAACGCAGGATTCTAACATTGCTTCATCTGTGTTGGCTTTGTGGAGTCTAAGTGTTTGGTTTGAGGGATTCACATGGCAGTGCACTGCAGTAAAGTTTATTTTTGCTGCGAGCTCCCCCTCCTCCAGTCTGATGGTTTGACCGTCTGCATTTTTCTCCTCCCGACAGATGATGAAGCACGCGTGGGACAGCTACAGGCGCTACTCCTGGGGTTCAAATGAGCTCAGACCCGTCTCCAAGCAAGGCCACTCCAGCAATCTATTTGGTAAGAGAAAGGCCGTCTGGCGACTCCCCCCCTCCCACCTGCAACCGAATCGACCATCGCTCCAAATGTCAGCTCTATTCTGCATTCAAATGTTGCAGTTTCTGGATCTTTTTTGTCATTTCTTTGCGGCGTAACAGCAGCCGCTCCTGCTGTGTTGTGCTGCATTTGTTCTGCTGCGCTAACGGGCCATCTCACTGCAGCTTCCTGAAATAGCATCAAGCAGACAGGAAGAGTTTGAACGACATGCATGGTGGGACCTAAATGTATGCTGCAGATAGAACCCAACACGCTGCAGTCTACACACTCAGCCACCGCGTGTTCTGGCTTTGAAGGGTTTTTATATGCAGCTTGTTGCTAACCCTGTTATTTTTAGGCTCACATGCCACTTCCTCCTTTCTGAAGAAACAGTGTTTACAGCTTGATATCGCAGGAGTTACTTTCTAAACATTGGTGAAAACCACAAAGTAACACTACAGATGTGTTCAGGTTTTAAAGCTCCTAGATACAAAGTTTTTTCAGACACACGGAAACATTTTCACACTTTTTCTCTTGTTTAACCCTAGTGCTCTCTTATGGGGTCCAGATGACCCCACCCTTATATTGAAGTGTGATTCCTCCCATGACAAAAGTGGACAGGATTTCATGTCTGATTTAGACAACAGTGAAGATAAAAAATCCTCAGAAAAATTTTAATGTAAACAATCCGAGGATAGCACAAGGGTTACACTCTCAAAGTTCAAACCTTCATAGAAGAATGTGTCCAGGTTTAACGAATGCAAACAAAGATCTGATCGGAGATTTATGTAGATCTGGCAACCTGAACGCATTCTATAGAGGAGATGCAGCAGGGAGGACATTGATTGATCATGATCCTCAGCCAATCAGGACACAGAACACAATGTGCTGTTAAAAAAGACCGACAGAATTTCTCTGGAAAAATCTGTGAAACAACAAGACCACAAAAGGTCAATCACAACACAATGAGGGACTGTAGTACCTGTGCTTCCTGTAACCCAACATTCTTTCTACTGCTGTAACTTTTCAACCATTTACACTTGTGCTGGGTGATTTGATGATGCATATCGTGTGGGCGATTTCTATTCTATCGTTTCTATTGTTTTTCTTTCTTTATTTTTAGCACTGAACTTTAGTGCGAAAATACATTTTCCTACTAAGATTCTCTTTTAAAAAATATTTCTCATTTTTAATGATTCAGAAACATGTTACAGGGAAAAATAAAGCCAGAAAAAAATAAGTAATGACATTTATGTCAAGTTTTTCAGAGAATAACAGAATATACACTTTATTGTGGTAAATCATGATATAAATCGTTATTGTGACATAAAATAATTTATATCTTATAGTGCTGCCACAAACGATTATTTTAATAGTCGACTAATCACTGATTATTTTTTCCGATTAGTCGACTAATCGGGTCATTTACAAATTAGACGTAAAGCACACATATTAACCATCATTAGCTTTAAACTAACTAAAAACTAGATATATAGCATTACCTGTGATAATGTTAGAGTGAATGCTACAATCTGAATTTGGCCGCTGAAGCTGCTAGTGCTGATTGCTGAAGATGCTGGAATTGATAGCTAAAAATGCTGAAGTTCATCCTGAAGACACTATAAAGTATTAGTTAAACTCCGAATTAGCCTAAAAAACTTAAAAAAGCCTAAATTATCCAAAATAACTAGCATGCAGCTGAAATATGAGGTAAACTCTAACATAGCCTAAAAAACAAAAACAAAAAAGCCTAAATTAGCTAAAATAGCTAGCATGAAGTTGAAATATAAGCTAAGCTCCAAAATAGCCAAAAAAAAAAAAAAAACTTAATAAATGCCTAAATATTCCAAAAAGCTAGAATACTGCCATTGTAACTTTCAACTTTTCTACATTCTGACTCCATATAATATAAAGTAACGACTAATCGACTGTTAAATTAGTGGACTATTTTAATAGTCAATTAGTCATCGATTAGTGGACTGATCATAGCAGCCCTAATATCGTACAATTTTAACCTTGTCGCCTAGCACTAATTTACGCAATTAATGTAATTCCTATGGATTCTGAAGTGCAGAAAAGCAGCTTTGCACTGATATGCTACACTTTATGTTAGTAAGTAGTGAAATTCTCACCATATCTTTCCAAGCTAATAAAAGGTAGTCCTAAAATGGGCTGTGCATTTAATACAGTAATAAAAGCGTCTCCTAAAGTAATAAAGAGCAGCCCTCCGTCACTTCGCTGACCTGTGGTTCAGTTAAAAGACGTGGAAGTCATTATGTCACTCCTGGAGAGCTGGTGGAACAGGTGACGGAGGGTTCCCTGGGTGGGGTGTTTGCATTCAGTTGCTCAGCAACCTTAAGCAAATGCTTCTGTAGACACAGTTGGGCTGAATGTGAGAAGAGTGTCATCAAGATTTCCTCACATGGAGTGGAGTGTGTACATATTTATGTGTGTGTTTACTCAGTAGTATACTAGTGTATATATATATATATATATATATTTAAATATTCAAAAAATACCACATTTTCTCTGCTCTTAGTCCTATTATAGTCTTAGGCCACATTCACAGCTTTAAGTGGATGGACAGTAGTACTCATTGGTGTTGGTGGGTCTTCTGTCTGAAACCCTCCGCCTTTAGTTTTCAGCAGTTGGTCCAATCCTGCGGCTGACCAGAACACATCTGGAGATGCTCCGTCTCCTCTGGTCAGTCGGTTCCTCCAGGAGGAAAGCATCTTGGTCTCAGATAAAAAGCTTCCCCGTCAGCTTGTTCTTCTGGAGTGTTAACTCCTGTAACTCATCAGACAGAGTCGTATTTCATCCATGCAGCGACTGAGTCGTACTGGCGAGTCTTCGTCTGCCCACTTTCAAAGTCTTGCATGTTTCCAGAGCTGGTTTCAGGTGCAGTCCTGTTGTATATAAAAAAGAAGACTTCCGCATCTCTCGTCATTTTCCCCGCCATCTCCCTGTCTTTTAAGGCCGCCGCTCAGCTGTGGCTGATCTTGACTCGCCCACCAGAACAGGTACATCTTTGTTTTAAATTCAGAGGAGGTCTGATCCTGTTATGTCTGCACAGTTTGCCAACAGGCACAGCCTGCACTTGCAACCACGCGGCGTTAATGAGACGTGGAGCAAAAATGCTGAAAAACAAGCCGACTGCTGGGAACCGGCCCACACTGATCCAGTCAGGAAACCACAAAGGCTGCTGCAGGTTCAGGTCTCTGACTGGAATCATTAGTATTTACCAATTACAAAATTAGCTTTAATAGGTGGATATAACAATGGAGTTTGTGAAAACATGTACACTTACACGGTTATGGGGGACGGAGCCCTCAGCCTTAGGGGGTCCATCAGTATTGTGCAAAATGTTGCTGGTTACTCCTAAGTAACACACACTCTTTGACATACTGTGAATCTTGAGTGTTTGAGGCATCATCATCAATCGGTGCTTTATGTCACAGAGAAAGGCAGCTTTGCACTGAAATGCAGCACTTTATCAAATCCACTGATTTATGTTAATTGTGTAAACACTTCACTGCTTTAAAGTGCTTCATATCGGCGCAAAACAGTTTTTCTCCTCTTCAGAATTCACTGAAATTACGTTAATGTCATAAAATAGGGATGGAAAGGATTCAATTCGAATCACCGTTTTAAAGTCACGATTTCGATTTTGGCACACACACACTCACAGGAGCGTGCACACAGGAGCACGCACACACTCACAGGCGCACACACACACTCACAGCGAGCCTGCATGGAGAAATGTCATAAACTCTGCATTTCTACATTTAGATACAGGCTGTGACAAACCGATTTTTTTATTTTCTGCAACGATGAACATGTTGACAAGTTTAAATTAGTTAATCGTTACATCCTTATCATAAACAATTGAATACGTTTACTGTATCTCCAGTGTTAAAGTGTTAATAAACTAAAAAGTTATTCGCCACACTTTAACAAATTATTCAAATCAACTTTCTCCTTTATGCCAGTTGTGTTTTGCACAAAAATAAAGAAAATGTTTTGTTTACTTCTCATAAAATATGGATGTTAGCATAGAGATGTCCTGCAGTCTCATCTGTGTTATTTCAGAGAAAAGTTTTGAGGACATCAAGGTGAAACCTTTGGAGTCTCCAGTCAGATGTTTTAAAAAATTGACTTCTTTTCATTTTTTGACACTTTCCTTTGTCGGCTCGCTGACATTCAGGCTAAAACTTGATACCATCCCTAAATGTAGTCCAGGCCCCGCGATGGACTTCCTGCCAAAGGCTGAGTGTAAAGCCAGAAGACCGGCGATGTCTCCTGAGACACGTTGGCTTTGCAGAAGGTTATCTGGTCTGACCTGGAGGCAGGGCTTTAAAAGACGGCGGCGTGAATGGCAGCCTTCAGCGCGCACGCCGCCAGGTGTTAGTGACGGATGCTTTTGTTTTGTTGGCTGTCTCCGGCGCCCGTCTCTGTGGCGTGTCAGGCCTCCGCGTGGCTTTGCTAAGATTTATTTCTGCTCTCTCCTTTATCTCGCTGCCTGAAGTGATGCTGGTGCTTCTATCTCCTCTGTCTGTTCTTGTGTACAAAGACCAAAACATACTTTTGTGTTTTTCTACAGATTTAGCTGCTTTTTATCACAGAGCAAAATGTTTGTCCATTGTCTGAGCTGAGCTGATGTAAGGCAGCAGAAAAAACTAAAATCTTTGAGAACTTTGTGTTTAAAAGATTGAGAAAGATCTGATGGTTGCACCATGAGAAAACAGAAAGTTTTTACTGCTAAAGATCTTTCAGTCTGTTTTGAATTCAGTTTGTTGAAGTAGTTACTGCTAATAATGATGAGTTCAAAGAAAAATGTTCGTAATCAACTCTGGTAATCAATAGCCTAGGGTTTTCTTTACCATCTAACCCTCATTACGTCTGGATGTGATGGTAGATTGCAGACCATTAAAAATAAATAAAATATATATATATAGACAGTGGAATAAAAGGATGCAGTCAGCCACCAATTGTGGAAGATTTCTCACTTAGAAAGATGAGAGAGGCCTGTAATTGTCATCAGTTATACCTCAACTATGAGAAGAAAATCCAGAAAATCACATTGTCTGATTTTTAAAGAATTGATTTGTTATTTGGTCAATAGCAAAAGTTCATCTCAATACTTTGTTATATAGCCTTTGTTGGTAATGGTAGCAGTCAAACTTCTTCTGTAAGTCTTCACAAGGTTTTCTCAAACTGTTGCTGTTTTTTGGTCCATTCCTCCACACAGATCTCCTCTAGAACAGTGATGTTTTGGTCCATTCCTCCATCAGATCTCGTCTAGAGCAGTGATGATTTGGTCCATTCCTCCACATAGATCTCCTCTAGAGCAGTGATGATTTGGTCCATTCCTCCATGCAGATCTCCTCTAGAGCAGTGATGTTTCGGTCCATTCCTCCATGCAGATCTCCTCTAGAGCAGTGATGTTTCGGTCCATTCCTCCATGCAGATCTCCTCTAGAGCAGTGATGTTTTATCCATTCCTCCATGGAGATCTCCTCTAGAGCAGTGATGATTTGGTCCATTCCTCCACATAGATCTCCTCTAGAGCAGTGATGTTTTGGTCCATTCCTCCATGGAGATCTCCTCTAGAGCAGTGATGATTTGGTCCATTCCTCCATGCAGATCTCCTCTAGAACAGTGATGTTTTGGTTCATTCCTCCATGGAGATCTCCTCTAGAACAGTGATGTTTTGGTTCATTCCTCCATGGAGATCTCCTCTAGAGCAGTGATGTTTTGGTTCATTCCTCCATGGAG
Source organism: Oryzias melastigma (assembly GCF_002922805.2). Lineage (NCBI taxonomy): Eukaryota > Metazoa > Chordata > Actinopteri > Beloniformes > Adrianichthyidae > Oryzias > Oryzias melastigma. The sequence continues at coordinate 18,863,000 of NC_050535.1, read as the reverse complement.
ATCTCCTCTAGAGCAGTGATGTTTTGGTCCATTCCTCCATGGAGATCTCCTCTAGAGCAGTGATGTTTTGGTCCATTCCTCCACATAGATCTCCTCTAGAGCAGTGATGTTTTGGGGCTGTCTCTGGACAACACAGACTTTCAACTCTCTCCATTAATACAGGTAACGAGTGGAGGACAGAGGATCCTCTCACAGAAGAAGTTGCAGGTCTTTCCTGTTTGTAGGTGACCAAATACTCCTTTTCCACCAAATAAGTTCTTTAAAAATCAGACAAGGTGATTTTTTTTCCCCTTATTTTCTCTCTCATAGTTGAGGCATATCTACAATGCAAATGACACGCCTCTCTTTTTTTTTTTAATGGGGAAAACTTGCACAATTGGCGGCTGACTGAATGCTTTTTTTGCCCCACTGTAAATGTTAATTAACCTCTACCATTCTAAAAATTGAACAAGTATAGAGAAACACACCTTTGAAATGTTGGAACACGCCCACGACAGTGGAAACAATTTTTCACAGTGTACGCTCATATGGCAAAAAAAGAAAATCACGATTTTTTTCAATTTTATTTCACAATTTCGATTTTATCACTATTTCTTTAAAATAAATTCACATTGACAAAAATGGAATTATAATGATTTTTGTTGAAAAAAGTAAACACATTTTGAACAAATATTTATATTCTAATTTTAATTTCAAATATATTAAAAGAAAACACACAGGGAGGGGGAGGAGCAGCTTGGATTTAAAGTCACAGGCAGTCAACAAGCTTTTGCCTTCTCGGTCTTGCAGCTTTACGTAGAAGATCGTGATAAAACAATCTCTCAAAAATGACACATTGTCAATTATGGAGATCGTAAGACGATTTTATATCATCATATTGCCCACCCCTACCCTCTTTTATTGTGGGAGTTGTATTCTAAAAAAAATAGTTCAATAGAAAAATCCACAAAGAAGTCAACTTTATTATTTTACAATAATTGAATTTTTTTCACATCACACTTTACGCACTTTTCTTAGACAGATGTAATATTTAAAAACTTTCCTCTCTTGTTTCAAACCTTCATAGAAAAAAAAAAATAAGTCCATTACTAAAGTACCCCTAACCATGCCTGACAAAAGTCCTGATTCAACTCCATGTTTTCACTTAGGGCTATGTTGAGCAGTTTTAGGTTGGTATAGACATTTTTGAGTTTGTAGGGGTGCAGCACTTCAGAGGTACACCGCTAACAATTGAATATAAGCTCAAATTTTATTTGCTTGGGCATTAAAAAAAAAATCAGTTGTACCTTTGTACAAAAACCTTTAGTATCAAATCAAAAAGGTACAAAACTGTTGGAGCCTGCGTGTAAGTACCATATATTTGGACCAAAAGGCTCATTAAGCAATCATAGCGGCTCTATAGGGTGTGACTACACTCCCCAGAAGGCCCAGAGCAGGGAGGAGGGCCAAAATCCAAAACACACCCTAGGTCGTGGGCCGAACAGGATAAACTTTTATTGAACACACTAAAACAAAATTTACAAAACTTTAAAAATGAAACTTTTTAACGTAACTATGAATAAAAATACGAAGGAATATTATTCCAAAATAAATTAACTTAAACCTTAAATAACTTTCAATGTTTTACTCTCCATAAAAATTATGTTTGTCAAAATTATACAAGTTAGAAATAAGTGCAAGATAACATTGAGACATTAATAACAATAAAATAAAATGATCTGGAGGGCCGGATAGAATCACCAGGAGGGCCGGATCCGGCCCCAGGGCCTTGACTTTCACACATGTGGCCAAGAGGGACTAAGAGGCAGCAGACGATTGTTCAGAGAAGTTTTTCATGTGAACGGTGCTGTAAGTTGTATTTTCAAATTCACTTTATTATATTAAAGCACAGTATGTATCACTCCACCAGGCTCCTGCCTACAGTACCCATAATGCTCCAAAAGTCCAAGAGTTGTGGCTTTATAGTTTGAGTCGGACTAAAACATTTGTACAGATTTGAGTGCCATGTTACACAGAAAATCAATCCCAGCTCAAAAAACATAACCAGAATTCTCGCATATGGTGCGGCAGATTATTGTAAATTGTAGGACGGTCCCAAAAAAAAAAATACAGTACATTTATTTTTGTAAAGATGAGCAGTTAAAAATGCGACAAATGGAAACTGATTCCATGTAATTGTGTAAGTACAGTCAGAAATGATGGTTGATTGATGTAGGAAGTGGCTTATTTACAGATGAAGCCCCCCCACCCCCCTACAAAGAGTATTTGTATCTGTATTTTGGGGGGCAATGATGTCCTTCAGTCATTTGATTCAGTTCCTGTCTGCTGGCAGCCTATGAGCTCCAAACATAACCGGAGCCGTGTCTTCTGGGTGTTTTCGGGTGTTTTCACCACACCTTTGTCCCAAACTGCCACCTCACCTCCCTCTCTGGATGGTGTGTCTGCAAAATCAGCCTCTGTAATTGAAATGGATAGAGTCGTTCTGCCGCCACCGCCTTCCCTCGGGTTGCGGCGTCGGCGTGAGGACGTGTCTTTGGATGTGTTACCCCTGCCGTGGCAACTCTCCTCCCCTTGGGTTTGATTTAACATTTTGAATCTGAGCCGAACAACAAGGCCGGTCTCCAGGGCTTTGTGGGACGTCTGCGCCGACGCCGCCCGTCCCGTCATTGGCTGTGTGTTAATGAAAACACACCTCATCCCTGCAAATACCCTGCAAGATTACAGTGGCTCCAACATGTGCGCCGAGCCTCCCGCTTTGTCGCGTTGTGACAGCTCTGCTCCCACTCCTTCCGTTCTGCATCGGTTTCTCTCTAACCTTGACAAAAACTGTTGACTCTTGAATATCTGGCAGCTGGAGCAGGAGGTTAACACGCTCTCGGATGTGTGCGCGTCCACGCTCTCTGCCTGCAATAACGCGATTAGTCCGAGGCTTAGCCATCATTTTTCCTCCCCTCCCCTCTGTGACCTCTCAAAAAAAACAAAGTTGGGCGTCCATGGCGAGATGGTTGTTGGCGTAAATGAGATCAGCAGCAGGGCGGAGGGTGTCGGGATCAGACTTCAGCGTTTGGGATTAGGCCTGGCGTTTGCATAAGGCGGGGATAAGGAACACTGTAGAGGCAGCAGCAGAAGGGAGGAGTCCAGGTCAATGAGGGAATATGTTTAAGAGCTCTTTCTTTCACTAAATATCCTCAGCCCTCTTGATGCTGTCAGCCTCTGAAGGCTGCTTAGTCACCGAGTCCTTGCAGTGTTTGTTCTCCTCCACATAAAAAACCCTCTTATGTTTGAGCTAAATCGTGTTGTCACCGCCCAAATATTTCTAGAAAAATGGTTTACTGGCAAGATTGTGAAAGAAATCTGATTTTTCTTGTTTTATTGGAAAAAACATAACTTTTTTTTTGATACAGCTTCAATTCCAACACAAAACAAACATATTTAGTGATGCATGATAGTTTATTTTTATGACCCATATCTGATAATTTACTAATTTTTTTTATCCAATGCTGATCGTCAACTTTTTAAAAAACTGTAAATACTTGATAAAAAAATATTTGTAAGTTCTAAGTAACTGTGTATATCTCGATTTAATCCAGTACATTTACTGCACTATTGAAACCTGCAAAGAAACTGAATAAAAGTTTCTAGAAACACATTCTTTTTTCTAGGGCTGGGTATCAATAACAATTTCCAACATTTCAATTCGATTACAAGAGCCTGGATCGATTCAATAATCAATTTCATAATCAATTTAATTTTAAATTTAAGACAATTTACACATTTAGACACATTTATTTACTAATACATTAAAAATTTACTATATGTTTTGAATATATTTATATTAATCTGATCGGGACCGCGGGATCGCCGCGGTAAAATGTATTAGTGAAATTAATATCATGGATTCTCTAAAGGAGAAGTTCTAACTAAAATGTTCAGATCATTAACATTGTAAACATTGTTCTGCTTCTCCTGGAGGAGGTTTCAGTTTGGACACTAGGTGGCGATCACGCTATAGAAGTACACTTTATTCCAGAAGAGGAAGACAATATGAGCAAAAACTGTGTTTTAGATCACAAATAGTTACTATAGTATCTTTTATTTCCTTAAAAGAGTTGAGAAAATTCATGTCTGAGTTTATAAAGATGTTCATTTAGTCAGCAATGTATGTTTAGGTCAACCGAGCGTTAGCATTAGCCGTCCTATGGGAAATTCTATTAAGCGACAACATCAAGCTAGCGGACTTTAGTAGTATGTGGTTTATGAATCTAATATTGATCCATTAAGCCTTAATCAGTTCAAATCGATTCAATAACTTGATCAACCCAGCCCTATTTTTTTCTGCTTTCCACTTGTTCTCTGGATGACTGCTAACGTTAGCACCTACAGCAGCTTTTGTATTCTTTCCAATAGGGGCACAGCTGATCCCTGTGTGGGCCCGCCCCTGCTGCTGACCCCCCAGAGAATGAAAAGCTGGTGGAGGGACGCTGCGTTTGGTTGTAGCTTCAATTAGCTACAACAGCAAGCCGCTTCATCTGTGAGCTGCACCAACAAACCAATTCCTTCGTCAAAGCTTTTCCTAAAGGCTCATTTTTGAAGGAAGCGTGTCTCATGTCAGCATGCTAGTGAGTATTTCTGTTGTTGAGAGTGAATTAACGGTCAGCGCCGTCTGAAGTGCTCCTCCCTGCTTGGAGAGAAAAGGCTAGATTGAGTAAACAATCATCTAAAGGGCACCTAAATTGAAGACAATTGGACTTCATTTCTGAAGTCTCCTACTTTCTAAAGGCTTCATCAGCTCTAAATGGCAGCTGAGACTTTAAGAACTCAAGTTTAGAACCAATAAAGCCGTTTGACCGAGAATGAAGATGAGATCTGCCTTCATCTGCCTTCAGTTTCAGCTTTTTTAAAAGTTAAAAGTAGGATCTCTGATGTGGTTGTGCACTCATTGCTTTTTATGTTGCCAATTTAAAGTATTAGTCTCATCGTTATGATGATATATTTTTTAACTTTTTCATGTGCAAAATCAACAATCCAGACAAACACACTCTGTAAAGCCAATACAAAACACAAACTAAACTTTCAAATAAAATCAAAACAAGCTCTTGTGTTTGGTTACACTATGTAAAGGATCAAATGTAAACACTAAAATACACTTGTAATGTTAGGTTATAAGTGTTTGCAGATCGTGTGGTTAAACAACGGCTTCATTTTGGTACAATTTAAAGGCTGTTTTACAGCTTTGTTTTTGACCATTTTGATGTCATTCAACTCCTACCTTCCCAAACATGGACAGATAGCGCCTGTAGTCCTACACGCTCGTGGAACCACTCCTGCCTGATTTCCTGTAAAGAAAAAAAAAAACAAAAAAAAAACAAAACAGAAGCATGTGTGTGATTGGCGACTTTTCTATTGGCCCCACCCTGTTACCATTGTTAGGACAGTACTGGTGCCATAACTGGATCTGTGTATTATTCCATCATTTTCCATCATTCTATCATTTTAGCATTTTTTAAGTAAAATGACCAAAAAAAATAAATATAGTTATTACATACAGTAGAAAATATAGTTATCATTTTCTAAACTATTATAGAGAAACAGTTAAATTCTCAATTTTCCCTTTAAAGTATTCAATCGAAAACGGAACAAACAGACAAAGAACTTTTAAATTCAATATTTTAAGATTTCTGACACCAAACTACTTCCGCTTCACCCATAATGAACCTTTAAATTCATTATATGAGTTCCTCTTTTTGTGTTGTCCCCACCCTGTGATCAAACACTTTTCTTACAAAATGAATTTTGTGAGCCCTAAATTCGGCCTGTGGGCCAAATTTGGCCTACCAAGTCATTTTTTTGTAGTTTGTTTTAGCTTGCTCTTGTTTTTCAATTAAAATGGCCAGTGATGCTTTGCTGCTAAAGACAAAAACAAATGTTACTTTTTATTCTATATTGAATTGAATTGAATTGAATTGAATGCCTTTATTGTCATTGCAGTTACAATGAAATTTCAGAATATGGAGTATATACATTTCGGAGTATATAGAATATGTGTTACCTTAATGAATGCAGAATCAAAATAAATACATTAAACCATATTCTTTTTTTTTCTTCTTTTATTTCATGTCATGCAAATAAATATTGTATTTGGCCCACGAACCGGAGTCACATTTAGATTTTGGCCCTTTGAGTAAAAAAGTTTGGCACCCCTGATTTAAACGTTATGTGTTTGTTTCACTTTCGATTTTTTAAAAATGGGAACATCAAAAATGATTGTTTTACTGCAGTAGATTAGAAATTGATGAATATATGAAGCAGTCCGTTTTCCCTTTTTAGTTTAACTTTGAAGAGCGAATGATACGCGGGTATTTCCAGATTTTTTTTTCCCCCTTGAATGTTAACTTTCATACGGCGCGCAGGAGACGCTCCACAAGCGCACAGTCCTCCACGAGGTGGCAGAGCTAGTCTTAGGAGCGTAACACCTGGTTCATACTGGACGCGGAAGCGCCGCATAGCGGTCTGGAGCAGAGGTCGCTTCCATTCGGCGCCCTTGTCAGCCTATGGTGTGGTTCACACCAGACGCGGAGCGCCGTGGTCCTCCGCTGAAGGCTCGTACTGTGTAGCGGATTGTTTTGGCGTCTGGTCTATTTTGTGCGTGAGCCGCGAGCGATCTGCGTCAATTCTGACAGGAAGTTACATCAAGATACATGAGAAAATCTGGTTTATTTTGAAAATAACACCAATCTTTCATAATAAAACACAACGATGGTCCAGTGTGGACAAGGCATACGGATCCTTTCAGAGGCGAGCAGCAGAGGTCAAAGGAGCGTAAGAATACTCAACCGAGCGTGGAGTAGAGGTTTCACCAGCGCAGGAGTAGAAGAGCGGGCTTGGAGACTGTCTGTGGGAGACTTTTGGTGGAAAAATAACGTTAAAAAGGGACACGCTCCGCTAGATTTACCAGTCAAGGATCAATCAAAAGAATACACCACTATTTGGGCACTTTTATTTTAAGATATACAAAAAAATTATTTAAAAAAAACTATTGAAGTTCAGCATGTAATCACCAGGATGCTTGACTGTGAGATAAATCTAACCACTAGACTAATTGTTTCTATTGTAAGTAGCTTCATGAAGTAGTTGTGCTTTTTTCTCAAGCCTCTGATTAGCATCAACGAGTAGTTCCTTTACATTTGTTTTTAAAGGAGCTTCAATTTGAAATTTAATTGTTGTAGCTGGTAGTTTCCTCATACATTTTATTTATTTATTTATTTATTTTTGCTAAAAAGTGTATTCACAAATTCATATATACTTATTTTAGTTTTTTTTTTATTATTGTATTGATTTAAAATAAAACTGATTATTGTCTGGTTGTTTGGTCATTTCCTGTTTTATTTAACGAGTCCTACATGTGTAATAAAGGGTAACTTAAGAATCTTTGAAATGGTTCATGAAAAAGGCAGAATTTTCTGAGCTAACTTAAGCCAAATATTTTTTTTATGTTGTGAGGATCTTGAAATTAGATAAGATAAGATAAGACTTTGGGTCCCCGTTTGGAGGTAAATGAAAGAAAGCTGTTAAAAAAAAATCCTTAGATACCAAACGTGTGAAACCCGCCGTATGATCGATTCATCGTCCCGGTGTGAGAGTCGTGCTGTCGTAGATCCGTCTTTATTGTGTGAGCGGAGCCGTAACCTAAGTTCCAGACTTCAGCAGAGGAGTTCAGACTGACCCGGAACCGAATCTTTCAGAGTCTTCTCCTAAAAAAAGAAAACAACCCTTTACTCTCACATAACTGTGAAATCTGTTTTATCGATTCGAGACAAAAGACCAATTTAGATGACGAGATGAAGGAAGAGAAGATTAAACATTTTCAGGTGTTCACTTGTTGCAGCATTGCAAAGATTGCTCTAAATGAGCAGACGAATGCGTTTTAGTGAAACAATAGAAGCTGGAGATAAAAGATAGATGGTTTCCTTAGCAGAAGACGAGTGGATGTTGAGAGAGGAGCAACAGGATGGATTGTGTTTTACAGGAATAGAAGGAAAGCGTCAGTTAATGACTTTTGGACCCTCGGTCTCCCATTTTTCTGCCTCCCCTCCCTGCGATCTATCCTTCCTCTGCGTCTCAGAACAGAGAGGTAAGGATTCTTTTCTTTCGGGGACATGAGCTCGGTCCATTTTTCATTTCTCCACCCATTTCTTCCGTCTTTGTTCTGCTTTATTGTTCATGTAGCTTGTGATAGTAGATGTGCATCTGGAGGGTTTTTCAGAAAAGGCCAAAAAAATTGTTCATTTTGTCTGGATACTTGTGTATTTCATCATATTCAAAGAAGTTGTTTAGAGCTTCAAAACACCTTTACAGTCTTCTCTCAGTCCACCTCTGATTCATGACAAACGGAGAACAGTGGGTGTGAACGCTGCTGTCTGTGAATTTGTGCAAAGAGCTCCGACAAATGTAAGAATTCTCTGCTGAAAGCCTCATGAAGCCGGCTCCGCTCCCATCTGCCACTCTTCATAAAAGCAATCTCAGCGTCTCTCATCATCCGCCTCGTAGACGTCGCCCTCTGCTGAGCCATCTGCTCCCTCCCCATGCTGGAGTCTGTCGCAACATCCTCCGCGCCGTGTTCGTCGCCTGCGAGATCATCAGACTTTACTCTCCAACCTCCTGGAGCTTTGTCTCACAGTGCTACCATATGGACATGAAACGGAAGCTAACGGAAAGCAGATTTCACCGAAGCCTGGCTTCACATCGACACTGTTGACCCGATCGTTTCATGCAGATCGCCACAAACTCGTCGACAGAAGTCAGCGCTCCTTTAAAGTTCAACCAGGTTCTTTAGACATTATACGTCCCAGTGTAAAGCCGTAGACACAACTGTCCTTGTTAGGGCTGGGTATTGATTATCATTTCCAGAACTGATTCTGTTCGATTCTGATTTTTTTTTATTCTTCAATTCAATTCAATTTGAGTTTACACAATTATACACATTTGTTTATAATCTACTATATGTTTTGAATATATTTATATTAATCTGATCCAGTTGACATACTGTAAATGTATCAGTGAAATAATGAGATTGTTAATATCATCCAGTGTTACATGGATTCTCTAAAGGAGAAGTTCTAACTAAAATGTTCAGATCATTAACATTGGAAACATTGTTCTGCTTCTCCTGGAGGAGGTTTCAGTTTGGACACTAGGTGGCGATCGCGCTATAGCATTACACCTTATTCCAGAAGAAGAAGAAGAAAGTATGAGCAAAAAACAGTTTTAGATCTGTGGTCCCCAACCACCGGGCTGCGGAAGAACTAATAAATTATACTGTTTTTTTTTTTTTTATTAGTCGGAAATCTTTTATTTTGAATTTTGACTGGATTCTCTTGATTAGCTTGAGCTCTAAACGCAGTCTGGCGGTGTGTAACTCAAGAAACGTTGCATGTGGAACCTCTCTTTGCAAATGGAAAAGAGCAGACGGAATAACAAGTGACTCCCACACACCGTACCTGTTTGCATAGAAATATGACTTTCATGAACACATCTCATTTTTTGAATCCTCAAACAAGCTCATCCATTCAGGTGAACAGTTCAGAGAAGTTGTGAGCGCGATTCATGCAAATACTTCCATAGAAAAAAAAAGGAGAGTTGCACGGCGCGTGCAAGTAAGCGCATGCAGGGGGAGGGGCCACAGTCGCAGTCGGGAGTTCTTCTGTTTTGGAAAAAATGTTTTTGTGTCAAAATGTTTCTCTAGCTTCAAAGTAGTCTGATTCCTTTCCTATTGAGCTTCAATAATCGATTTGTTGTTTACAGATGATCTTATAATAGTAAAATAAACTCGTTTTAACCACAAGACAGTAGACCAATAGGACCGACTTTTCTCCACCAAAGTGCATTTTTAAGTAAAGACAAGATCTTAATACCTGCTTAACTTTTATTGAGAACAAAAAAAATTCTGACATAAAAATATTTTGTTTGCATTCTCACCATGATAGTAAGCAATAATAGCATTTAATTTAGAAATAGTTCCTTATTTGGTGTCATTAAGCATTTATAATGTTTTTTTGTCTCAATTGATTAGCATTATTATCATTTAAAATACCTTTTTTTTTACTCTGTTGGTAATATTTAGCCTTCACTCAAACATCACGAGTTATTCACTAAATTTTCTAACAGTTAATTAGCATTATTACTCGACCTTCTTCCATGAATTTATCTACAGTTCAGCAAATATGAAATCCAGGAGTCAGTTTAGTATAATTATCACTTATTGCTCAGCCTCCTCCAGCTTCTATTCCCTTTTCACAGCCATATAAATCTTTTTCCTACAAATTACCATATACCAGAACCCGATACGGCATTATTAACATTTCTTAGTAGTTCTGAGCTTCTTCTCAGTCACTCCTTCCCTCCATTGTTCAGCTGCTACTGCTAAAAATGTCTGTCTGCATGCTGTCAAAGTCAGAGCTGCTTCAAATAAACATTTCTAGCTTTTTTTTCATGCTAATGCATAAACCAGGACTCCGTTTCTATTTTTGACTATTTTTTAATCTTTAAAGATTGTGTTTCATTAAATTATAATAAAAGCATTTTTTCTACTTTTTGTCACTGCTGTCAGCTTTGTGTCGCATGATTCATGTGAGGAGAAGGTGACAGGAAGCTGACAGTGCAAAAGGAAGCATTCTGATGAACAATGGGACGCACTTTCCCTTCTGAAAAGTGGGTTTTTATGGCCTCAATGCTTTAAGGAGCTGGAACTGACCTCTGTTGGCTTTTTTTACCCTTGTGATCTCTTATGGGGTCCAGATGACCCCTCCCTTATTGTGTGAATGCTTAGTAAGCATATAGTGATTCTCCTGCTTTTTTCCATATGTTTTTCTGCACGTAGAAATTCTATTTCAGCAATCTTAGTATCAAAATGTTGAGCTTTTTGGTATTTATGAACTAAAGGTTCAACTAAAGGTTTTGAAATATTGACCAAAATGTGCCCCATAGGAAATGATTGAGAAAGTCTTAAAATTTCAAAATTTTAAGTAGATTAGCACCAAGCCTTTAAATATTTTCATGGGCTTTGTTTTCATCTTTTAAAGTAATTTTAAAAAATTGAATTTACCTAATATTTTAACAACATGCTAATGTTTGTGGCTAATTTTTTAACTACTGGGGTTTTGATTCTTATTTAGAGTTTAGCTTCTATTTTATGCTCAGGCTAATGTTTTTTTTAATGTTTTTGACTAATTTAGTTTACTGAGGAATTTTGGACAATTTTTAAGTTTATCTAGTATTTAAGCAATGTGCTAGCTTTTTTGGCTAATTTGCCATCTACTTTCATTTTTTTATTCTAATTCGGAGTTTAACTCATATTTTAGCTACATGCTAACGTTTTTGGCTAATTTGCTGAGTTTTTTATAGGCTAATTTAGGGTTTAGCTTCTATTTTAGCAACAGGCTAATCTTTTTGACTAATTTATTCTACTGAGGAATTTAAGGCTATTTTGTTGTTAAGCTGGTATTTACGCAATGCGATAGCTTTTTTTGTCTAATTTGCCATCTACTGTAGTTTTTGTTTTAATTCTAATATGGAGTTTAACTCATATTTTAGCTACATGCTAACATTTTTGGCTAATTTGTTATGGACTTAGGTTTTTATAGCTAATTTTGAGTTTTGCTTCGATTTTAGCAACAGGCTAATGTTTTTGACTAATTTAGTTTACTGAGGAATTTTGGGCTATTTTTGGAGTTTAGCTAGTGCTTAAGCAACAAAGTAGCTTTTTTTTGGCTAATTTAGAGTTCAGCTCATTTTTAAGCAACAGCCTAAATATTTGTGCAAAACTGGCATGTACTAGGGATTTTTAAGCCATTTTACTACCAATTTTTTAGAAATTTTGGTCAACTTCAGCATTCTTTTATAAAGAAAGAAAGAAATTTTGCTGAAGAACTCTTCAGCAAAATTTCCAGTTTTTCAGCAAATGTATCATTTTGCTAATAGCTTTTGCATTTTCAGCAATTTATTTATTTATTTAACATTTGCAAAAAAAAAACAAAAAAACAATGGGAGGATAAGCCCCTTGAGATGACACATCTCGTTTCCGAGGGGTTCCTCTTTAAACAGATAACTCAAATAAAGACAGAGTATCGTGAACTAGACAAAACAAAAGTACAATGAAGATTACCGTCAGCAATTAAAGTAAATTGTGTCACCATTTTCAGCTAAAAGCTTCAGCATCTTCAGCAACTACTTTCAGCAAAAAGCATTCATCCTAGCATTATCGCAGGTAATGCAACTTTACTATACTACTCTTCTAGTATTGATGCGTGATCCCTCCCATGACAAAGGTGGACAGGATTTTAAGTCTGCCACGGACACCAGTGAAAATAAAAAATAATCAAGGAAAAAAAAAAAAGGTTCTGCACTCTGTCTTGTGGGTTCCAGATGACCCCACTTTCAATGTAAACATGCCGAGGATAGCACAAGGGTTATAGGAAGTTAAAGTTAAAGTTTTGTTCTTAGTCTGCTCTTTCTGCTCTACTTCCTGTTTCTGTTCCTCTTCTCTGCTGTGTAATCACGTCTGTTTAGCTCCAGTCAACGACAGTGTTTTTGCTTCCTGTTTTCTCCTTTTGTTTCCACACATTCAGAATTCTTTCATCCATCAAGAACAAAACAATTGCAGCAAATATGGAAGCATTACACAAATAAAATGTCTAAAGCATGAGCTTTTCACCGCTCACAATAAAAGCACAGAAACAGGTATGAAATAACTTCTGCTGAAGTTGTTTTTTTGCTTTTAAAGTGCAATGACAGTCGGAATCTCTCATTGCTGATAAATTCAATGAAAAAAAAAACTCTTGAGTATTTTTTGTTAAATGAAGGGCTTTTACAAAAACAGAAAGTTGAATAAATCTGATCCTCACAGATCTTTCTTTTTGCTGTTGGATGACTAAAGGTCGTCTCACTGAATCTTTCCACAGCAGCTCGCTCTGTCCTCCTCTGTTCTGAGGTCAGGCAGCTCCTCGGGTTTGCAGTGAGCAGGAGCTTTCTCTGTATGTGTTCTGATTCCTGGTTGGGTCGAGGTCTGGGAAGCTCCGGCGCTCCGAGGCTAATCAGCCTCGATGAGCTGCTCTCCTGATGTTTGATCCATGCCGATAATCAGCAGCTCTTACCATCTGTCTGCTGAATGATTCACTCTCCCTCCCAACTCCTGCTGCTCCTCCAGGATGCCTCACCTCCCGTCTCCCCCTCTGCTTCTCGCAGGAAGCATTAAAGGAGCCACGATAGTGGACGCTCTGGACACGCTCTTCATCATGGAGATGCCCGAGGAGTTCAACGCCGCCACGGAATGGGTGGAGAAGAACCTGGACTTCAACATGGTACGTGGGAACGCTCGCAAATGTTCTGAGGCTATCCCATGAGCCTCTGCTGGGTCACATGACATGAGTTTGATCAGCTGCTTTTTCTACTTAAACCATGAAATCCACAAAACCAACAGAAGCTCTTTTACTGTGGGTTCTCCTAAAATGTCCAATGATCAGGCTCTCAGATGTAAAAGGAAGTTAGGATCTCACAAGAAAACCTTCAAAATAAAATGAGCATCTGCCGATGAGCATGAAGAGAGGGCTTTAACAATATCCGAATACTCGCCGCCGGTTTTCCTTAAATATTGAGTATGAATATTTGTGATCTCTGAGATCACTGATAATCTTTATAAATGCATTATAGTAAAACACTTGAAGCAATGTAAATATTACTCTAAAATTGTAGAATAATGTCCGATTTTAATTATAAGCTAAACAAACAGAATTCATTAAAGTCACAGGAAGTAAATAGATTTTCAAATTAAAGATATCAAGTGATTTTTACGGTTAAAAATAAATGTGTTTACTAAAATAAGTTCTGGAAGATAACTTTAATTTAAATATAGTGGACAGATGAAATTAGGAAAACTGGAAACATTCTCTTACTCACTGGTGGAGAGTCTGTACTGGGCGGAGTCTGTAAAGTGTTCATCTAAAGTGTTGGAGTTTATTCTGTTTTTACGCTAAAGATATGAAAAGTGGGTTTATAAAACATATTTTGGAATCACTGTTGTCAGTTTAGATGAAATGACTGAGTGTTTTCTAGGTCAGCAGCCTGCAACATGTGGCTCTTCTACCCTTATTTCGAGGCTCTGTGGTTAAACAAAAATAAAAAGCTTATATTTATAGAGTAACATAAAAAGTAAGTGAACCACAAGTTCATCAAAAACATGTTGACAGATTTTTGAACAAGGTTTACCACAATAAAAAACAAAAAAAAACAATTTGAGGTCAGTAAGGACAGCCAGAATTTAGACACAGCAGATTTTAATTTTTTTTTAATAAATAATTGTAGGTGCCCCTTATGGTTTGGAAAATTCAGTAAGAGTCTCTGATTTAATTTTGGCTTTTTGGATTTACAAATTTCTTACTGAGATGCACCACAAAAAGTAGAGTTTTAAATCACTGCTGACATTACACTACCTACTACTACATTTGCTGCTGATCCTTTGGCACATAAGGTGTCTTTTATTTTGAAAGGAAGTTGTGAACTTCTGTCCAAAGTTATTGAAAAGCCTATTTTCTTTTAATATTTAATTTGTGCTTATGCCCAAAAAAATAGTTCATTTTCATTTATCATAATACCAATAACAGAGAAACAAATGGGTGTCCTGTTTTTCTAAAGGGAGAAGTGAGACTTCTGCTGGGTTGTTGTCTGTTAGAAATCGACCCCAATGGTTCTTTAAGTATCAAAGGTTCTCTAGATACTTGTGGAGTGTCTGTAGTTTATTTGACTTCCTTCCTATTTGACAGAATTACAGATAATTTATGCTGATAATCCCACATTAAGGGTCCTTGCGTCTGCAGGAAGTGATGCGTTTTGTCTCGCTGCTCAGATGATGGACGGGTCCTTCACATGAGACGTATACCAAGTGTAAAAGTTTGCACCTAAAGAGCTGCTTTCAGACTTTAAATGTTTGAAAGTGTGATCGTCTTCATGCAGAGCTCCTCCTCCTTTGATGTTTGGTTTTTAAGGAGTCCTCCTCATTACGATGCCCCTTTGAAGCCTCTTATTGAGAAGAGACTAAATTCTGTTGGTTTTTTCAACCATCCTGTTTACGACTCCTTCATGGTGGGGGAACCATAAATAACCCCTCAGTGCAGCGGTTCACCGTGTGGTTCCTTGGAGCTGTCACTCAAACTGAACGCAGATCTTTTTGCAGCGGAGTGTTGATCATTGACTGTATCAGAGACCTGGACTGAGTGACCCCGCCCCCCTGATGTTCCTGGCCTACATGGCGTATGGTTTGAACTTTGAGAGTTTAAACAAGAGTCTGGAAATGTACATGTCTGTCTGAGAAAACTGTAGAAAGTGAGAAGTTTAAAAACCTTAAACATCAGTAATCTGACTTCATCGCTTTCATCTATCATGAGTTATTTTTAATTTCTTATTTTTTTTACTCTGTCTCTCTGTGTCTTAAAACCATATGTTTGGAGACAGAAGTAACTGTTTTCCATGGAGGACATCACACTTGCTCAGTCCAGTTCTCTTATACAGTCAATGCTGTTGACTGACATCGTCTGGTTCCAAGGTGTCAGGGTCTGTACCGTGAACAAATGGTGACTGAATTAACTTAATTTCTTTGAAGAAGGAAGTAAGCTAGTTTTTATGGATGACGTCATACTTGTGCAGTCCAGCTCTCTTTTACAGTCAATGCTGTCAAATGATAACGTCTGGTTCCAACATGGCAGGGTCCGTATCGTGAAAAAACAATTACCAAATTATCTTCATTTCTTTGAAGACTGAAGTAAACTGGTTTCTATTGATGAAATCACTCCCTCTCAGTCCAGTTCTCTTATACAGTCAGTGCTGTTGACTGGCGTCGGTTTCCAACATGGCAGTGTCTATAACGTGAAAAGTTTGGTGCCTGAAGTAACTTCTTTTCTTTGGAGACAGTAGGTAACTGGTTTCCATAGATGACATCACACTTGGTCAGTTCAGTTGTCTTATACAGTCGATGCCGCTGACCGACAGTGTCTGGTTCCAACAAGGCAGTGTCCGAATTGTGACTGAATTAACTTTACATCTTTGGAGACAGAAGTAAACTGGTTTCTATTGACTTGCTCAGTCCAGTTCTCTGATACAGTCAATGTTGCTGACAAAGTCTGGTTCCAACACAACAGGGTCTGTATTGTGAAAAAAATGGCGACTGAATTAACTTAATTTCTTTGGAGACAGAAATAAGCCGGTTTCCATGGATGACATCACACTCGCTCAGTCCAGTTTTCAATCACTGTTAATGGTCCAGATGTTAATCTTCCTCCATGAATTGTTTCAAGTTAAGGGCGTAAGATTTTCACTGTGCTTTCCAACCACGCATTGGCTATATGTTTGACATCCGAACGTTGATCAGTTCTTTACTGAACCATGAAACTCAGTTTTCAAATGTTAAAAAACCATGAGGTTCTAGTGTTTGGTAATGTGGGTAATGACTCTCATGGATATACATTCCAACTTGTGATCTCTTTATGAGAGGTATAGTTTTATATTAGAGATCCATAACTGAAGAACTCTACTGATTATGGGATGTTCTGTGTGCTTATTTACCGTATTTAAGTGTGGTTGTTTTTACTGAATGTTTTTGACGTAGCTCTGTGAAAGTGCTTTCATGTTAGTCATGGGTTAGTGGAACGGCGTTCTGCCTGCCGGTAGAGCGCTGATGCTGACTCACAGCAGAGAGATCAGCGGGAGCGGAGGCTCGGCCTTTTGTCGTTTTAACAAGCTACAGTACCAGGAGATCTGTGGATAAGGCTTTGATCTGCAGAGCTTTCGGTGGAGGGTTTATCTCATCGGCCCGTCCGACTGCCCTCCTTAATTAGCTCTCCGTTTGTGCTGCTCAGGCGGCTTTTTCCACGCACTCTTTAACTGTTGCAACATCAGGGAGATAACATCCTGCAGCTGCTGACTCACGAGGGCCAACGTCCAAGAGTTAAACGCAGCGGTGGCTCCTGGACGCCGTTCCTCCAGGTTCTGTGGAGCTGCTGCTCTGTTGGAATTCAAAGGAATCTCAAGCTAAGTTTGAAAAATGTGGATTACAGCTCAGAGAGACATTTATTTTTAATGGAGATGAATCGGAGGCTCAGGCTGCTTGTTTATTCAGCCTCTCAGGACACACCGAGTGGCTTTTCCACATGACAGCTCATTGTCCCACCCCTGCAGTGATACATGCCAGCTGTCAGTCAGGCACGGCATCTTCATCTGACTCAGGAAGGCGTTCGGGAGAGTTTCTTGTTGCTGTTTTAGGATTGTTTTAGAGGCAGTGCTCTCCGCTCATGTCAGCCGCTGCACAGCTGGGCCCTGTCCGAGGCCTCGGGAGACAGCAGGGCTCTGTTCCAGACTGGAATAAATCTGCCCTGCAGGGGGCAATCTGTTTATTTATGGGTACAATGAGGGCAAAAGGTTGTCTTTGTGTTCCCCCCTAAATGTTCTAAAACTTTGAGGAAAAAGGGATTAGTTGTGGTTGTTCACCTTTCAGTGAACCACCTGTATGGAGTCAAATCAAGATCCGCTTAACGTGAACAAAAAAACAGATGGAAAATGTGAAACACAGAATTAGAACTGAAAAAAAATAAAAAAAACAAGACATTCTACATTTGAAAAAAAAAGAAAAAGAAAATTTGAAAACGTGAAATAAAACTTGAAAAATGTAAACAGCATATTGTAAATTTGGCAAATAAAATAATTCTGAAAACTTGAATTTAAAAAAAGTATAAATGTAAAATTACCAATTGAAAAATAATGTATCCATTATTACCAGCTGCTGTTTTAAACAGAGAACAGGAAAAAACTAAAAAGGGAAAGTTAAAAGTACAAGTAAACATTATTTTTTTAATTGGTAACAATTTTACTTTTTTTATTTAAGTTTCAAATTGTATATATTTCTCTTATTTTTTGTAATGTTCAATTTTGTTTTTTTAATTTTCAATAATTCCTTCAAATTTACAGTATGTATTTTTGAGTTTAAAACTGCTTTAAAAATTTTTTTTTAACTTACAATCTTGTTTTCCATTCACTGTAAACTGATCCTGATTAGACTCTGATTCGGTCAGGTGGTTTTCAGAGAACCTTCTACCAGACGCTCTTCCTGACCCCTCCCTGTATTTGACCCGGCCTGACGACCAACACAGGGAGACCCGACTTGAGCCTCTTGTGGTTAAATAGACGGGCAGTGGAGTGACGGGTCTTACCTAAGGACCCACGTGTAACATTTTTAAAAAACTAGCTTCCATAGAGCAAAGCAAGTTTCCAGCCCCAGTATAAACTATGCTGTACTCAGTGAAAGTGTCTCAAAAATAAGTATTTAAAAAGTTCTATTGCATAAGCCGAGCAGCACTGTCAACCCTATGACCCCGAAAGGGACAAAGCAGTTTAGAAAATGAATATAAAAAAACGTTTTTTACACTTTAAATTTGCTGGTTCAGAACTAAATGTAAAAACACTCAGAAAACCACCATGCTTTAAGTTACTGTTTAATAAAACATAAATGGAAATCTTTGAGCAAAAGGTTCAAGCCTTTGTTGCCAGGAGAGGGACAAATGTGACACCCCGTCCCATTTTCTGTTCATAAAAATCCCCCCCAGTATTCTGGACCAGCAGCTGACTTCATTCTGTGGACTGTGGGATGCCCTCAGGCAAAGTAAAGCCTGAAAAATATTCTGTTTTCAATCTTCACTTCTCCTAATAGTGAGAGAAAAATGATGTATTGAGAAGAAATAACCTGTGGCTTTTTCCTTTTTTTGTGCGTCTCTGCTGCAGAATGCAGAAGTGTCAGTGTTTGAGGTGAACATCCGCTTCGTCGGAGGTCTGCTGTCTGCATACTACCTGTCAGGAAAGGAGGTAAGGAGCCGTATGCACTAAAACCAAAGCAAGAAGCTGCAACTTTTCACGTCTGTGTAGAAAATGCAAGGAAAGGACTGAAAGGCTTGTTTGATTTCAAGTCTTAATCCTATTTTTAGAAGGAAATGTCATTTTGCTCAAGTGTGTATTTCTCAAATTATCCATAAATCAGTATGGAAGAACCCTCATGTCTGTATTACTGCTGAAACAGGAGTGAATGAGGAACGCGATCTGCTGCCTCTATTGATGAAAAGTAAACAGTGCTTGAATAACTGTTGCATAATGCCCAAACCTCGAGCAAAATCCAAAAGGAAAACAGTTCAACAAGTTTAAACGATTGTGTAAAAAAAAAGAGTATTTACCAATATATATGCTGAAAAAAAACACAATAAAGCTAAAGCTACTATATAACTACAATACTCTCAAAGCTACTTTTCTCCTGTAGAATCTGTGAAGTTAATGTGTTAATGATTTAAAGAGAAACCGAAGTTCAAAGGACGCCAACAAGGTTGGGCCAATTCTTATTTAGCAAGACTGAAAATACTTACCAAGAATAGATTAAAACAAAAAAAAAGGAGTGGTCTAAATAGAGACTTAACCGATTAACATAATATAAAAAAATGCTAAAACCTTTGTAAAAAAAATAGAAAAATGCTACGTCAGAAATAACACAAGTTATTAGTTTTTCTTTATTGTCAGACACATTGAAATTATCTGACTTTAGCTCTGTTGTTAGTGATTTTGTGAACACAGAAATATAATCAACTTTGCTGGTCAGAAAAGATCTTCTGCAGCTCTAACGCTGGAAAGCTAGCGTTAGCATTAGCATAAATTAGAAGAGGAAAATTCATAATCAAACCAGCAGCTTTCAATGAAGTTCCTGTAACCTTCGTCTAACTATGAACGGGTTGATTTTGCTTTTGTTCATTAGAATATTTGTTGGGAGTTGTGTAATTATTATAACAGATTAGACAAACTTGACCCTCCAGCGGGAATGAGCCACCGGGAGTTCAAATGCAGTCTGTGTTTGTGAAAACATTTGTCCTCCAATCATCGGTGCGACCGCTCCGCACACAGAAAAACCTTCACGTCTGCTTGAGGACAAGAGTGGGAACCTCGAGTGTCTTCCTCGCCGTCGCTGACCTCTCTGCTTTAGTGCTCACATGTTCTCCTTTCATTGCCCACAATTTGCATTCAGCAGCTGAATGAGGCTGAAGTGTTAGGCTGAGTGCTTCTCTATTAGCATGAAAGAGTTCAAACACAAGTCAGCTTTTGGAGAAAAATCCATTTCAAAGTTCACAGAACACTTGGACACGTGAAGGTGCAAGACGCCTTAAAGCCTAACGTTTCTCTGAGAGGCTGTTTTCAAATGACCAAACCTCAGTGTGTCGTTAACATTGACTGTATGTGAGAACTGGATTGAGTGACAGGTGTTCTGAACAGGAAGTACCAAGAACCCATAGACTTCAGTTGAGAAATAAGCAGCTGTTACTCATTTGCATGTCTGTATCTTTTCTGCCAATCAGATGTCTCGATGAACGATTGAAAAATTTAAATGTCAGATTCTCCCAATCTTTTTAGTGGAGGGGGTGTGGCCTACCAACAAGCTCATTCCTCATTGGTGAGAGCGGTTGCCATAGAAATGATGAATCAGACCAACTTGAACCAATCACTGCTTACAGAAATGACGAAAAAATGCAAAATAAACTGGCTTCATTAGGTTGGAACCAGAAGTATCATTTCTCTCTGGGTGATGTCACACTTGCTCAGTCCAGTTCTCATATACAGTCAATAGTCGTTGAGTTTTGAAGCTGACTGAAAAAACTTGTTGTAAATAAAGCTAAAATTGTATGGAGCTAAATTAATACTTTAAATAATTAAAATGAATATTAAATGAATAAGGACCACCCACCACTTGGTGCAGGACGTAGGGATCAGATTTTCATGAAAGATTCGTTCATCCATAAATGTCTCACATTTTTAACAGGAATCAAGTGTTTCTGCTGTGACAGCTCGTTGGTTTGGTCATTTGTTTACTACAAAAAGAGATTTCTTTATTGTCTGCAGCAAACAAAGTATGTTCTGATATTTTTAATGGCTTCTTAATGTAATAAATACGTGTAAAAAGAAAAAAGAAGAGGAGGAGCAAAAAAGAAACATTGAGTACAATCAAAAAAATAATGTTGCTTAAACTCAGTAAAAGACAAACAAAGCAAACAAGAAGAAACCGCTGTGTTCACTGCAAGGCTCCAACTCACATTTCCTGCATGAGAAAAAGTTTGAGCGTTCTAACATCAGGCCACAGGAGATAACTGGAGCTCCAATAGTGTTTTAAACATTTTATCGAACCATAAGGACGTTTTTGATGCCTGTATGTAACAATAAGATGGCGCTTTGAACGGGCTAGAACAGCGTTTTTGATGTACGGTTTGTGCGTGCTAAAATTTTTATTTAACTACGATCGTACAGACAAAACAAACATTTTATGACCGTAATTATCACAATTCTCAGAGTCAGTGATCGATTCTGATTGGTCCTTCGTGTTAGCCCCGCCCCAACGCGCCACAAATGAGCAAAAAGCTTTGAAACAAAAAATTCAGATTAAAAAAAAAAAAGTTCAAAGTGGAAAAAAGATTTGAAACTGAACAAAAGTTTTTAAATTGAAATTTGGAGTTTTGAAACCTAAAAAAA
Source organism: Oryzias melastigma (assembly GCF_002922805.2). Taxonomy (NCBI): domain Eukaryota; kingdom Metazoa; phylum Chordata; class Actinopteri; order Beloniformes; family Adrianichthyidae; genus Oryzias; species Oryzias melastigma. The sequence goes on along the minus strand of NC_050535.1, from coordinate 18,841,412 downwards.
TTGAACATTTGAAGCTGAAAATAATTGTAGTGTGAATGCTTTGTAAGCATATTTTTTGGCACGTAAAAACTCAATCCCACTTTCAGCTTCTTCAGGACATTACTGCTTGTATTTGTGGTATTCATAAACTTTATAGTTTTTGAAATATTGAGCAAAATTTGCCCCTTAGTAATACTAATTGAGAAAGTCTTCAAATTTTAAAATGTAAGTAGATTAGCAACAAGCCTTTAAATATAAATATTAAATATTTTCATGGGTTATGTTTTCATCTTTTATAGTAATTTTCAAAAGATTTGGCCTAATATTTTAGCAACATGCTAACGTTTTTGGCTAATTTGTTTTATACTGGGGTCTTTGAGACTAGTTTAGAGTTTAACTTCTATTTTAGCAACAAGCTAATGTTTTTGACTAATTTAGTTTACCGAGGAATTTTAGGCTATTTTGGAGCTTAGCTTGAACTTAAGAAACAAGCTAGCTTTTTTGGCTAATGCGTCATCTACTGAGGTTTTTTCGGCTAATTTGGAGTTTAGCTCATATTTAAGCAACACGCTATTTTTGCTAAATTAGCATGTATAAGCGATTTTTAAGCAATTTTGCAACAATTTTTTCAGAAATGTAGGTCACATTCAGCGCTCTTTTATAGTTCTTTAACAAAATTTTAGTGAATTTAATATATTGCAAATAGCTTTTGCATTTTCAGCAAATCCTTTCAGTATTTAAAGTAAATTGTGTCACCATTTTCAACAAAAAGCTTCAGCGACTACTTTCAGCAAAACACATTCACTTTAGCATTATCCCAGGTGATACAACTTTTTAGTTAAGTTTATTTTCAAATAGCAAAAAGTTTTAGACAAACACCAATAATTTTTTCAATTTGTTTTATTTGTGTTTCAAACAATATTGGCCCCATTTTAGCTCCATAAAAGTGTGTTTATTAACATTGGTCTGAAAACCGCAGAGCTTCCTGCTGTGAGTCTAATTACAGACCATAATAATAAAAGTGTTGCATAGAGAAGCTCCAGTTGGGACTCCTCTTCATTTTTCTGCAGCATCGATGACGGAGCTCTGTAATATTTTAAAGCCACGTTGCATCTTGTATTAGCATCAAAGTGTTGGTTTTTGGTGAAGTCTGTATTTTATTTGAATTAGTCCCATCTGAAGGGCTGCACGCTGGTGTGGTGGTTAGCACTGTCACTTCCAGCCGTGTATTTGTGTTGTGCGGGCTCTCCGGCCTCCTCCCACTGTAGGAAAACATGCTACATGGGTGGATTGGTGACTAAATTGCCCTCTTAGAAGTGAGTGTCTCTGTCTGTGGCTCCGGGCTGACGAGCGTTTCTGGATGCTTATGTTTGGTCATTAAGCTTCTCTCTCAGGTTTCTTTCCAAAGCGGCGCTGAAGATGAAAAGAGCAGGGGCGTGTTTGCGATGAACACGCAGATCAAACGCGCAGGTCGAACCTGCAACACGGATCAGAAATGTTTCGTGGAGCTTCAAGCCGGCGCTCTGAAGTCAAAAGCGGCTTTTGTGAAACGTCGTTTCTCGAAGCTCCAAATGATGTTTCTGCAGAACAGACGAGATCGTCGGCGTGAGCCCTGCTGGCTTCAGATTTGTACATCAACTCTGAAAGCTGAGCTGTCAGCTGGAGATAAAAACATGAAAGCAGGAGCAGCTTCAGAGATATTTCAGGAGCTCGGTAAGTGGCTGAAGGTGCGCTGAAAGCAGCGTTTACCCGTCACCCCAGCAACTTTCAAAGCCACCCTCAGGTTCTGTCGCCGCGCCGCTGTTCTTACTTTAGGGGGAACACAACTGCTTTGGTTCAAGCCGACGACAATCCACTCTGATTCTGTGCAGAAAGTTTTACCAGGAAAACATCAGCGTCTGCCAGACGCCTCCTTTCTGGGAATGGCGTGGAGGACAGATGGGAGGCGAGCGTTCGCTCTGGCTTGGGCTCAAAATGCCATCTCTGGTAAAAAATTGATCAGCATACGTGCAGCTGCCTCTGGATGTGTGAGCCCTACCTGCATCACCTATTTATCCTCTTCCTCTCAAGAAAGGAAGACGAGAAGTACGGCAGGAAGCAAAGAAAGACGAACTAAATTAAAGCCTTTTACTCTCTGCTAATCAAAGCTAAGTGCTTCAAAGGAAGAAGAGCCTCTGCAGCTGGAATGAAAGGCAGAAGTTGTACTGGAAAATGAGGGAGGCTTAAAGAAATGTGGATAGATTGAGCGCTGCATGAGCTGATGAAAAACCAGCAATGGGGGGTAAAGAGTATTAAAAAAAGAGTGGCTCACGCTCGACTAAACCTCCTTAACCCTTCATTTACCGCCATTGTAATGTGCTGAATTTACACTAATCCCCTTCACTTTCAGCTGCCAGGGAGAATAATCTGGTAATGGGAGGAATGAGGGTCCGAGTGACGGACTCATTCTGCTTCTGTTCCAACACACCTGATTCAGCTCATCAGCTCTTCATCAAGCTCAGCGAAAGCGCAGTAATGACACATTGATTTGGCTCAGGTGTTTGAGCTGAGAAACGTGAACCATGCAGAGCCGAGCGGGGGGTAGCTTGGAGAATGTTCCCAGGAAAACGCAGGAAGCCGGACTCGGACTCGGTGTTGTTTTAAGGCGTCGGTGCCGAACAGCCTCAGCTCAACTGCAGTTTTCCTCATTGAAACCAAAGAACAGGACATTTAAACACATGATAAATGCGCTAAGACGTATTGGCTTTTTAATTTAACGGTGTTTTCACATTTCCAGACAGGCACTTGTGTGTCCTGTCAGTCCCACCCAGGAATAATCAACAGTTGATTAAGGAAACACAAAATCAATTATTCTTTGCCACTGAAGCAGGATATTTTGTTATTAGGTCTTATTCGAGAAGGCAAAGACTGGAAAGAGGGGCATGAAATGCAGTTAACCAGCTTCAGGCTGAACTTTTTACTGGCTTTAGACTCCAAAAGCTGGTGATTTGGCCTGAAAAATTGTCTGTACCGACGTTTCATTAAATACAGATAGTAGAAACCATAGGATGTGGGAATAAAGGGCTGCATGTTAGCATACTTAGTGGCCCACTCTTGGATTTTTTGACCATTTTCCCTAAATAATATTTGCTAAAATTATAAAAAAGAAAAAAAAATATTACAGACTTCATGTCTGAAGCATTTTATGTCCACTTGTCTCAAGACCAATGGACAACATTCCCTTCCTATTGGAATTCAATTTTTCCATTCAGTTTTATTTATATAGCCCAAATTCACATTTTTTTTGCCTCATTAGGCTTTATACCGATTATTTTACAGAAGCAGAAAGTCTGTCATAAAATATAAACAAAAGCTGATTGCTAATCTAAACCGAATAATTAAAACTTTTCCCTGTCCTTACACCCTCCTTCCTATTAAGGAAAAACTCCTAAAAACCAGATTCTGAAAAAAAGAAGAAACTTTAGGGATACCCACATGAGGGAGAAATCCTCTCCCAGGACGAACAGGAGATTTACCAGGACTATTACAGAGGAATTAGCTTATCTAACTCTAAAGCAGGAATGTCAAACTCAATCACACAGGGGGCTAAAATCCAAAACACACCTCAGGTCACGGGCCGAACAGGATAAACATTTATTGAACACTCTAAAACCAAATTTTTAAAACTTTAAAAACCTAACTTTTTTACATAATTACGAACTAGATATATAGCATTACCTGCGATAATGCTAGTGTGAATGCTGGAAGCTGTATGTGAAAAAAACCTAAATTAGCCAAAACAGCTAGTGTGTAAATATTAGCCTAACTCCAAAGTAGCGTTAAAAAAAAAACTTTAGAAAAGCCCAAATGAGCCGAAACAGCTAGCATATTGGTGAAACATTAGCTAAACCCCGAAATAGCCTAAAAATCTTAATAAATGCCAAAATAGTCCAAAAAGCTAGCAGAATGCCAATTTTTAAAACTAGAAAACTGTAACTTTTTAATATAAATATGAATAATAAAAAGGCAGGAATATTATTCTAGAATATTATTCTTGAACAAGTATAGAGAAACACACCTTTGAAATGTTGGAACACGCCCACGACAGTGGAAACAATTTTTCACAGTGTACGCTCATATGGCAAAAAAAGAAAATCACGATTTTTTTCAATTTTATTTCACAATTTCGATTTTATCACTATTTCTTTAAAATAAATTCACATTGACAAAAATGGAATTATAATGATTTTTGTTGAAAAAAGTAAACACATTTTGAACAAATATTTATATTCTAATTTTAATTTCAAATATATTAAAAGAAAACACACAGGGAGGGGGAGGAGCAGCTTGGATTTAAAGTCACAGGCAGTCAACAAGCTTTTGCCTTCTCGGTCTTGCAGCTTTACGTAGAAGATCGTGATAAAACAATCTCTCAAAAATGACACATTGTCAATTATGGAGATCGTAAGACGATTTTATATCATCATATTGCCCACCCCTACCCTCTTTTATTGTGGGAGTTGTATTCTAAAAAAAATAGTTCAATAGAAAAATCCACAAAGAAGTCAACTTTATTATTTTACAATAATTGAATTTTTTTCACATCACACTTTACGCACTTTTCTTAGACAGATGTAATATTTAAAAACTTTCCTCTCTTGTTTCAAACCTTCATAGAAAAAAAAAAATAAGTCCATTACTAAAGTACCCCTAACCATGCCTGACAAAAGTCCTGATTCAACTCCATGTTTTCACTTAGGGCTATGTTGAGCAGTTTTAGGTTGGTATAGACATTTTTGAGTTTGTAGGGGTGCAGCACTTCAGAGGTACACCGCTAACAATTGAATATAAGCTCAAATTTTATTTGCTTGGGCATTAAAAAAAAAATCAGTTGTACCTTTGTACAAAAACCTTTAGTATCAAATCAAAAAGGTACAAAACTGTTGGAGCCTGCGTGTAAGTACCATATATTTGGACCAAAAGGCTCATTAAGCAATCATAGCGGCTCTATAGGGTGTGACTACACTCCCCAGAAGGCCCAGAGCAGGGAGGAGGGCCAAAATCCAAAACACACCCTAGGTCGTGGGCCGAACAGGATAAACTTTTATTGAACACACTAAAACAAAATTTACAAAACTTTAAAAATGAAACTTTTTAACGTAACTATGAATAAAAATACGAAGGAATATTATTCCAAAATAAATAAACTTAAACCTTAAATAACTTTCAATATTTTACTCTCCATAAAAATATATTTTGTCAAAATTATACAAGTTAGAAATAAGCACAAGATAACATCGGGTCATTTATAACAATAAAATAAAAGGATCTGGAGGGCCGGATAGAATTACCCTGAGGGCCGGATCCGGCCCCCGGGCCTTAACTTTGCCACATGTGCTGTACAGTGTTTACCTTTAAAAGTCAGGCGTGGTCTAGAGCTCTTCGAGGCAGCGGGTGAAAGGCCGTCCTGCAGAACCAAAACACAAATCTCTTTGACTGATTTGTTTGCCATCGATCTTTGCGCTCCAAACAACAGAAAATACAGTAGCTGAACATTATGGACCTGGTGCCGGGCCTTGATTCATTCCCTGAAAGCTTTTATTGTTGGTGATTGATCAGATGGCTCATGAAGCCGGATAATCTGGCTCAGAATTGCCCTGCATGTCATTAACAATCCCTCCACCAATTTATTACACTCCATTTAGATAATATTTCCCAGGTATGCTCACAAATCTCAGCAACACTCAGGAAAGCTCGGCTCCAGCTTCATGATCTCCTCATACAATTACAGATTACATATATTGTTTCTGATAGTCTGCAGTTAACCTCAGTTAACATTTCAAAACCACATCGCTCTTTTGACAAATTCTCTCCTTTATGGAGAATCATAAATAACAAATGTTTTTACCCCAACAGAGGCTGTGATATTTGTGGAAGATGAGTTAGGATAGGCTTCTCCTTCAAAGTTAGGGGCTATTTTACACATTAACATGAGCATTAATGGTGTATATATATCTTCAGTGTCAACATAAATTCAAGTGCAGTAGGGTATAGAGGTAAACGAGGCTTCTGTAAAATGATTTATCCTCATTAAGTCTTATGGATAACAAGCAGAACTGAAGATATTTATGATCATTTGTCCTAATTCAAAAATATTAATATAAACTGAAAAATATTACAAGAAAAGTCTGAATCCTTGGATTTAACATCTGAAGGACACCCTTAGACTTCAGTACTTGGCCGTATGTGTGTTTTCTGACAGTAAAGTGGCTCAGTAGCTGTAGTTTAGCAGGTGAAGTGGTCCTCTTCTATCTGCAGGGCTGGCAGATTGATCTCCTGCCTCTCCATATGTGAAGGTGTCCTTGGAAAAGGCCCTGAATCTCCATATAGCTGTGGGTATGCTAATGTGTGACTGTGAAGAGCTCTATGAGACGCTGTGAGTGCTGCAGACAGAACTTAAAATAAGGCTAAAACCGCTTTGGATTTTTGTTACCGTCACACAGGAAGACATTTCACAAGTTCACAAGTTTATTTAATTGGCCCTCAATAAATCATAACCAGCTTTCCATTGCTTGGGACATTTTTTGTTTTGTGTTTTCTAGGGAAAAAAGGTAATTACACCCAGGTGTCACTTATATAGTGTGTTAATTCCACCACTAGGGGGCAGACAACATTTTCTATGTCACTGCCTCTGCGGAGAAAGGAAGGACAGCAGTAGAAATGGGGGATGAACAGATTCAGAGCTGGTTTCATAGAGGAAAATACGTGTTGGCGAGGAGAAAAGGCGCTTTCAAGCTAAGTGGACAAATGCTTACTTTGTCGTTAGGGCTGTGCCAAAATATCAATATTGCGATATATCGCAATATTTAGTCCTGCGATTGATTCTCACTGAGTTCTCACTAAGCATCTGTCTTTTATTTTTGTTAAAAGAGCTGTAAAGCGTTATATTTGTCATTCGGTGAGACGTCTCTTTGGAGGTAGATAGGGGCGCACGTTTTAAGACGTTTCGCGAGCACTAATGTGCCCGGCAGCTACTTGAATTATTCAGTGGTTACTCTGTTGTTTACAACAATTTTGCACTAAGTAGTAGCTCTGCTGTTCATGTTTTCTCTTGTTAGCACTGAATTTTACAGATAATTTAAATTCAATTGGTGACAATGTTTGACAAATACATAGTTTTACCGATTTGCACTTGAGTGTCTATTTGTTTCACAAAATAAGATACACGTGGTTTATTATGATTATGTTCAAGCTAAAAAACAAATGGGGATATATTTTCACAAAAAACATGTGTTTTTCTATTTATTGTGAGTTATTAGAGATAGTTTTACCAATTATCGCAGTATCACGATATTGTGAGCCATGTATCGCATCGTATTGTGAGGTACCCAGTGATTTCCAGCCCTATCTGTCGTACTTCATGGGTTGGAGAAAGTCATGTGCTGGGTTAGCAAACAGGTAAACGTCATACTCAAAGTATTTTCTATGTTACTAATCATAAAAGCTATGACAGATTAAAAACGTGTTTCTAAGTATTTGTTTGTTTAAATAGTTGTGAATCACGAGCAGACGAAAAAATGCAGTTGAAAAAGCTTGTAGTTGTTGGGTTAGATCTACAATCGGCGGGCTGCAGACTTCCTGTTCCGCTCCATTCTGATTCATCCACTTCCAGACAAATAGATCCATGATCGTCTTTGTTTTCCTCGTCTGAGCAGGAATCTGGATCTAAATTGTGCAGCTGGATCGCTCCAATATTGCTCACTAATGTTAGGTTTGAGTTGTGATAGCTGGAGAGAGTGTAAGCAAAGGGATGATGGGAAGTGTGTGCAGGCTTACACCAACCATCCCAGTGGTCCTACCCACAACTCAGAGTTCTTGCTGCTCTGCAGAAACGATGTCCTAGAAAACAACACAAGATTTAGGTTTTGGCAAAAACTGCATAATTATATTTAAAAGCACTGGGAACGCTTAGACAGTAGATCAAACGCTGATTGGAGCGTCATTTTTAGAGCTAAAGAACCGTTTGTCTTGATATTTCTGAGCTATACGTCTGTTCTTTAGCAAATGCTGTTGCAGAAACATGCTTCTCTTGCTCATTTTTGGAGTTTAAAGGACAATTGGCTGTAAAAATGTTCAATGTGTAAATGAATGAATTCCATCAGCTTAACAAGTCAATAACATCACACAAATTAAGCCGAAAAGAGGATCAAAGTGAGGAGGCTGGAAGGTCTGAAGTATCAGGATAACATGATTTCACTCCTGATAACACATGAAGGTCCACACAGCTCCTGAAGGAAATAGAGCGAGATGGATTTATAGAGACTAAAAACCGCACAAAAACAACACACACACACAAACACATAAAGGGTGACCAAAGCAACCCGTATTGACAGGCCATCTCCTGAGATCGTGATGTCCAATCAGACACCCATTGAGTGTTGCACGCACACACCAGCAGCTCTCCATTTACCTTATCCCACTCCAGTGTGCCGCTGTCAGATGAAATGAGGGAGCAGATAAACACCTGGATGAGAGTCTCCACATTTTTCATTTCGTTCAATCTTGTATCTTCTTGTTGTGGGAGAAGCAAAGCACTTAAACACACAGATCGGGGTTCTGCAGAGCCCGCCGTTCTCAGAGACGTGGGTTTCTTCACATTGCACCATCATAGATGGGGAGAAATCTTGTCTAAATGTCAATTTGTTTCAAATCTCTGTTTATGTCTGCATTAAACAAATTAGAGACCCTTTAATCTAGTTTATAAAAGGGGCGCATTTGGAAGTGTTGCAGCTACTGTTGCTGTCATAACACACACTTTTTACAAGTGTTTATCTTGAGCTTTAGAGAAAAGTCCAAAATGATGCTAACGTTTAATGGAATTTCCCATAGAACGGCTAATGCTAACGCTCGGTCGACCTAAACATTGATTGCTGACTCAATGAACATCATTATAAACTAACAGGCATGAATTTTGCAAACTTTTTTAATGAAATATATTTTAAAGCAACCATTTGTGGTCTAAAACACAGTTTTTTCTTCATACTTTCTTCTTCTTCTTGAATAAGGTGTACTCCTATAGTGCAATCGCCACCTAGTGGTCAAACTGAAACGTCCTCCAGGAGAAGCAGAACAATGTTTCCAATGTTAATGATCTGAACATTTTAGTTAGAACTTCTCCTTTAGAGAATCCATGTAACACTGGATGATATTAACAATCTCATTATTTCACTGATACATTTACAGTATGTGAACTGGATCAGATTCATATAGATATATTCAAATTACATAGTAGATTATTAATGCATTTCTAATCAAATGTGTATAAATGTGTAAACTCAAAGTTGAATTGAGTGAATCAAAATAATAAAAAAAAAATTGGCATTGAATCAATCCAGGTTCTTGTGAATCGAATCATTTCTAGAAAATTATTATCGATACCGAGCTCTAATCTTCAATCTGAATCCCTTTTGGTAGTCACAGGATTACTGGAGCCTATCGCAGCAACATTAGGGCCAACAGCTCCTTTTGCCCTAAAAAACTTGACATTTTCTCACTTTTTTAGATACATATGCCCTGAGAAGTGAGATTTAAAAGAAACAAAATCTAAATACATAATTTTAAAACTCTTTTTGAAAAGTTTTCCAGAACTCTCAGCTCCTTTTTGGCAGCACTACCACTAACAGCACCGTCGACACGGAGGTGTTCCCCAACCCTGGGACCAAATCACCGTGAAGGCAGGCAGCAACAAAAGGTTTTACTAGATATTGAGCTAAATAATATCTAGTAAAAAGCTTTACTACCTTCTAAGAAGCTGTACAGTCACAGTCCCCTGTACACACATTCACACACTGATGACTCCACTGGTGCCAACCTGTAACCACCAGGAGTAATGTGGGGTTCAGTGTCTTCCTCACGACACTTGGAGTGGGAACCAAACCTGTGATCCTCTGATCAAAGGTCGGCCGCTCTACCTCTACTGAGGCTCTACATTATTCACAATCTAACCTTAAAGTGGCTGATAATAAAACGCTGATGACAGCATTTAACCGCATCATCTATGCAAAACCCCTTATGCACTTGTAACGCTGGTTTGTGTGCAAATGTGGTTTTGTGTGTATCAGGCAATTAGTGTGTGCTATTAAATGATTTGTATGCGGAGGAGCCATTTGAATTCATAGTTTGTTTTAAGTTTCAAGTTGTGCGCGTGTAAAGTTTTTGATATTTGAATGTAGATACACAATTGCAAGGACACACTTATGCACAAATTGTATTTTATGAGTACAAATGAAGTATTACACACACATACAGTGCTTTTCTACCTTGATTTAACCTTTTAACACTCTTTGACTGTTTACAAAGCTAACATAAGTCCAACGGATTCTGGGCTCAAAGCTGGTTTTCTTCACAAAACAACAGCTGGTTTACTTGGATTTTGTTACCACTTCACTACTGTAAAGGGTTGCATTTCAGCATTAAGCTGCTTTTCTCCGCTTCTGAATCCACTGTTAGTATGTTAATTATGTAAGAATTACTTTAGTTCAAAGAAAATGAACACTATGACAATTTTTTATTTAAAAAAAACGTTCCCAGTAGTGTTTTAATTTTTATTATAAAAATTTTAACCAAAATCCCACAACCTAAATGTATTAAAAACCATTTTTCATGTTGATCTGAAGCCTCTGTTTCCTAAATCTCCTCTGAGGGGGCGTGGCTTTTGGAGTGGAGCAGCCCCACCCCTGATCCTCCGACTTACTATAGGACACTTCAGCTCTTGGATGGTTAAGGCGGGAAATGAACTTGCTATCCAGCTATCAAAGGTTAACTGATGGACCTCTGCACTACATCTGCCTATTTAATCCATGATAGGATGGAATTATGTTACTTCCTCTTGAAACAATTGACTCATTCTCTTATTTTGAAGGAAAATAATAGCCATTCCTCCCTCAACAGTTGGACTGGAAGAGACAGGATGATCGCTGCTGTTAGGTTGTCAAAGTTTTTTTTTTTATTGTAGGATTAGACGGTAAACGTACTTTATTCTCAGCTTCCTGTCAGCCCGTGGTTCAGAGTTACTCCCCTACAAGTCTTTGAAACAGCTCAGTGTCATCCCGTTTCTGAACTTTCAGAGTTTAGGTCAGCCTGCGTTGTTGATACCCCGCATGTTGGAGTCTCACTGTATCAGGATGGACAGCTCTCACTGCTTTCTGCTTGAAATTCTTTTCACTGAGAGAACACTGGCTTTGCTTGAGGAACCAAAGAAAAACCCCTCTCCCCATCCCCGTCCCCCTCTGGGCCATCCCTGCTATCCTCCCGCCGAGCTGAAGCAAAGCCTTCTTACATATCCACACACAGTCACACAGATGCGCTCCAGCAAAGGTTATTTACCAACCGTAGAAAAGGAAATTTTCTGGATATCTATCTTAATCCCTTTTTTGACTCGTCTGAGCCGCGGCGAGGAAAGTGAGCTGCAGATGGAAGAAGAGGCTTTAAGAGACGGGGCAGAAACGTGAAGTATCAGACAAATATGCCTCATGCTTCCCACTTCCTCTTCAGAAATGAAAGCACTCTTGTTTGGGTTTAACGTTTAAGAACAATTTCTCATAAAGCCGTCGACAGGGAGGGTATTCATGTGGAGCGTTGGCGTGTTTAATGCTTTAGATAAAGAACACAAAGTGTAGATGTTCTCAGGGTCAAAACTGATGTGGATATCTGAAGAATACCTTTAGATACTCATTTTAAGTAAAACTTAAAGAAAGTATTTTATTCTAAAGGGGCATCAAAGTTAAAAAAAAAAAAAAAATGATGTAAAAAATACCTCGGGGCTACATTCAAAAATGGAAAAAAATAAAATAAAATTTTAGTTACTAACCATTTTTCTAAAAATTAAGGTGAAAAAAATGTTTTTGGTTAGTAACAGTTACTATCTGGTGCGCAACAGCTACTATTCAGAATGTCCAGACTACTTTAATTTTTACCAAAAAAAGTTCTGGTTAGTAACTGGTGCACACCACGTAGTAACCATTTTTTAATGAATCAAAATGAATTTACTATTTCTTTTGATTGTTTCTTTTAATGTTTTATGTAAAGCACTTTGAATGGTCTCTTTACCTGAAGTGTGCTTTACAAATGAACTTGCCTTACCTATAGAAGTCTATGGAATTTTGGCTTATTGGATCCAGGAGGTACTTCCTGTTCTGAACACACTATGTCCACTTCCTATTCACAGTTAATAGTAGTTACCCAACGTCAAAATAAAATTTTTGGATAGATTTTTGAGAACCTTGTTCCTCAGAAATCTGTTCCAGGACAGTAACACAACCAGAATTCACACATAAGACACAAATGGGATTTATGGTGCAAAAATTAAGAGAACAAACGCTTGCAGCTCCCTTCATCATGGTTTCTTGCAAAATATTTTTAGACTATTTTGATATTTACTATATTTTCCAGAGTATAAGTCGCAAGGGTAAAAAATATCTAATCAAGAATAAGAAAACCATATATAAGTCACACTTTAAGAGAAAAGTGTGACGTTTCAGAACAAATCCGCCAAGCCCAGCGTAGCTAAAATAAATAAATGAATACTAATCTTTTGATCTGTATAAGATAATTGAATTTTAAAAGGGAATCAGATTCTTTTCCGTGGTTGTTTTGGACGACACTTCTTCTGCTGCTGCCAGTAGAAAATACTCAGATGCAGCGCCCTCTAGTGGGTGGTAGAGGAAACAAGTGCTAAAAGACAGCCGGTGTTTACTGGGAAAATAACAAATGAGCTTATTTATGTTTTTAAAAAAAATCACAAATAAGGAGCTCCTGAGTATAAGTCTCACCCCTGACTAAACTATGAAAAAACCATAGACTTATACTCCGGATAATACGGTATATATATATATTGAACTTTTTTTTTTTTTTCTTTTTTTTGCTATTTGACTAGAGTTTACTCGTTAGATCCTTATCCGAGTTCAGGTGAGCTTTACCCGTAAACACAGCAGACTACCTGAAAAAAGCACTCCCTAAAACACTGCAACTTTTTATCTAAATGACCTTCTTTCAATATTCCACTAAAAATATTCTGGTTAACCCACAAACAAGTGCTGTGGTATCCACGTCCCATATTCCCTGTCTGATATGGAGTCAACATTTACATATGCACAAGCGGCTGTCTCTGGGGTTAGTGACTGACACATCTGTGGCAGGTTATTGTTAGAAACCAGCAAATATCCCCCGAGTTCACGTCTGCCGCTTTGTTTCTCATTCCTGTCATCTGGCCTGCGGGGAGCCGGGCTGCTTCCCAGACCGGCTCTCATTGGACCTTATCTCCTCCCCTGCAGGCGAGATAAGGAAAGCAGGCTTGTTAATATAGTGGCGCGCACGTTCATGCATGCACATGAGTGACAGAGGAAGCAGAAATAGCTCTCTCCTTGCTCCCACATTTGAATATTATCAAACCGGAGTGCTATCTCATCACAGATTAGCAGCTGACTCTGACATGCTCATTGTTCGGCCTTTTCTCTCGCCGTATCTCCACCTTGTTGGGCTGTCAGTCAGTCTTGTGTCTCTTTTTGTTTTACGTTACAGCTTTTTTCCCATCATCCCTCAGTGTCCCTCGTGTTAGTGCGAAAGAGATTTCATTTCATTACAGCTCTCTCCACTTTGGCCCCCTCTCTTGTCGTATTTAGGGGTAGTTCACAGCTCCTGTTAGCTCGATGATTATTTTAGAATTTCAGAAATAAGGAGCACGTTTGTTCAGACCTGGGCTCATATCCAAACAGAGCCAGACAAAAAGCTCTGATTAAAACCTATTGAGCCAAACGGTTCCACATCCCCCCCTCTGTCAAATACCAGCCATCCCTGCGTGGTACAGTCATTTATTTTAATTACAGTTGCAGCAGGCTGGATGAGCGGAGGGTGGAGGCAGGTTTCATCCTGTTCAGTGGCGTGAAAAGAGCGACTGCTTCCTTGGGTAAAGCTTCAGGGCCGCTCGCCGTTCGCTGAATGTCAACAAACACGCGCCAAGAACAACCCAAGCTAATGGAGACCGCTCACAAAAGCATTCGCAACGTTACCGAAACGACCTGCCAAACAGCTTCACTGTCACCCAAAAGCAGTTTATAAACTCAAGCACGAGCTGCCATGCTGCTTTGGGTGGCACAGTTTTATTTAGCACAAAGGAAGAACATTTGGAACCAGGAACAAGATGTTTTCTTCTGATAGAATGGCAGCTGTAAGCTTACACCAGGTGGAGTGAACGCCTTTTTTTTAGCTTTGGGGATTGCAACACTGTCTTTTGTAAGGATGTGTTGTTTGCTTCGTATACAGTTTCAGTTCAGTTAGTAAAAAAGTATATAATTACAGCTCCAAGACAGAACAATTGTAAAATCATCCAGAAATGGTTTGGGAATACTTTGGATTTCTCTAGTTCATAACAAAATGTGCTAAAACTACATTACAAACACATTGTTTTTTAAACTGCATTTTTTGACTAATCCAGGTTCATAACAATTGCAATACAGAAATTCTCAGAAATCCAATTATAATCTTAATTTACTTTATATGTGTCCCCCAACATCAGAAAAAATACTACAAGAACGTGTTAAAAGCACCATTTTTATTGGAGTTGATCTTTAAGTCATGAAAGTGCATGGGTCTGTCGCATGTAAGGGATAATACCCAACGAAGTGTGTATTATAAGAAATGAACGTACGCCGCTGAGGCCTGAGCTGTCCGCCGCGGAGGACGGTTGATTCCACAAAGTGCGTTCATTTCATAATGTGCACTTTGAAGGGCATTATCCCACTTATACCATGGTAACTTCAAAAATAAATAAATATTCAATCAATAATTGAGTACTTTGTTCTTGTTATTTCTTCGGTTTAGATTATTTGAAGCGTGATGCGGCTTGTTGTCATGGTAACATGGCATCACGCCATTGGCATCAACTGCAGCGGCAAAGTTTTGCGCTTTTGAGAGGAAGACCTGAACAAACGTGGATTTTTTTTGTCTTTTTCTGAAGTTAAGCCTTTAGTGAGCAGCTGAAAGACAAACACAATCAGCTTCCGTGTGTGTGTTTTATTTTACAGCAGGTTGGGAAGACTCCGCTCTTCTGACCTGCTCAATAAACAGAAACACCATTTAGTTCGCTGAGTGCTGTCTTATGAGTAGTAGAATAACTCATTAAAAAAAAAATTCAAAAATTAGCCTAGCATTATGGGGCGGGGGGTTGACTAATTTGTCAGTATGAACTCCTTTACATTACAAAAGAAAACCGATATAGATGCTGATCGTCACGACTGGTTTAAAGCATTTCTTACCGCTTGTTTTTGTCCAAATGACACAAAAGTTTGTTTAAAGAAGCTGGCGCAGTGATACAAAACATTTCTTCTGTGTGACCGGAACTTCTCTTTTAGGTGTGGTTTTTAATCCACACCCAACAACCAATCAGAATCGAGTATTCACATGTTTCCACATTTATGAATTACATTCAGGGATCAATTTAAGTCCCAGTGATTAATTTAAGTCCCTTTTGTGCATTTTCACCGCAATCCTGGAATTAATTTTGAAAGTATTTTATTTGCTGACTTTAAAAACAGAAGCAAAGTGTAGGACGCCTAAATGATCTTTATTCTGTAGCAGCTGAAGTTGAGTCATTAACATGTTTTAAACAAAACTTTGTGCAGTTTCTGTCACACAGCGCTATTGGAAACAGGAAATGATGCTTTTATCAAAAGAAAGCAAACGTTTCTATGAAATACTGACTGTTATTGCTCTTTTGGATATAAAAATGATCAAACTGTTGGTTTAAATATTCAGCATTAACATCAACATCTCTCTGTTTTAATGAAGGACATTTGGCTAATTGGCTAATTAAGCTAATTTGGAGCAAAATACTTCATAGTTACTTAAATTAAAATGGAAACATTTGCCAAAAGAAAAAAATGTGCATGATTATGAATTATTGAGCCAGCCTATTATTATAATAAATAGCTATAACTTTGTTTATTTATCTAAATACAGTCATGACAGACAATAACTGTTAACAACTGATTGGGTTTGAGAGACTAAAGAAACTTCATAACACGACTTTTCAAAACCTTGAAGTACAAGCCTCTATTTGTATCTCCTTGTCCTGATCAATGAGCTCCATGTCCTGCAGCTCTGTCTTTAATATGAATGCCAGGTCCTGCGTGCATGTTCTCACTCTTCAGCCGCTCTCTGAGCCTTACAGTCCAATTACATCAGCTGTCTCCCGGGCTTCGCTCCTGGCTCTCTGAGTGCGTCCGTGTCGTTTGCGGCGGCTGAAGTCCCTTCTGATGTTTGCAATGTTTTCCTGGTGCTTTTAAGAGCTCACACAGCAAGCCCACCTGTCTGTCACACACAACCCATCTTTACAAAGAAGAGACCCATAGAAGTGGCTGCAGCGACTTCTCTTATCGTTCTCTTGCAGTTTGACAGGTAGCTTTGTTTTTAACACCAGGCAGGGCTGCGCCTTAATCTGTTCCAAACCTGTCCTGCAGACCCCAATGTTTCCCTGAAACCAGGAGAACTTTGTGACACTCATATTAAACACTCGTTTGAACAGTCGGACGCAGGATTTTGTTTGCCTCCATGATAAACCAGCTTATCTCAATACACAGTTCAGTAAAAAAAACAGAAAGTAAAACCAAAATCCTAATCCATGCGTTACTGTTCTTTCAGGTTCACTAATCCAACATTTAGGTTAAGTTTCTGGATTAAAACACATCATGCTTTTCAAAGTCACTTATTTTTACAGTGTACTTAAGAATGAATATAAATCTTCTACTTTAGGACTTTATATTTGTGACATGCCTTAGTCACAACTGCCCTTTTGGGTGGAAACGGACTGTTTGCAGGTGAAAACTGCGCAAACTTGTTCAAGGCACACAGGAGTCCCTCACAGCATAACAAGGTCATAGACTTGAACCATTCACATTTTTGTACATAGAGTTGTAACGGTCGTGAAAGCTTGCATTGGTACGTGTGAACGCAAAAGATTTGGACACAAAAGTCTTAAACATGCGTTTACATAAACTTAAAGTCTCCCTATGACTATTTTTTAATAAAAAAAATAAATAAAAACTTCCCAGTAATGTTTAAATTATGATGATAAAGTTTTTAACCCACAACCTAGATGTCTTAAAAAGCCATTTTTGATGTTGTTTTGAAGCCTCTGTTTCCAAACTCTCCTCTGAGGGGGCGTGGCTTTTGGAACGGCGGCTCATTTGACTGCAGTCAATGTGAAGATACCATCTTCTCTTCTCCAGAACCTGAACTAGACACTAGGA
Source organism: Oryzias melastigma (assembly GCF_002922805.2). NCBI lineage: Eukaryota > Metazoa > Chordata > Actinopteri > Beloniformes > Adrianichthyidae > Oryzias > Oryzias melastigma. The sequence continues at coordinate 18,824,151 of NC_050535.1, read as the reverse complement.
ACAGATGAGGGTTTAGTGCATGTGCAGCAGAGCTGTTGATGAAAAGAAGATCATTCATTCAGACAGAGTCTGTCCAAGACACTTTGATTGATTTAAAAGGAGAAATACTCAGAAATGTATAAACAAAATGATTTCTTATTACATTTGTTCTCTTTAAGAAGAAAAATGACACACAGACATGTTAAAAAAAAAAAAAAATGAAAAAGCCTAAATTAGCCAAAACACCTAGCATAGAGCTAAAATATTAGCTTAACTACAAATTAGCCTAAAAACTTAAAAAATTCTAAATTAGCCAAAACAGCTAGTATGCAGCTAAAATATTTGCCTAACTCCAAAATAGCCTAAAAAACTGATAAAATCCTAAATTAGCCTAAATAGTTAGCATGTAGCTGGAATATTAGCTAAACTTAAAATTAGCCAAAAAAATGAAAAATCCTAAATTAGCCAAACCAGCTAGCATGCAGCTAAAATATTAGATAAACTCCAAAATAGCCTAAAAAACCTTAATAAATGGCAAAATAGTCTTAAAAAAACTTGAGAAAATGTCATCAAAGAGGTTTCTTTGTGTCCTGTTGACATTACAGATCACATTTTTATATGCGAATGATGAGAAGAACGCATTTTTAGCATCATAAAGATCTATCCCAGCTTGCAGGACTCCACACACCGTCTCCTTGAGGGCAGATATCGACAGCGAGGAGGAGAAAGCTCCTCTGAGCAGTTTGTTTGCTCGGCGGGGCGGGGGTGGGGGGTGCAAATCAGACTCATTATGGTCTGTGGCTCTCTTGGAGTGTTTGAATGAATATTTGACATTTCCTCCAGATGAAAACCCTCAAAATCAGCTTTGTTCTCTGCCAACACGACCCTCCACAGGAGGGTTTAAGAGACCCTTCACCGCACTCCTCCTCAGTCCTTTTTCATCTGTAATTTCAGCGTTTCAGGAAGTACAGCGCTCTGAAATATTTATTATTGTTCGTGCAGATCCATTTGTTGTAGCTTCGGTTATTGCCACTAGCTCTGCTGGTAATTCTCAAAGTGGTTCCCGATGCCACTTAATGGATCTAAATGGACGGTCGGGCGCTTTCTAGTAAACGGTTAATGTTATATTCACTGGTTTGTAGCCACAGAGGATGTTAAAGAAATCTGAGAGGGTTTGCTACTTCTGGAGATGAAATCAGAGTGTTACATCCAACCGCAAACAGCCACTTAAGACGACTTTTTTTTATCTCGGGTGAGGCAGAACATAATGGAAGATGATGAAGCGTGATTTTTTTTTTTTTTTTGTTCATTTTTTCTGTTTGTGCTCCAGAAAAATTAAAAAAAAAAATGTAAATAGCCGTTATTAACATTTTTTATTCCTGTTGATTCTATCAAGGCAATAGCTAACTCGCAGTCAGTGTCATATTTAACCCTTTAACGCCTGAGGCGTCGCCACGAACGCTTAAACACAAAATCTTTAACACACTGTAATTTTTAAATTGTTAACAAGATCAATGTAATTCCAGTAGATTGTGAAGGAGAAAAGCGGAATGACATTAATCATGTTAACATTTAAAAAATGAGATTGGATCAAAGAACATAAACTTGGGAGCTCTGATGTTAAAAGGTTAAGATATTTAATAACTAAAAGTCAGTGTCTACGTCTGTCATTCACATAGGGACTATAAAAGGACAGAAAACATGGTGCTTTAAAGAAAACAAACACAATTTAGAAATCTGAATAGAAACAAACTTTAAGTTTAAAACAGTAAGCTCATAATGATCTAAATATGTAGTAAAATTCCTCTAATTTAAATCAAAAATCCAAAGGTAAGAAAAAAAATGACTTAAAAAAATAAAAACTTAATGATTCTCTTGTTTGATTAAATTTAGAGGAACTAATATTTCACTCAACTTTCATTTTTAAAAATAAATAAAATACAAATGAGATATTTAAAAGAAATGTCCAGAAAGTAGTAGTGAATACATTAGCCAGTGGTAAAGAAACTACAATACAAGCGGTTTTTATCCATTTAGATCATTAAAAACGATGCTTTGGTAACACTAAATAAGATAAGATTATTAGTGAGATTCCTTAAAAAGCTTCATTAACACATTAACAAACATTATCAATTTGTTTATAGTAGGGCTGCCACGATTAGTCGACTAATCAACGGCTAATTGACTATCCAAATAATCGACGACTAATTTAATAGTCGGTTACTCATTACTTTATATTTTATGGAGTCAGTGTAGTAAAGTTGAAAGTTATAGTGGCATTATGCTAGCTTTTTAGACAATTTTGGCATTTTTTATTTTTTATAGGTTATTTTGGAGTTTAGCTAATATTTCAGCTACATTCTAGCTGTTTTAGCTAATTTAGGAATTCTTCAGTTTGTAAAATTAATTTGGAGTTTACCTAATATTTCAGCTACATGTTGCCTTTTTTGGCTAATTTAGGTTTTGTTTTAAAAGTTTTTTTAGGCTATTTTTAAGTTTAGATATTTTTTCAGCTACATGCTAGTTGTTTTGGGTAACCTAAGTTTTTTTCTGTTTTTTAGGCTAATTTGGCATTTGGCTAATATTTTAGCTGGCTATTAGCTTCAGCGTTTTTAGTTGAACTACTTTACAATATCTTCTGCATGTCCTGTGAAACGACTGGAGCTAACGATGCTAGCAACTGTTGCTAAGGACTTTTCTGAGGACCAGATCCAACGACAATAGCAAGTGCTAAGTTTATACCATAAAGCTGAAACATCACAAAGCTATCATCGAAACGACACACGACAAAAGCACAAACCTTTTCTTCTCCTCTGTTACCTTTCCCCGTAGTTTTGTAAAGCATTACAACACCACCTCATTCTCTCGTTTACTCACCTGATTCACTGATGCCTGCTCGCCATCAGCAATGAATCTGTGTGTGATTTACAAGAACGTAACAGCTGCATTTTTTAAGAGGACATCTGTTTCACTTCAACACAAAGTACTTTAGTAAACAAAACTGTTTAGTCAAAAGCTTTTTGTTAATTATTTATTTTTATTTAGAGGTAATTCTAAACTAAAATGATTATGTTGCACAAATAACTTGATAAAAAAAAAACAATTTGTTCTTTATAATCTATTATTCATGCTGCAACAATACAATTTCCCTTTGGGGATTAACAGAGCTTTATTGAATTGAAATGATTGTGCTGCATTTTCATGCTTTATCCTAACTCTTCCTCCTTTTTTCCGGGCTTTTATAAACTGCTACGGAGGCTGCAGTTTCAATGTAAATGTGCCAAACTCTGTTTACTTCATTTCCATTGCAGCACCAGCCTCTCCGATGTTTGCTGACTGTGCAGCAGGACAGGAAATATCCCTAATGTATTCTATTTGCACGTGTGGTTATTGATGAGTGAGACTAAAGGTTACTAATACGGAGTCGGGACAGAAAGCCAATCCCTTTCTGTGTCTTAAAAGGCATTTATAAAAGTCCCATTTGTGAAAGCAGAGATCTGCATCAGCTGTTTAACATGTTCTCTGTAGAGCGTGGTTCTATTTCTTTTGATAGAAAACACATTGCATAAGCAATTATTGCACTAAACAGGAAGTAGCTAGTGTGGTAGCATGAGACGGGCCACAAGCTGCTGAACAATTGCATATTGTGTTGGTAGACTTTGAAGATGTAAAGAAAGTGTACTTTTTCAGTTTTTAGATCAGAAGTGTCAAATTCAATCGTACAACTACAACTTACATTTTAAAACTGTAACTTTTTAACATAATTATGAACTAGTTATATAGCATTACCTGTGATAATGCTAGTGTGACTGCTTTAAGCTGAATGTGGCCACAGAAGATTTTAGTGCTGATAGCTGAAGATACTGAAATTGATAACTGAAAAGACTGAAGCCGGCTACAATATTAGATAAATGCCAAATTAGCCAAAAAATAAAAAATAAAAAAAAGAAACTTAGGTTAGCCAAAACAGCTAGCATGTAAATATTAGCCTAACTCCAATATAGCCTAAAAAACTTTAAAAGAAAAGCCTAAATTAGCCAAAGCAGCTACCACGTAGCTGAAATATTAGCTAAACTCCAAAATAGCCTAAACAAAGCTAGCAGAAGGCTTTTAGGTGATTTCAGTCCTTGTTTTATGTTTTACTGTTGGATTTTATTACCTCTCTGTTTTGATTTGATTTTATGCTCTTTTTGTAAATTTCGTGATTCTTTCTGGGAAAAGTGCTATAGAAATATATATTTTTTATTTTCTAGCTGTATAACTTCAATCTAATCACACTGTATTTGTAGAGCATTTTTCCTACAAAAGTACTGCATTTTCCAGAGTATAAGTCGCTGTTTATTTTCATAGTTTATTTAGAGGTGCAACCTATACTGAGGAGCAACTTATTTGTGATTTTTTAGAAATATAAATAGGTTCATATATTCATTATTTTTCCACTTGCAACCGGTTGCTCCTAAGTGGTTGTTTCCGCTAACAACCACTAGAGGGCGATGTATTTTCTATTGACAGTTCCAGAAGAAGAAGTGTCGTCCAAAACAAACAAGGAGGAGAATATGATTGTTTTCCTCCTAAATTTTGATATTTTTCTCGTTTGCATCAAAACATAATAATTCTCGTTTTTATTTTTCACCATTGTGAATATAAAAGTGAGACTTATACTCCAGAGTGACTCATATATGGTTTTCTTCTTCTTGATTAAACGTTTTTTCCTTCTGCAACTTATAATTAGGAAATATGGTAGCTAAAAGTTCTTCACATAAAAACATATTCAATTTAAAAACCAAAAGCAAGACAAAAGAAGAAAAATGATAAAACCCATACAAACATTTGCTTAGCATTCATAGTCTTTCATGTAGTATTCAAGTACTGCTGTGTTTTAGCTTTTTTGAGAATTTTCATCTATTTTGGCAATTCCTAACACATCAGGCATCTATAGTTTGTAGTCCATCTTTTCACGATTCTTTAACAATCCTTTACCTGTTTTTACATGTTCTGTAGCTAATTTAGAAAATCACAATTTATTCTAATCTGTAGATTATGACTCAGTATTTTATGAACTACAACCTTTCAGGTTATTGGACACCTGATATGTTCTTCATCCAATTTATTATTGTGTAATTATTTTATATAGTTTAATATGTAATTGAGCATTGAAAGTCTGTTTGGTATTTTGTGTTATTATTTATATAATTAAATACATATTTTAACTATATAATTCATCCTAGATTTTATTCTGTGTGGATTTTTTCTGCCAAAACCAACAACATTTTTGGATGATAGAAACGGGTCTGCAGTATTTCGGATGTCCACGGCCAGAAATCCTTTTTACCACATTCTCCTGCTCTCAGGTGGCCCTCAGGACAGAAGAATGCCTCTTGTTTTTCCTTCTGTACTTCATCACTACTGACAGGTGTCCCTGCTGAATCGCTGGGTTTGCTCCGGAGTTTAACTCCCACCTCTTCATTATTTCCCCTAAATCTTGAATTCAGCTTTTTCTGTGAGCTGCTTCTGAAGTGTTCCCTTACCTCTGTGCCTAGAAAGGGGCTTTCAGATTGTGCATCCACCCAGCCCAGAAAGTGTCAGAATTGACTCATTTAATCCAGCACTTGGACTCATTTTTACCAGTATTTTCATGCGAAATAAATGTACAAAGGAAGAGGGACGCTTCCATCTTCGCCTGCTTTAATATTAACATTTTAAGCTGATGGTTCCTGCAGTGTAGCGCTTTAATTCAGGCGTGATTTATCCCTCGGTAAACGCCAGCAGCGGTATCTCCACTAGATGAAAGTAAAAGTCAAGATTCTTCCCACATTTCCTTTTCTTTCCTGCCTTCATTACTTTTTCATTTTTACACATTCATTCTTCTTAGTGTGTGAATATTTCTTCAAGTCTTTTTTTGAAAGTGTATTCTTAACTTCTTCAATCGGTTTATTAAAACCAGAAAGACCAAGGGCGAGTCTTTGACGGAGAGTGAAGTGGAGGACAAGAGCGAGCATTCACTCAACAGTCGGCTTCTTAACTGCTGAAAGCTGTTTGGTCCTGTGAGCTGTGTGCTTCCTCTTTAGTCCAGCTGTCAGGTCTGCTCCCTTCTTAGGCAGACACTCACTCTGTCTGTGGGCCCTTCATTCAGCCTCGGACCCATTAGTTCCTGGAATGTAACCTGACACTGGCTTAACCTGGCAATTGTTTAATTGCATAACTTTTAGCGGAATAAGCTGAAAGTTACTAAAAATAAAACGGTTCAATACATTCCTGATGCTTATTTGCATTATTTTTGAAGCTATAAGTGTAAAGCTGGAGAAGTAAGCCGAAAAACCCCTCAGTAAATGAGTAATTCACCAAAGGATATTGCTAAAATGTTAGCTAAAGGCTAAATTAGCTTGGAAAACCTTGGTAGATGCCAATTTTGCTTGAAACATCTAGCATATTGCTAAATTATTAGCAAAAATCCAAATTTCCTTTAGAACATCAGTATATACAAAATGAGCCAAAACAGCTCGCATATTTCTGATATGTTAGCTAAAAGCCAAATTACCATGAAAAATCTTGGTAGATGCCAACTTAGCCAAAAAAGCTAGCACATTGCTAAAATATCACCTTAACTCCAAATTAGCCCCCCAAGACCCCCAATAGATCCCAAATTAGCCAAAAAAGCTAGCATGCTCCTAAAATGTTAGCTTAACTCCAAAGTAACTCAAAGTTAGGTGCAACCGGTGCGAACTTTTAGTCTAGAGCCCCGTTTTAGCTAAACTCCAAAACAGCCTAAAAAATCTTAGTAAATAACAAAATAGTCCAAAAAGCTAGCAGAATGCTAAATTTAAAAACTGTAACTTTTAACATAATTATGAATAATAAAAAGGAAGGAATATTATTCCAGAATAAATCAACTTAAACCTTAAATAGCTTTCAATATTTTTGTACCACCCATCCTATGCAGCTAGTTAAATATCTCTGTTATTATAGTGCTATCGCGATGGGCGGGCTCCTGAGTAGGATTGTTTGGACGGATTTATGGTTTAAACAAAAATACCAAAACATAACATTTAATATAAAAATTGGCGGTGCCTCTACTTAACAGGGATTTTGAAGAGAAAAAAAATATCCTCTTAATAGAGTTTTACTTCACAGATATTAACCTTATGAGTCTTTTTTATTATTAATATTTACAAATGAATACAAAAATAATAGACTGTTAGTTAACTTGGAGGAAGAAAAAAACAAACATCTAGATTTTACAATAATACAGAGGTCTGTTCTTACTTTTCTTTTTACATTCAAATACAAAATTTCTGCCCTTCCCGAAGTTTATAGTCAATTTGGTTTTTGTTGCAGGTCTGGTCGATGCTCGGCCGATTTGTGGCCAAAAACTGAAACAGCCCCTTCACTTGCTAAGCAAGCTGGGAAAAAAACGTGCACGTACTCACGTAGCTGAGGTTCAAAGATAATGTCGTTGATGGGCGGAAACTACTGCAGGCAAAGTCCGGGTTAACCAAACCGCGTAGCAGGACAGGATAAGACGAGGCGGGAATCTCTTGAGGCCTTCTGGTCACGATGGGCTCGGACGGGCGAGACGGTGGGCTCCGTCTTCTTTCCACAGGGTCCAAAGAGGCTCGTCTCTGGTCCACTGCATCAAAGTCCCATTTAGTATCTCAAACATTATTTTTCTCTACTTAGCGTAGTGAAGGAAAATCACTACCAAACAATTAGCATGCTAACGCTAGTCACGATTAGCATTTTGCTTCATATTGTAGCCTATGGAAATGGTGCCAAACGAGCAGTTTAAAACACATCCAGCTAAATCACTACTTACATGACAAACAGTTTCCACAATTTAAAACTAAGGAAAAGTTGACTCTGTGTCGACCTCGTAAAAATAGTGGTAACAAACGGTTTAGGGTTAACTTCTCTCCTCACCGGTATCTGTTGCTCTCTGCCGCTCAGTCAAACTATTTTACTCAAACATGCCTCATGGCATCCAAAATGAAACATACAAGTTAGATTGTGGGGCAAAAAGAATAAGGGCCGGATCCGGCCCTCGGGCCTTGACTTTCACATGTGATCTAGTTGAATAGAAATCGATTCATCAATAAGTCGATTAACTAACATTAACATTCATTTCATGCACCAACATGGATCATGTTGATTATTTTAGGAAGAAAAGCATCAAAATATATTTTCCCATACAAACAAACAAACGTGTTTTTCATTTTCTCTTAATCCCCAAACACATCTTAAATATTATAATGGATTATAATTTTTTTCATTTTGCACACTCCTATGGTGTCTTAATGAAATGAAACGGGAAGATGCTGGTTTGACATCAAAGGTGTCGGTGCACGTGCTGCGCCCCGTCCCCGCGGACGCTTCCTCGATCTGAGTGTTCCATCCGGCCCGTCCGCCGCCCAGAGGCCAAGCTGAGTGATTCATCTTAGTTAGGGAGCTTTCCAAACATCCCTCTGTGGAGCTCAACATGTGCAGTCGTACGCACGACACGCCGCCAAGAACGTGGAGGTGGAGAGATTACTGAACGTAGGGAGAAAAGGAGGCTGAAGATGAAATCAACCTGAGGAACTCTGTGCTTAAAGAACCAACTTGTAGATAATGTGAATTTGTTGAGATAAAAATGTGTAACGAGTGTGTTTAATGCATTCCCATACAGGGCGCCATTAGGAATAACACACAAACAAACAAACAATCCAGGCTGTGGTGGTAAATCTTCCTGATGGATATTTTGTCAAAGCCACTGAGGTGTTAAATGTGATTATCAGCGTCAGCCTTTACTAATGACATTAGGGCCCGGTTCTGTGTGTTCCTCAGGTTCCGTATGATTCAGTGGCTTTATTAAAGCTTGTTGTCAGTTTGCTTGATGGCTTTGGACACCGGCTCTGTTTAATTCATCCGTCTGCGCGTCCCTGGGAGTGATTCCGTTCTTCCCCTCAGTTGGTTTCTGCCGTTATTAAAGGCATTCATCTCTGACATGTGATGCTCGTTACGGCGCAGCCCTGCTCCCACAGCGCAACACAACACAACACGAGCACACTTTCACTCACCCACTGCTCTCCACGGGAAAATGCATTATGTGCAAAGTCCCACTCTTGGTCATTAAGAGTCGGATTTTATTGTTCATTCAAATCTTTCCACTGGTCAGCCAGTGCAGGTCAGGATAATAGTTTGGAGAACAGTTTGGGGCGTCATTAATAACATCTTTCTAATGCAGATTTCAACCAAACTTTTCTAGTTAGCGCTTTAATGTCCACCAACTTTACTGTGTATTTTGACGAGACCTTGACGCCTTCCAAAGCAAGGCAAGTTTATTTGTAGCACATTTCATGTACAGAGACAATTCAAAGTGCTTTACATAAAACATTAAAAGAAACAATCAAAAGAAATAGTAAAAATGTCATTCAAATCATTAAAATAAAATTAAAAGAAAGTAAAAAGATTTTAATTTAAAACAAGCACAGATAAACAGTGCGGACGTAAACTTTTGAATACATATTAATCAAATGCAGCTGAGAACAGGTGAGTCTTTAACCTGGATTTAAATACACTGAGTGTTTCAGCAGATCTAAGGTTTTCTGGAAGTCTATTCCAGATCTGTGGAGCATAGAAGCTGAATGCAGCTTCTCCATGTTTAGTTTTGACTCTAGGAACTGATAAAAGACCGGATCCTAATGACCGGAGAGGTCTGGCTGGTACATACTGGGTCAGGAGGTCAGTCATGTATTTTGGTGCTAAACCATTCAAAGCTTTATAAACCAGTAACAGAACTTTAAAGTCTATCCTCTGACAGACAGGTAACCAGTGTAAAGACCTCAGAACTGGACTGATGTGGTCTACTTTCTTGGTCCTTGTGAGAACCCGAGCAGCAGAGTTCTGAATAAGCTGCAGTTTCCTGATGGATTTTTTTGGTAGTCCTGTAAAAACACTGTTACAGTAATCAAGTCGACTAAAGATGAAAGCATGCACTAGTTTCTCCAGGTCCTGCTTAGACATCAGATCTTTAATCCTTGAGATATTTTTGAGATGATAATAGGCTGATTTAGTGACTGCCTTAATGTGTTTATCAAAATTTAGGTCTGTGTCTATCACTACACCCAAGTTTCTGGCCTGGTTGGTAGTTTTTAGTTGAATAGATTGAAGCTCTGTAGTGACGTCCAACCTTTTTTCTTTAGCCCCAAAGACAATAACCTCCGTTTTGTTTTTGTTTAATTGAAGTAAGTTGTGACACATCCAGTCATTAATGTCCTCAATACATTTACCAAGAGCCTGTACAGGGCCTCGGTCTCCTGGTGTCAGTCTAATATATATCTGTGTGTCATCTGCATAGCTATGGTAACTAATGTTGTTGTTCTTTATAACCTGGGCCAGTGGGAGCATGTAGATGTTAAATAGAAGTGGTCCCAGGATGGAGCCTTGGGGAACTCCACATGTAATTTCTGTTGGCTCAGAAGTGAAGTTACCAATTGACACAAAATATTTCCTGTTTTCTAAGTACGTTTTGAACCAGTTTAGTACTGGCCCAGTGAGACCCACCCAGTTTTCCAGTCGTCTGAGTAGTATTGCGTGGTCGACTGTATCAGCACTTCCTCTTTTTGATGGGAAGCAGGTGAAATCAGTTTGATTTCTAGTTGACAGAACAATGTTTTCTGATCAAACTTTACCGTTTAATTTTTATTCCCAATTATAAGAATAAAATACTTGTGTTTTTGCTTAAATGTGAATTATAGACTAACTCTGATGAAAATGGTGTTTTTTGATGTGTTGAGCATTTTTCTGACAATTCTGAGTTTTCTTTATCAAACTTGTTGTGATGAAAAAAAACTGCTGTTTGAAAAGTATTGTATTTGTTACATGGAAAATACACTGTTCGAGCCACAAGCTTCACTCCATTCTGATCATCCACTTACAGACAAACAGATCCATGAACGTCTTCGTTTTCCTCGTCTGAGCTGGAATCTGGATCTAAACTGTTACATCCCTAGTGTTACCTTGGAATTGTGAGGGACTGTAAGCTAGCGGCGTTGAGAGTACACAGCCGAAATGTGAAAGTCCAGTCAGAGGGGCGGGGCTTGGGGACAGGACTCTTATCATTACTGGAGCTGCAGATCATGACGTGGGAATTCTAAAACTTGCGTGGTTTGACCAATCATAAAAATCAAATGTAATACCTTGATTCAACCTGTAGGGGGCAGCACAGTTTTTTTTGACAATTTTTTCAAAAATGAAACAAGTTTTTTTAACTCGTCAAAAATATGGCCCCATTTATAGAGATCAACAGCGAAAAAAAGTTTAATTTAGGGTTTGGTTACCATTTAAATGTTGCATTTTTAGCTTGTAGCTTTTTGTTTTTCATCATTTAACATCTAATACATATTCATTTTTCTACTAGCTCTCTATTCCTCACTTATTTGCATCATATTCAGCCAAATGAACATCTAAGGTTTAATCTACCATTCTTACTATGCCTTCACTATAAATTCTGTTCTATACTGTACTTTAGCATACTTGGCATTGATTAGCAGCGTTTCAGTAGCTAATCAAGTTAGGCTATGCCTATTTTGGGGCAAAATTCAGCATTTTCTCATTTGCTTAAATATGATTTGCATTTAAAGCTTGATTAATCATGTTTTAGGAGTCAATATTTATTTATTTATTTTTAGTTAATTTAGCTTAAATTAGCATAAACTGCTAGTTTAGCTATTTTTGTAGTTTATTAACTGTCTTTTCTTTTTGAAATATTTTTTTGTATTTGATGTAGCTTCTTTTATCATTGCTAAGCATAAATAAGTTTAATTAAGTTACGTTACTTTAGTTTTATCTTATTTTACTAACATTTCTGCAATCGCTCTGCTAATTTTGATTGAATCATCAAAGCTAAAACAACAAAACAGATTTTTTAAATTCTTCCTGTGTTTACGACAAATATCTTGTTTTCTGTGTTTAGTTTCTATGACTGAATTATTTATTCTGGTTCCTACAGACACATTCTAGCAGCTATGCTACGTTTTTAGGCTTTGTAGTTCCTAAACCGTCAGAAAGCAATTTTATACTTTGCTAAGAATACTTATGATATTATTCCAGCAGCTTCAGCTGTATCTATGAAAGTCTACTAGTAACAAATCAAAAATAGAGAAGTGGCATTGAAACTAACATTAGATACAGTGACATAAATTCCTGTGGTGTAAATTCCCACCAGGTGTACCTAAATACCACTTTTACGTTCCCTCCGTCTTGTTCAGCATGCCGTACCCTTTGCTGCCTCTCTGAATTTTGGGCTGCCACATTGTTTTGACAGGTCGCCCCTGGGGCTTTTTCCTCTTCAACCCCCCCTCCATGCCCCTGCCTTTCATATTCTGCTCAGCAAGTCATCCCAGAGGTGCAGAGCTGCCGGCGTCGTATACGGCACAGCCTCACCTTAAGGTTTATTGTGTGAAAAGATGCAACAAAGAAGACGGGGACGGCGTCTTCACGTTTCAGCTTGTATCATGAAAGTTGTAGCTTCAAAGTCAAAGGGATGCTTGTTGTCTGAATATGAAAGCATCTGGAAAAAAACTACAGTGTGTTCTGCAATTAAAAGCCGTCATTTTTATTTTAGTAAAAAAAGTGATTTTGACCAAATATGTAATCCAGAGTGCCTTATATATAGACTCGTTCTGGTTGATTTTACTGATGATTCAGCGATTTTGATCAGTACACGGAATCTCTTCAACCTCTCTCGCCTCAGAGCAAAGACAAAGGTGCGCTAGGTCCTCATCCGGGAGATGCTCTTTGCCGATGACGCCGTCCTCACTGCTCACACGGAAGCTGCTCTCCAGCGACTCATCTCTTGCTTCGCTGAGGCATGTACAGAGTTCGGTCTAACCATCAGCCTCAAAAAGACCAACATCATGGGTCAGGATGTCAGCACCACTCCCAAAATCACCATCGGCGATCACACCCTGGAGGTGGTGGACAAGTTCACATACCTCGGCTCCACTCTCTCCAGCAATCTATCCCTCGATGCCGAGATCAACACGAGGATAGGCAAAGCAGCTACCGCCATGGCCCGCCTAGCGAAGCGTGTGTGGGACAATTGCATGTTGACCCTCAACACAAAGATAAAGGTGTACCAGGCGTGCGTGCTGAGCACCCTTCTGTATGGCAGCGAGGCTTGGACCCTTTATACTCACCAAGAGCGAAGATTGAATGCCTTCCACATGCGCAACCTCAGACGACTCCTCGGCATTACCTGGCAAGACCACATCACCAACACAGCCGTGTTGGCCCAGGCAGGGATGTTAAGCATGTTCACCATCCTCTCCCAGAGGCGCCTGCGCTGGCTCGGACATGTATGCAGGATGGATGATGGCCGCATTCCAAAGGACATCCTTTAGGGCGAGCTAACCACAGGAACACGGCCAACCGGACGACCTGTCCTACAAGGATGTCTGCAAGAGGGATCTGAAGTTATGCAGCATCAACCCAGCAGATCTCGAGATAGCAACCTCCGACCGCTCTAGCTGGCGTGCAAATGTCAAAACTGGCGTCAAGCAGGCCGAGGAGAAGAGAGAGATCCGGCGTGTGGAAAGGAAGAGTCGCAAACAGCAAAGGACTCAGTCTGCGACTGTTCCCCAAACGGCTCCTACCAGTGGCTACAATTGCAGCAAGTGTGGTAGGAATTGCATCTCCCGCATTGGCCTATTCAGCCACAGCCGACGTTGCAGCTCCACAAATTAAAAAACACAGGAAGGGTGCAGACTCCATTGTCTCTAGAGACAGAAGGATGCCAGAGATCAGTACACGGCGCTCTGTCAAAATATTTGGTTGGGACTTATTGTGAGTAAGCTAACACGACTACACTGTAGTGGTCTCAGACTGTTTTTGGAGTTGGCCTCGTCACTGTAATGTTTTGTTTTAACTGCATCAGTTGTTTTTTTTTTTTTTCACTCGTTGCAAACAATGTTGGGAGTTACAGATGTCTTGAATATGCCATGTTGCTAACAAGTAGTGGTGTTGGACTGTTTTTTTCACATTACAAACGAGGTTGTGAGTTATCCAAGTCACAGTAACTATTGCTTTAGTAGTATCAGTCTGTTTTATAACATTTTGCAAACAAATCCGAAGTTACGGGTATTGAGAATTAGTGCTGCCACAAACTATTATTAATTTTTCCTATTTTTTTTTTTTTTTTTAATGAACTGTGCAGCGTCTGTCCTTAATATGTTTCTGGGATAAAAACAAGATTAAATCAAATGAGAGAGGTAAGGAATATACCACCCATCAAACTCATTTTGACAGGTGACCTTTGACCCTACATCATCCATCAAACTCATTCTGACAGATGCCCCGCCCCTCAAGATGACGTGACAATTTGATATCAGTTATATATGTAAAGGGTATACAAGGTCAAAGGTCACCTGTCAAAATGAGTTTGATGGAAAGTATATTCCTGATCTCTCTAGCGAGGACAACATCTACAACAAAGGAACAGTTTTTCACAAAAGATAAAGTTTTGTTCTCATTGACTCAAATATAACTAAAGTGTGTTTTGTATTGCTGAGCGTTCACAACTGTATTTAACTTCACTCCACTCTGACTATAGAATTCCAAACTGTACGATGCTCTTGCTCGTAGCAGGAAAGTTAGCATTTCTACATGTCTTGCAGAAACTTGATCTCTTTTGAAAGATGTTCCCTCCAGCAGAGACATTTCGCTCCGATGGAGTAGAGGTTGCAGAGATGCACAAAAAACATTTAGCTAAGAAGTTTGTTCTCTGTTAGCACTAACGTTAGCTTACCTTACATAGACGACAAACCCTCTTCATCGTTATCATACTCGGTCACATTGTGCTTCCTCTTCGGGTGTTCATGAATCACTGTAGTGCTGCTGTGGAACACAAGTTCTGCCTTACAGGACACTTTCATCTTTTATTTTTGTATGTTTCCCACTTTCAAGCTCTGTTAGCGTGTTGATATGGTACTCGGACTTCCTGTGACATCACTACTGACCTGCATTAACACTACTGAGCATGTGTGTCAAAGACAGACGCGGCATTAGAAAGCATTCACTGTAGTTTTGAGAAAAAAACAACTAATCGATTATTAAATTAGTCATATTAGCCCTATTGAGAGCAATCTAAAAATTGTTGTTGTATTCTTGGTTAAATCCAAGGCCTGTTTATGGCCCATTTTTAATCCACACAACCTCATTTAAAGCTCACCAAATCCATATCACGCAGTAACAAGTTCACTCATTTAGGCCACTCTCAGCCTCTCTGTGCAGATCCCAGATCAGCTCTGTTTGCTCTCGTTTCCCGCCTGAATATTCATGAAGTTATTTCAAGCCATGGCAGGCTCCTGCATTGGCGCCAAATTGAACTGTGGGTTATTTGAGATGGAAATTTTCTTTTTAATACCTCAAAACTATTCAAGCTGATGTGCATTTTTTATGTGCACCAGAGGCTCGTGTTTACGAGGAGAGTCGCTCCGAGAGAGGAGAAGAAATCACCAAATGAGCCTTTTCACATGCAGGCTAACTAGCTGCTGTTCTGGGGGTTTATGTTTTCAAATTGTTAGGTTTAGATGTGGTTTTTTTACTCTAGTGTGCAGAATCATTAAAACATAAAATGTCTTCAGGCTATTTTTTCATTTTTTAGTTGCTAGTGATGGAGCAGAGATGTGGATCTTTCTTCAGAGAGTTTGCTTGTCAGTTTTGTTAAAGCAGCAGGAGTATTTTTCTCAGGATGAACGTCCAGTTATTAATGCTTCAAAATAAGATCACTCCTAATTTTTCTTTTTACTCCTTTTGTGTTCCCTGGAGGAGTCGGAGCTTCTCCTCATCGGTGAAGGAAAGATTCCAGTTTGCTGCTTCACGAGCAGCTTTAGAGGGAAATGTAAACGTGAAACACCTTTTGGAGGGAAATGGAGGTTAATTGGGATGAAGAGGAGGGCTGAAGGAGGACTGAACATTTATGTGATGGAAACTTTTAGAGCAAATGTTTCTAAATTTCAGATATTCAGAATTTTTGAGGTCATGAACTGTTAGTTACAACAAAGCTAGTTTAATCACTGCATTAAAAAAGTCACTATATGTTTTAAAATACAGATTTAACTCTTGTAAGTGAACTCTGACACAGTTTACTTACAGTGTGAATGCAGTTAATGCGTCAGGAGCAGCTGTACGGATTGGTACTGTGTGTATTTTATCCCGTACCTAAACTATACTTGAACTGGTGCTTAAAAAGTGAAAAGAACATGGCCGTTTTTTCCAACAACATGTGACTAAACAGTGTCGCAGGGTGAAGGAGAGAGCTTGAATGTACCTGAGATGCTTCATTTCATTCTTTCTGTTTTCACACATACTGTACTAAACACGGATTTCACCTCCAATCGCCATGACGACTGTCTTTTTTTCAGAGTATTGTACACGTAAACTCTTATCCATCAGTCTTTTGCTGTAGGGCTGCCACGATTACTCATGACTGTGATGACTATTAAAATACTCAACAACTCATTTAATAGTTAACTATTATATTATACTATATTTTTACCTAAATCCAAAACTACGGTGCGCGTTTTCTTATGCAGCAGCTGCTATTGTCTTTCACATACATGGCAGAAGTGTTAATCCAGTCAGTAGTGATGTCACAAGAAGTTCTAGGAAGGCTCAGATACCATAAAAACATGCCAACACAGCTTGAAAGTGGGAAACACAAACAAGAAAAGAGAAAAGTTTCCAATGCAATATCTGGTTAAGATTTTTACATCCAGTTTACACTAAGACTGGGAATCACTGGTTACCTCACGATACGATGCGATACATGGCTCATATCGATGATATCGCGATACTGCGATAATTGGTGAAAAATCATCTCTAATAACTCACAATATATAGAACATATATTTTTAGGAAAAAAAATCCCTATTTATTTTCTAACTTGAACACAACCATAATAAACAACTTGTGTCTTATTTTGTGCAACATATAGACACTTTTGTGCAAATCATTAATACTGTTTGACAAGCACCGACTCCAATTGAATTGGAATTATCTGTAGAATTGAGTGTTAACAATAGTAAAAATGAACAGCAGAGCCACTACTTGGTGCAAAATTGTTGTAAACAAAAAACAAAAGTAGCTGCCAGACACATTGGTGTCCGTGACTGTCAGTCTTGCAACATGCGCCCCCTATCTACCTCCAAAGGAACGTCTCACCAAAGAATGACAAATACAGCGTTTTACAGCCTCTTCAAACGAACACAAAAGATTGATCAAGAATCAATCGGAGGACTAAATATCACGATATATCACAATATCAATATTTTGGCACACCCCTAGTTTACGCATGACCCGATTAGTCAACTAATCGAAAGAGTAGTCGATTGACTATTGAAACAATCGTTATTTTGCTGAGAAATTCAGCTAAACCTTTGCCCACTTTGCCTTCTGCATTTTGACTGAAGCTCCACCCACTTTTAGATGAGCCCGCCCTCAATCGCTGGAATTGTACAGAAAAACAGAATAGAATACAAGATAGAGTAGAATAGAAATATTGAAATGAAGCACCAGCATCCCGACCTTTATATCACACCAATAGAATACATATTCTCCACTACCAACTCGGCACTGAATTTTAGTACCCATCAATAAGCAGAAGTGAAAAAGTGATGTGAGAGTAAAAAAAGTGTAAATCTGCAAATCAGTAACTGGTCTAAAATCATCTCACACACATGTTTTGCAGAGAGACAGTGACACTCAGGGAGTCTAGCAGGACCTGCTAGGTTATATCTGCTTGTTTTAGTTCAAATTCTCCCAAAATCTGCACCTGAAGTGTCCATTTTCTGACGAACTGCATTTTTTTTTTACAGTACGACTCAGAATTAGCAGCTTTTGTAACAATAGAGCCTTTACTGGAATCTTTTGTTGCTTCTGAGCCAAAAATAAACCATCAGATGATCAAAGTCATGAAAAGTGACGGCATACGATAAGAAAGAATAAGGAAAACACCGTTCACATAGGGCTGGGCGATAAAACGATAATTATCGTTATCGCGATATTACTTTTTTTCGATAGTGAAATGAGTCTATTGCGATAAACTTTCGTGTTAAATAACACGGGAGAAACCCCCGGAAGAGCCGCGCTTCTTCTTCTTCTTACGGAGTGTCTGATTCTAGGAGCCCAGACTGAGAGGGGGGCGGGGGACGGAGGCCCCGAATGATGACAAAAGGACACAACAGAAAACATTATTTCAGTAAACCAATAACCAATATATAATCGCAAATACTTTTATTTTTAATGTCAAGGTAACGATGTTTATATATTTTGTTTTGGAAACGTCGTCACCGGACCCCCCTCCTCTAAACTGAAAATGGTTCGGTCCGACCGGATTATTCTTCCGCAGCTGTTTGTTACCGTCAGATCCACAGAGTGTGAGGGAGAGAAGACACGCTTTAAAATCAGGAGTTTAAACACCTGATTTAGAGGAGAACCTCCATGAAAAAAGAAAAAAGGAGACAGTCTGTCTATTGCAGCTCGTTACGTGTCACGCGGGGCTGAAAGAGAAGGAGAGACTGTGCATGCTAGTAACAGCCGCGCGCAGGGGGGCGGAGACTCGATTGTGGCTGTGGAGTTTAGAGTTTGAAGGTTTTGTTAAAATATTAACCAAAAGCTTTTGTATAGAGCTTCGAATTAGAATAATTTGTTGTTTTATTGTGTATCAATAATGAATTTCTTAGTTACATTTGTTCCGTTTATGCTCATTTCTTAATGAGGTGATCTAATAATAGTAAAATAAACTTGTTTTTAACGACTCCTGACATGACACTAAATGAAGAGATCTTATGTGTTTGATCAATCCTCCAACATGTACACATGTCAGATGACTGAGTGAAATGATGATTAAATCTATTATCAGAACTGTTTATTTTAAGTTTACATGTTATTATCTTCTGCTGCACAACAGTACCTATAGTTTATGTTCAGAAGAAATTAGAAAATAATATAAAAATAACTGCAATATATTTGCTGCTTTAGAACAATGTTTTTAAGACTTAATTTTAATTTGAAAGAAACTTCTATGTGCTGCAGTCAGATTAAATTAAATCAGAAATTCTCTAAAGCCTATTGAAAACATACCACCGTTATGGTTTAACTATTGTGTACATTATGTATATGTACAATATTTATTAGAAATATTTAAATGTTCCTCGCAGTTAGTTTCAATACTACAGTTAATACAAAAAATAATGAAAGTTTAATTTGAACTAACTAAGATTTAATGGGGGGGGCAAAGTTAAGGTGTAAAAATCTGAAGTCGTAAATCTCTGCAATAAAGATTACTTTGATTATTTGATTATTTGATTGATATCGTTTTTATTATCGTTATCGCACAAAATGAAAAAAGCGATATCGCAATATGAAAATTCCCATATCGCCCAGCCCTACGTTCACATATGGTGAATGTACTGTACACCATCTCCAGGTAATGATATCATCAATGATTTTTTCTTAGAGAAGGTCGTTAATCAAATAAACTCTTCTCTGAAGAATTGCTGTGTGTTTGCTCACTGAAGAATTATGATAAAAGTATTTCAGGTCTTTGACAGTTTGTCCTTGAGTTCTCTGAAGGTAGATTTGTTCTACTTTCACCTCTAGAGATCCAGAAGAAGCTTTATGGCCTCCAGGCTTTTCAGAACTGCCTCATACCATCAGAAGAGCTCACATCATTGCAGCTCCCAGTTTGATTTAAATGTTGTTTTTTCTGTTAGAGCTCCACATCAGGCTCCACCGTGTATCTCAGAGCTTCTGAGATTCAACCAACCGTCTGGTGCTCTTAGATCAGCAGGTCAGGTTTTATTGGTCGTCTCCTCACACATTTTAAAACTAGAGGGGATCAAACATTCCAAGTGACCTCATCCAAAGCCATCAGTAATCAGTGAGTTTCACCATCTAATGCTTGAACTGCATCTGAATGATGGCTGCTTTCAGCAGTACTTCTGTCTCTGTGACCCAGTTTGAGGACTTGCTGTCCCGCTTTAGTCAACGGAGAGAAATGAATGATACAGATCTTGATGCAAATATAGAAAACATCATAAAGCTTTGGACACTTCATTGCCCCTTCGATTAAAAGTAAACAAATAATAAATTCAGACAATGTGACACAGTTAATGCTACTCATATTCGTATTTTCTGGGCTTGTTTGCAAATAATATCATTTTGAAATTCCATCTATCTAGCTTTAACAAAAGTGCTGAGATTAACAATCCCTTTCACACAGTTGGTACTATATTTGGGTATATTTGAAACTGTCACAGCTAAAGATCAATATCTAGTTAAAAAAGAAATACTGTTAACTGCAGCTAGGAAGGCCATCACCAGGAGGTGGCTCAAACCGAAGCCACCAACTCTCACAGAGTGGATGGACATAGTTGAGATGGAGAAATTGACCTTTAGATATGGAGAATATTTCAGTTTATGTTTATGGATTGGTTTCTTTTGTTATGCCAGCTTTCTACCTTTTTTACTTTGTCTATATGAAGTTCTAATCCATGTACAAGAATTGTTTGAATCCCTGTAAAACTTGTCACACCCTCTTGAAACTCAATCAAACTTAAAGTTAAAAATAAAAAAGAAAAGCTTGGGATAAACGAGCACAATCGACAACGATCTGATTCTCTGTAGCCTCATGCCCTGGACAGGGGTGTCAAACTCAGTCCCACAGGGAACAACTTTTAAAACTTTAAAACCATACATTTTTAACATATTTATGAACTCGATATATAGCATTACCTGTGATAATGCTAGTGTGAATGCTGTGAGCTGAATTTGGCTGCTGAAGATGATGAACTTGATAGCTAAAAAAGATGAAGCTGATCACTGAAAACACTGAAGCTGATGGCCGGCTAAAAATATTAGCTAAATGCCAAATTAGCCTCAAAACAAAACGTAGTTTAACCAAAGCAGCTAGCATGTAGCTAATAGTTAAACTTCAAAATACCCTAAAAAGCTGAAAAAAGCCTAAATTAGCCAAAAAAGTTAGTGTGTAAATATTAGCCTTACTCCAAATTAGCCTAAAAAAATGAAAAATGCCTAAATCAGCCAAAACAGTTAGCATGTAGCTGAAATATTAGCTAAACTCCAAAATATTAGATATTAATAATCTTAGTAAATGCCAAAAGAGTCCTAAAAGCTAGCCAAATGCCAATTTTTCAATATTTAAAATTGTACCTTAACATAATTATGGATAAAAAATAGTGAGGAATATTATTCCAGAATAAATCAACTTAAACCTCAAATAACTTTTAATAATTTACTCTCAAAAATATATATTTTGTCAGAATTATACATAAAATTGAAATCAGCGCAAAGTAACATCAGGCCAATAGTAACAATAAAATAAAATGATCTGGAGGGCCGGATAGAATTACCTGGAGGGCCGGATCCGGCCCCCGGGCCTTGACACATGTGCCCCAGGACCTCTCACCACATCTGTGCATTGACAAAACATTGAGACTGGACCTCACTGCCACACGAGTTGTTAGTACGCAGCATTGTTTTTTTTTTTATAACCTCTCTGTATTCCACGAAACGGTCTGTTCCACGAGAACAGGTTTCATTTCATCACTGATGCTCCTCCAGAGGGAATCTTATTAAGACAAAGCTGCTGAGACGATGATGCTGCAACCAAGTTCTGTAGTAAAATGTGTCTTTCTTTAAATATGGCTGACAGTTGTTGACTCCAACTGCGGAAGATCTTATTCCAAAGGAAAATTACAGTTTGAACAGCAAATATCCTTTATTTAGCATTTATATTGAGTTCAAAGTATGAATGATGATAAATATTATTTTCAGTAGAAAACAAGACAAACTGGTCTGTTAATGTGACGATCTCCACTAAAAAGCGGAATGCTCTTTTGTGCAACAGTTTCAGAGTTCTGCTTCCTGTAGACAACCACAACATAAAGAAATGCTCTTCTCTCCTCCTCAGGTGTTTCGCAGAAAGGCGGTGGAGTTGGGAGAGAAGCTGCTCCCAGCTTTCAGAACATCCACCGGCATCCCCTGGGCTCTGCTCAACCTCAAGAGGTACGACACACACACTCCATGTCCGTCAGAGCCGTCCTCTCCACTGGGTTTGATGCTTTAAAGGTCTCTGTGGGTGGAAAAGGTTTTGTCTCAACACAACCTAGAGTTCGTCTTTATTGCTAAAATGACACTTTTGAGTCTCATACAACATATGATGTATGTTTCCTTTATTTTAGTGTATTAAATGGACTTGTGTTTGTTGGTGTTTCATTTAAAGGAAGGTTTTTAAACATCAGGTCATAAAAAGACTGTTCTATCAAATTGAAATTGTTTTTTAAGGTACAACTTTGTCCACACCTTTATCAACCCTGGAAAGTACTAAAGCTGAGGCAGCAATCCCGTTTAATGTGACAGACGAACATCAATCATTTTTATGACGCACAGTAGTAATAAAAGCATCCACTGTGAAGATATGAAAATGCTCATATTTGTTTTAAACTGTACAAGAAGGGCCGCCTCCGTGTTCCACTGCTGCCTTTGTTCAGCCGTCAATCACAGAGCGGCTTTTTTCTCTTGAAACTTTTTTTTCTTTCATTCTTTCCCCTGAGAGCTGCAGACGAACCTGCTGTTTGTCAGCTGTTAATTAAAAGACAGGTTGTCATGGAGATAAATGTGCTGTAACAAATTAATTTTCTTTCTAACTGTATGGGTGAATGGACTCTAGCCCGGCCTCATTGTCCCTGAAGTGAGAAAACACCCCCGGGAGAGCTGTGTGTGTGTGTGTGTGTGTGTGTGTGTGTGTGTGTGGGGGTGTGTGTGTGTGTGTGTGTGAGACTGTTCACGTTCTTGATCCCCCTGAGCCCTCAGCAGATTGCAGCTGATGATGACTTTACCTGCATGACTGAGCTATGATAGCTTGGAAGACACACTTTCACATACTTTTACACACACACACCTGTAACTGGGATTTTAAATGTGTTGATATTCTTCTGGTAACCTTCAAAATCTTGATATTTGAAACGGTTGCATCAACTGGAGCTTCAACAATCTGATAAATTTCAAATCAAACTTGTAAAAACTTTATGCTACGCTTATTTCTTTATTTGTTTTCAGTTCTTCCCAAATACAACAGTTTATTTGTATATATATAAAAATGCAGGCACCAATCTACAAGTTACTTAAAAAGCCGAGTTTGGTCTGTAATGTTCATCATAAATAAACAGTGAGAGAGAAACGGAGAGCAGGAATCCACTTTATGTTTTTCCACCGTTTATTTGTATAATGGAGCAGAAAATAAGAAAAACAAAGTTAACCTGGTTGTTAATAGAGACCAAACCTTTCCGGTCTGCAGCAGTTTTACATTACAGCTGCTATTTTGGTCCATTCTTCCATGCAGATCTTCTCAAGAGCAGCGAGGCTGCAAAACAGGACTTTTAGCTCCTTCCATTGATTCTGTAATGGATTAAGATTCAGAGACTCCATGGTGGCTCTCTGGTTGAAGAAAATTGAAATGTTTTTCATTCAAAAAATTTTTATTTTTCTGACTGTGAGGCACATTAATAAAAACAAAACAGTCGAGCTTTATTCAAGTCATTCACAAACCTTTGAAGACTCAAAAGTCCAGTCCGACCCAGTCCAGTGCAGTCTAGACCACTCAGTGGAAACGAGGCTTTAGACGAATCTAAAAATTTTTTTTTAAAAAGTGGTTGTTATGGTAACTTTCATTTTCTTTATAGAGAACATTACAGACCAGACTCACCTTTTTGAGTGGGACAACTTGCAAAATCAGAGATTGATAAATACTTTTTTGCCCCGTTGTGTATTTGTTGAAATACAGTAGGGTAATACATCTTTTTTTTTTTATTATTATTACAAGCTAACAGATAATTATCAAATTCTTTTCTCTCATTTATTCAATGGTCAGACTATTTTGTTTTCCTGTGTTTTTTCTGAAAGGTCAGAGCATCTTGTCATCATAAACTGTAACGATGGCAACGGTCGGATCATCTGAGGAAAAAATAGCTTTGGCTCTGAAAAAAGGGAAAATGGGAAGTCTGTCAATTTGCAGTCAATAAAACCAAAATGCCAGAGCAGAACACAAAGCATTGCATTGGAGTTATATTTCAGAATAATTGATCTAATTCATGATACAATTTCACATTTTCTTTCCAAAATGTTTTATCTTAACAAACCTCTATTTAATCATCACTAAAAACTGCTAGAAACTTTACAAAATTCTATATTTGAACACTGTTGGTCTTACTAGAGTCAAACTCTTTTAGATTATTCATATTAAATATGAAATGAAGAACTGCACCACGGCCACCCCCAAAAAATATAGCACAAAAAAAACTTTGGAAAAACAGAAGGATGGAGCTTGAGCGCCACCTTGACCCATTTTTACAATGTCAGACGGGCCTCCAAACATGGACATATCATCAGGCTTCCAACGCTTTCTCCCTTTCGTCCTTTTTTCTTCTAAACTACTTTAACATCACACTTTCAGAAACTTTATCACTGCTCACCTCTGTCTTACCTTTAGGGAGAAATCTTTCCCTCCATACATTTGAGGAAAGTTAGGTCCACTGATCTGTGTGTCCTGATTCTCTTTATTCCCCGGTGATGGTGTTTCATCTCTGTGCCCTGCAGCTGTCTGCAGAGTCCAAGACGAGCCGAATGAAATCAGGCCGCAGTGATGTCCGACTTTCAGTGACACTATGGGCTCACACTTTGTTCCAGTAAACTGTAAAGTTAAACCTGGAGCGGAGCAAAGTTTCTCTGGGTTTTGGTTTGTTTCTGAGGATGAACTAAGAGAAACATCCATAGCTAAGGTTTGATCAAACTTTTAGTCATAAGATGTTGTTTATAACTTAGCATTTTTTAGCATAATTTATTTGTGTTACTTTATATTAGCTTGACAATTTCAGTTTAACGTTTAAGAGTAAAAATGTTGCTGCTTCTTTTGCAAATGTTCTGAGTATAAAAATGGATGCATTACAAAAATCAATCTATAATAGTATTTAACATTTTTAGCAAAATTAATAAAAATATTTGCATTTTCTACCTCCAGAATTTAGCTTTTTAATTTAGCAACATGCTAGCAGTTTTTTGCTCATTTAGACATTTTCCAGTTTTTAGGCTAATTTCAAGTTAGCTAATATTTTAGCATTATGCTAGTTGTTTTGTCAAAATTATTATTTTTAAGTTATTTAGGCTAACTTGGAGTTTAACTAATATTGTAGCATTATGCTAGTTATTTTGTCAAATTTAGACAATACATTTTTGAACAGTTGACCCTTCTGCGTTTTGAAAGGGACATCACAACCAAACTCAAGTACCATATTTTCCGGACTATAAGTCACGTTTTCAAAACCCTGACTGCCACATACTTGCATCATTAAATAAAATCCTTCACTTTCATGAAAAAAAACTATATTTCTGCTATAAAGTGACTCCTTCAGCCTTTCATAACAGCATCAGAATGTTAATAAATGCAAATTTAAAGCTAACTCCCCTCACCCCTGTTCTCATTCTTTACCTCACAGAGAGGAACATTTTTAAATGATGACACTCTTGGGGAAATGTTCTCCTTCACCTACAGGCTCTGAAAGGCAATCAATTTGGTTTTTGGGGTCTCTCAGCTTGATGAATAGCTCTAAAAGGAGACCAGTTCTATTCTGTTGTACAGTTTCAACACCAGGTCACCCTGTCTGTAGTCAGTCTGTTGGGGAGACTTTTCAACGAGTGAAACTTTTACACAAATCGGTCAATGTAAAGCCGGGGTGTCAAACTCAATCGGGGCTAAAATCCAAAACACACCTTACAGGATAAACATTTATTGAACAAATGATCAAATCAAATAATCTAAAGTCTATAATCATTTGAAACGATAATAATAAAGTTCAACCCTTGCTTTATGTTTTGGACTTTGTTTTTTAAAAACAAGCACGATTAGATGAATCTGGTATTGGTAGCAGTGGAGCAACAACCCAGAGGCGCTTTTCAGAGAAGGAGAACTGAAAGCATTCAGGGTATACAGATTAGTTTTAGAGACCTTGCCACACATGCACACTCACACTCCCAGAGCACCTCTCCTCATCCGTGACCCGAGGCGGTGGAAGGTAGCCGTGATTTAAGGTCCCTAATTAAGTTGCTAACTGTGACACTGTCACAATTCACATTTTCTCTGAGCCTGGAGGAGTGGAGGTGCTATAGATTTTAAGATGGAGAGGAAGGGATTCACAGAAAAGAAAATCGGGTGGAAAAGAGGGGTCATGGCTTGGGCAAAGCAAAAGATCGAGCAAGAATTGCCTGAGAGAAATGAGAAAACAACTGAATTGAAGCAAGTTTCGTACACAAAGAACCAATGCTTCTGACATCTTTAATCATTGAGGTCAGACGCTCTCCTCCTCCTGCTACCTCAATAAAGTAAATAAATAAATTCAACTCTGTTGTTGGTTTTTTTAAAGAAGCACTAAAGGGAAAAAAGAGCAAAGGAAAAGCCAGAGAAACAGAATAGATTCCCACAGCAGGACGGACAGTTTTTCTTTATTTTCAGGCTTTTTAAAATACACAAACACAGTTGACCTTTTAGCTGGGTGTCAGTTCACGTGAAGCCTCTTTATCTTAACGGAAACCTTAAGGAACAAACAGCAGCCCGTCACAACGTGGCATTTTTGGAACACTGTCCAATTACTCTACCCAGCAGTTCGTCTACGAGGAAAGGTTGGTCTTTCTGGAGCATTTCTTTCCTTCTGTTTTCAAAATGAAAGACATTCGATTTCATATTTCAGAATCGAATCTTCAGGGGTCGGCTACTGATATCTTAAGTTTTAATAAAAGTTCAATGTCAACTTGAATACACTGGTGGTAATCCCACCCCGGGGACAGTCGTTTCTCTAAGGTCTTGTAGTTCTAGGTCAGGGGTCGGCAACCCAAAGTGTTGAAAGAGCCACTTTGGACCAACACAATACAAACCAAATGTTTGTGGAGCCGCATAAATAGAAACAGCTTATAAAAGTCGTACACTGAAAGTAACACATGGAGAATGTGTCGAATAAACGATTATTTCTCCTGCTGCGTGTCCTTGTGTCATATGGGCTACATTTTTGGCTTCATGACAAGATAGTGAGATGTTGCAGCGTCAAACTATCTGACAAAAGCTGAATAACCTCATAATGAATATTTAAGCTTTTATTTTGACATCCCTCAATGACACAACGAGAGGGGGGTCCTGATCAGTCTCTCCCTCATTCTCACTCCAGGTGCAGGAAGAATTCAAACATAACAGGACAAAATCATAAATGCCAACAAATGTTCAACAGTCAGACAACAAAACACGTTGACGAAAACCCAAACTTAAATCCAATTCCAGTCAGACAGGCAAAAGAATGGGTAACCCACAATTCCTTGCGCTGCCAGACCGACAGCAGGCTCAGCGTGTCTGAGACCATCACTACAATATGAATGAATTACAGTTTGTTTCATTGCTTTGATGAAATTAAAGAAATGCAATAAAGAAATACGATTTTTGATGTTATTTTTATTTAGAGGATTTGAAAAAAAAAAACACAAAAATGTAACGTGCACCTTTAAGGTGCTTCCACACTGGCCGCGTCAATCAACACTTTCAATGAAGAGTCAATATAAGCGCGTGCACACCTAAATTCCTGCCCTCCAAGTCTGGAGCGCGCGTGAGTCTTTTAGTCAGACATTTAAAAGGACAGAGTTGTGAAAACAAAAGTCTTCAGAAAGATTTGGGGGATTTTCAACACTTTTACTTTAGGTTCTCCCTGTTGTAGATGCAGATGAGCGCTAATGAACAGTAAAAATACAACGAAGGAGAATCTCCTCCCCGCCACGCACCGCACGCGGCCGGTGGATGAGACCTGCACATCGCCGCGCTCAGCAGGTGGTATCCACACCGGAGCAGCGCGGTCACGCACGCAGTGGCGGGAGGAGATTCTTCTTCTATTCTTCTTCTACTGTTCATTAGCGCTCATCTCATCTTGGTGTCATATCAACCTGACCGGACACAAACCGTAATGATTCATTTCTCCTTCGTGATCACGTTTGGTACTTCTGTGCTTTGAAGCAGACTCCGCCCACAAGCAGCTCCCGCGCTGAATCTTCAATCCGGTTCAAGATTTCCACGCACAGTTACAGCTCTGAGCTGCCGCGACTGTGCGTGAAAATCTTGAACCGGATTGAAGATTCAGCGTGCTCAATGCGTGCCGATTTGTACGTGGAGCTCGTGACCCGACTTCAAAACCCGCGTAGCAACATGCGCTCACGTGCGCTCCAGACGCACGGGCAGGAATTCTGCTGTGCGCTGACTCAGACGGCGTGGAAGCATCTACACTCATCTCACAACAACTGGAAAACGTAAAGGATGTTTGTGTCATGTTTGTCCTCCTACAGAAATCGTATTAAAACAAAAATATTGTGGCAGCCTGACTGTTAATTTAGAAATAGTTCCTTGTTAGTGGGTGGAGTTAGTGTCTGTTCTTGTGTTGCATTATGGGACTTGAGTGTTTTACCGGCACCATGAGTGAGAGTGGTGTGTGTATGAGTGAGGCTCCTCACAGTGTCGGCTGTTCTGTGGTTCGGAACTGTTAAAAAAATGGAAGTCAAAATGTTGACACCAACTGGTCTCCATGGCCTGCGTGTGCGCTTCTTACTCCAATCACGAGGAATCGTACAATGTATGGTACACAAGTGATGTCTGGATTGAATCTCCCAGTCATCTGTGGCTCTGCTCCCACCCAAATCGCTACAATATGTTTCCTTCCAAAATTTTAAATTATACTCAAAACATTATTGAAAAAGCGCCACTGAGCCGCAAGGGAGTGCTTGGGGGAGTGCTTGAAGAGCCGCATGCGGCTCCGGAGCCGCAGGTTGCCGACCCCCGTTCTAGGTCAATGCAACATCTGGAATTGTCTGATAGTAGCTTTAGATACATTATTGAATATTTTTCTGGTTTGTTCTATTATATTGTGTTTTTTAACCCTTCCGCTCTCTTTGGGGTCCAGATGACTCCACCCACATATTGATGTGTGATTCCTCCCATGATAAATGTGGACAAAGGTGGACAGGATTCTATGTCTGTCATGGATATTAGTGAAACTCAAAAATCAATGATAGAAAAAACAGTTCAACGCACTGTCTTGTGGGGTCCAGATGACCCCACTTTTAATGTAAACAAGCTAAGGAGAGAGGAAGGGTTAAAGATGGCTCTTTGCTTCACGACAGGTCATAAACTTTCAAATGGTGCATTCACACCCAACGCGGCCGATGCGTCAAATTCATGTCATGAGCAACAGCCAAAATTGTTCTGGAATTTATTAGTTGCCACATCATGAATGATGTTGAGCGAGTATCTTGGATTTATATGTTTTGGAGAGCTCTACAGAAACAACAGCAAACACATCGCTGTGTTTGTTTTCACCAGATCTTTCCGAGTCTCTCTGGGTTCTGTGAACTTCACTCTAGCAGTGAGAGCTTCACCATTTTAAACATAACTTCTGTTTGTGGTCCAGTCTGAGCTTTAACCCGAGAGGGGGGAAATAAAAATAAAGCTGAGGGATCTTTTTATTATTGTCTTGATGACATTTGCCCAACAGTAACTGGGACAGTTTCCGGGAACCTAGCGGTCCCCGTGGTTTGAGTGAATGGAAATAGAAAATCCTCGTATCAAGCTGCCATCTTGAATGTCTATTTCTACTCATTGTCTAGTCATTGAAAACGTGACCAAAGCTGAGCCTCTGATTGGTTGACGCGCCGCGTCAAGCTCGTCAAGGTGCGCCATGCCCCACCGCCAAAATCGAACCATGGCAAAGGCTTTAAAGCTCTAGTCATCTCTATTAGGGTTGACTCGCACAGGTGCTACAGGGCTTGGGTTGTCCAGGTCCTTGGGAGGTCAAAGAGAAGAGTGTCTGATTCATGGGCCATCTTAGAGGGAGCACAGGTCTGCTTTGCAGTTACTTTGACATTCTTTGAAAATTAAACATCTGTTTGGTTTGTATTTTAGTTTTTGTTAGGTTTTGTAAGGTTAATGTAAGTTGTGGGCATCAATGATGTACGCAAGATGCTATTATAAACTACCCTTACACCACACAAGTCGTTAGTAAAGTCTTAGTCACAACTGACCTTACGGCAAAGTACAGGCCGTCTACAGGCAATTGTCAAACATCCGTTAGAAAACTGAAAAATCTGTACTATGTGCCTGCCTCTCACCTACTCCACCCTTCCTCACTCTTGTATGTTTTAAGGCTTGTTTGTAGAAAAATCGTGCTTGAACATTTTCTCTGTAGGGCCTTGCCGAGCAGTATACGACCTAAATATATTTCATACAGGCTACCTGCATAGACCGTACAAGTTTGCCCAATTTTCACCCTTAGCCAGCCTGTCTCTACCCATAAGACCAGTTGTGACCGAGTCATTAACAGAGTTCCCTCAGGATCTTGAAAAGTCTTAAAAGCATTGAATTTGATACATTTGGAAATAATATCTTAAAAAAAACTTTTTAAAAAGTATTTAATTTTGATATCTGAACCTCAAAAATTGTTCTGCTGGAATCTTCTTCATTTCACATTTCATGTTAATAATGCAATTTTCCAACCAAAACTATTTTGATCAAATGATCTGAATAAACATTGGGAAAAGCCATTGTTATGCCTAATAAGTGAAGGAAGATCTCTAAAGCATCATGGTACAGATCAAAAACAAGATAAGAAGCTACAAATTTGATCATAAAATGGGAATCAATTATTAAAATGGGAAATATTG
Organism: Oryzias melastigma; assembly: GCF_002922805.2. NCBI lineage: Eukaryota > Metazoa > Chordata > Actinopteri > Beloniformes > Adrianichthyidae > Oryzias > Oryzias melastigma. Next base: position 18,793,380 of record NC_050535.1, on the reverse strand, counting down.
AATTACAATGGAAAAAGATGGAGAAACTGGTCATAATTTATTACACCCATTGTGTAAAAAATGTCTTAAATTGAACTCGGAAGAAACTTGTAGGAACCCTGATTCACCTTGTGTTGGACAAGATAGACTGTTTTAGAACATATAAAATCTCTATTGAGCTCTAGGACTATTTTTAAGTGCCTTCAAGTAATTATTTGTTTATTGGTAGGTATTAAACCAACAGAAAGGTTGCATACTACCACCCACTGTCCATGTTGGATGAGTCAAGGCCATCCATGCTCAGGCCAGCTTTTTTATTAACCATGTGAATGCTGCCTTGACAGATCTGACCAGCCGACGATCAAGGTCTGTACCAGTTTAGAATGTGTTACCTTGTACAAATACAGTGTTAGTCAGTGACGCAGCTTCTAGTAAAAATGAATCCGTTTGAGGTTTGCACCTCTGACTAACCTGTCAAATGTCTCACGGTTTCTAATAAGGTTTAAAACGGACATTAAAGGAAATATTCCAGTGAAACTTGGATGCATACAAATGAGAACATCAGCGATACACCCAGCAGCAGCTTCACTGCTTTTCTTACTGTGACCTTTTGAAGTTCCAGACCTTAAGTTTGAGGAATACACCCTGACAGGTTGGAAAATCAATCTCCATTGTCATAGAACCGGAGCTTGTACCAGACCTACAGGATTACACAACAAATGTGTAATCCTGCACTTTTTGAATAGTATTTTATTTAGTGTGATAAAAGTTAGATGTCACTTTTCTTCGTTAAATAATAATAAATAATTCTCATTTAATTTTTCATTAGTGACACCAAAGAGTTTCTCCTGTTCATCAGGAGTTCATTGTCACTGTAACTCGTGGTGACGGGACGGTAGATTTTAGTGTGAGGCATCGACTGAAGGAAGCATTGAACTGACCGATCCAGTGCACAGGTGATGGGGAGTAACTATTGTTAAAAGCTACCACTTGCTTTTCTTTGCATGCAGCAGAATTAATTTAACATACTGCCTTTCAATGAATTTCTCTAAAGAGATGAGATATATTTTTTCCTATCACGCCATTCACACACTGCGTTTGGCTGACTTAATTAAATTCATGGTATAATGGGAAACAAGAGGCTGCTGGTGCAGCACGACGAGCTAAAGGATGCTCATTAATACGTTCACCTACCCCCTCTGAGAGGCCTGTGGTACGATCCTGTCCCTTCCTTTATTTATTTGCTGAATTGGTCCCAGCTTTAGCCTGATCCACTGATAAAGTGGCCTGAACGCTGTCACAGCCTCGTGGAAGGACAGACCCAGAAAGCTCTGAAAGGGACAGAGGAAAAACTCAAGACTTTCAACATGATTTGTTTCATTTTAGGGCCGTTCATCACTATCAGATTTCATCTCTTCTAGGAATCTGTGGGAAACTTAAATGACAAAAGATGTAGAAGATTTATAAATGACTCGACCTGGAATCTCTTTTAGCTACCACCTTACTGGTTTTGCTTTCACCTTAATCAAAAGCGTAGCGGCCTACTGGGAGAGTGGATACTCTGAGACTAGGTATACAAGCTACTCTTAAAAAAAAATAAAAAAATTAGTGTAATGTAATGAAATGTAATGAAATCAGTCATCAGTAAGGTGTATGTACTCGCTCCTCACTTAGGCTGGGAATCACTGGATACCTCACAATGCGGTACACCAAACACGGCTCACGATATCGATGATATCACGATACTACTATGATTAGTAAAAATCATCTATACCAACTTACATTATATAGAAGAACACATATTTTTGGGGAAAATAGATCACCATTTATTTTGTATCTTGAACACAATCATAACAACTTGTTTTATGCAACAAATAATTGACACTTTTGTGCAAATCAATAAAACTATGTCTTTGATAAGCATTGACACCAACTGAATTGGAATAATCTGTAAAATTCAGTGTTAACAATAGTAAACATTTACAGCAGAGCCACTACTTATTGCAAAATAATTCATGTAGCTGCCAGGCACATTGATGCTCACGACAGTCAGACTTGCAACATGCGCCCCCTATCAACCTCCAACGGAACGTCTCAGCAAAGGATGATTAATATAATGTTTTACAGCACGAGGACCCACGAGAATCAATCACAGGACAAAATATCGCGATATCGATATTTTGGCACACCCTACTCCTCACTGACCGTGAGCAAATACTGCCAAGAGAATCTGGCCTGAGAGAAAATATATGGTGCTCAAAAATCAATAGCCAGTAGTCCCTCTCCCTGCCAAAGCCAGCGGCAAAAAAAACATTTGAGCCCAAAATGATTGGCTGGAAGTCCTCGTCCAGAACCCCGTTTTAAGCTTTTGGCCTTTTTTCTTGTTTCTTCTCTCTTTTTTTGACCTTTTTAGTCGATTTTTTTCTCTGGGACAGATGTAGTTATACTAATTTGACATCAAATACCAATTTGAACACTTGTTAAAATTAACTTGAAAGAAATAAAAGGATTAACACATTAAACTGTAAAAGCTGTTAGTTCTGAAAAAGTTTTAAAATATCATTTTTAAAAGAGTTTCAGAATTTCTGCTTCCGGTCAGAGATTCATCTGGCGCCATCTTTGGCCCCACCAGAGGCCCCTCAATACTGCAGGTACTTCCTGTTTGGAAAACCAGGGGGCGGGGTCACTTAGTCCAATTCTCTTTCGGTTAATGAGAAGAATTCACAAAAATATCTGGGAATTTTTAGTTTTTCACTTTTAGAAGTCCAACTGTTTTAGCATAAAGCAGTTTCCCTCCTTCACATAGATGAGTTGATTTTGCTGATATTAACCTCTCGTTGCTCTCTGTGTTTCTACAGTGGGGTTGGTAGAAACTGGCCGTGGGCGTCAGGCGGCAGCAGCATCCTGGCAGAATACGGCACGCTTCATCTGGAGTTCATGCACCTCAGCAAGCTCTCTGGAAACCCGGAGTTTGCTCAGAAGGTCATTCCCCGTTTGAGGACAAACACGCGCGTTCCCGCTCCTTCAGCCGTGTTGACATGTTGTTTCTGCTGTAGGTGATGAACATCAGGAAAGTGCTCAACAGGCTGGACAAACCTCAGGGACTCTACCCTAACTACCTAAATCCCAACAGCGGCCAATGGGGTCAACGTAAGTTTTCCTTGACCCTCTCTTCCACATACATGAGCCTGACCAGCAGAGGTGCTGTTGAGCTGCAGTTTTCCATCCATCCCTTCATGATCTTGTCGCTCGTTCCATTTGAACCTCCTTGACTCTCCCCACATCCCAGCAGCCCACTATTTACTCATGTCAGAGTCAACTCCTGTCATACTCACTTCAGACGCCTCATGTTTCCAATAGGGTGTAATTTGAAATGCATTAGCGGACTCTTAAAGCCCTGTAGCTGAAGAGGTAATGACGGTAATCACAGAGAGGTCAGTTCTGAGGAGGAGGAGGAGAGGAAGGAGGTGTTGAGGATAATGAGGACATGAAAGTAAGAACCAGAACTTTGGCCTCTCCATCCTAATGGTGGTAATGATGATGAGACTGTCAGCTAAACAAACCAACACCGCCGAACAGCAGGAGCGTCTGTGGACCCAAACCTCCTTGTTGAAAGAGAAAACTCTTTGATCCCAAGCAAGTCGATATTAGACGAGTTAACTTTGTTGATGGAAAGATGAAGGGATTTTTAAAAGAAGCTTCCTGATGTCATCAAAAAGCTGTCACATTTTTGAAGGTTTGCTTTATTTGCAAAAAAACTAATTTAGCCAAATATACAATAATATAAATAAACACTATTTCTGCTTTTGCTACTTTTTTGACCATTACTGTAATCTCCACACTATAAGACACACTTAGTCCCCCTCCGATGGAAAGCATGTTTTTTTAGTTTAACATGAATGATCTTCTTTCCATCACAACAGCTCTGCTGCACGTGCACTAAACCCTCATGAATGTATTGATCACAGCAACGTCAATAAACATTGGAGAATTAGCTAAAAGAGTCTTTGGTGAACTGGAAGGAGAAAGAATCAGGATTTTGGAGGAAGTTCTGTCCATGAAGATCTTCACTTCCTCGTCCAGCTGACATCTGGATCAGAACCATACGGCTGGACATTACCCAGATTGATGGATGTTTTTATGTAGCAGGGATGAAGATTTATGCTAGTGAGACACAGAGGTATCATTATCAGACAGGGGGATTAGGGGTGGAGCTATTCAGCTCCAAAAGCCACGCCCCCTCAGATGAGATTTTGGAAACAGAGGCTTCAGATCAACATGAAAAATGGTTTTTAAGGTTGTGGGATTTTGGTTAAGAACTTAAGACTTAAGAAAACCATGGTGACACCTGAGGCTTAAACACAAAATATTTAACATACTGTAACTATTCAACCATTAACACGATCACGCTGCTATTCTGCTTCAGAATCTGCTAGAATGATGTTGATCGTGTTAACAGTTGAAAAGTTACAGTAAATGAAAGAACAGGAACACTGGAGCTCCGGAGTTAAAGGGTTAAACACAAACGGCATTAACTTTGTTTTTAAATTCAGCCTTTATTGCATTTCTAGCACTCCTTGAAATGTTGCTCATGTCTCAGATGGTTAAATATGGATCCAAGCCTCTGCGGTTCGTTCTATAATCACACAAAAGTACACGTTCAGTCACTGTCATGAACATTTTAGTGATAATCCCAGCTTTTATTGTGAAAAGAGTTTAAGTCAGAGTGAGTGATGCAAGTTCTTCACTGTTTCTAAAAGTGAGTTGCTCAGATTATCCTCAGACTTAGCAAAAACCTCCAAAAACAGGTCGACAGATCACTGCTGTTTCATTTTCACTCATGTTTTCTCTCAATTGTCTCCAACCTTTTGTTCCTGGTTTAATATAGAACTCGTAAAAGGTCGGGTAGTTTTATTGGCTTAAACCCAAACTATCTCCAGCAGCAGCAGCCTCCCCCCCACCCCCCTCATCACTTCAGGATGATCACAGCTGACATTTAATCTCTGCACTCCACAAACGGGGCCGGACTCTGTTAATGACACATGCATATGGATGAGCCTTCACCCACTGTCATCGAAATATACCTTTCTCCCTGGAAGCGCTCGCGGCATAACAAGCACACGCTGATGCTTCAGTCTGGAGGATGCACACGTTTATCCCGTTTGTCTGTGTGCTGCAGATCACGTGTCTGTTGGTGGCCTGGGAGACAGTTTCTATGAGTACCTGCTCAAGGCCTGGCTGATGTCTGATAAGACCGACGAGGAGGGGAAGAAGATGTACTACGATTCCCTGCAGGTAAAACACACGCTCCTGTCTTTGTGAGTGCTCCCCAGACGTGATCTACTGCGTCCGTTTATTTATGATACGTTTGCTGCTGAGGTGCATCACAAAGAATCAAAGAGCCGTCAAAGCAAGGAAAACTAGAAAAGTTGCATTACCTGCGATAATGCTTTTTCCTGGAAGTATTCGCTGAAGATCCTGAAGCTTTTTGCTGAAAATGGTGACGCTATTTTCTTTAATTTCTGAAGGCATTTGCTGAAAATACAAAAGCTATTTGCAAAATGCTGAATTTGCTAAATGACTGGAAATTTTGTTAAAGAATTATGACGCTGAAAATAAATTTCTGAAAAATTTGTAGTAAAATTGCTTAAAAATTCCTCATACATGCCAATTTTGCAAAAAATATTTAGTGTGTTGCTCAAATATGAGCTAAACTCCAAATCGGCATTTTGGCTACATTCAAAATTATCCTAAAAACCTCAGTGAATGCCAAAATAGTTCATAACGTTAGTATATTTCTAGCTTAACCCATAAGAACCCATGGGTGACATCAGTGTAACAATATCTAAAATGGGTTCTGTGATCCACTGGGTTTATGATGCATTCCACATCATTTTATTTTTAAGGTAAAATGGGTCTGGGTCTTTATGGGTTAGCTTCAAAATAGCCTAAAAAATCCTCAGTAATGTTAAATTAGCCAAAAACATTAGCATGACGTTGAAATATTAGCTAAACTCAAAATGAGCCCCCAATAAAATCCTTTGTAGATGTCAACTTACCAAAAAAAAAAGCTAGCACATTGCTAAAATACTAGCTAAACTCCAGAATAGCCTGAACTTCCTCAGTAAATTAAACTAGTCCAAAATGTTAACCTGTTGCTAAAATAGAAGCTAAACTATAAATTAGTCGATAAAAACCCCACTTGATAACAAATTAGCCAAAAATGTTAGCATGTTGCTAATTAGCTAAACTCAAAATTTTTTGAAAATCAATATAGAAGATGAAAACAAAGCCCATGAATATATTTAAAGTTTGTTGCTAATCTACTTAAAATGTTGAAATTTGAAGACTTTCTCATTCATTTCCTATGGGGCATGTTTTGTTCAATATTTCAAAAATCAAGTTTATGAAAACCAAAAATAGAAGTAGTAACATCCTGAACGAGCTGATCTTTCTGATACCAAGATTGCTGAAAGTTCGATTGAGTTTTTACATTCCGAACCACGTAAGAAAGGAGCAGGACAATCACTATAGTGTGAATGTTTACTAAGCATTCACACAAGTAAAGGGATTACAGTCCTTATGCTGCGTTCACACCCAGCACGATTCATCAGTCAAATTCACTGTTGGATGTTCGTCCAAAAATGTGTTCATGAACTGTGTGGGAGCTGCGTCAAATGTTTTTAGCCACGTGGCTTCATAGCAAACACGCATGATGTTGAGAAATCAGGTTTAAAGTTTTAAAGAGCTCTACAAAAACATCGGTAATCAGCCCCGTCCCTGGGCTGCACGGCGCCCGAGGCAAAAAATGAATTTGGCACCCTTCCTTGAGTTTGAGATTGCCAGAGCTGGGGCTCAAACAGGGTAACTGTACATTTGAAATCAAGTGCGCTAACTGACTGCACCACAGATCAGACAATAATCTATTGGAAAGTAGGGGATTTGAGCTATTAAAGCTATTGGGGAAAAAACTTGATCATCAATTATACTTGTCTTTTTTGACCAAAATGCAGAAGGGAGTGAATTTCCAAGCAAATCTCTCATTTGAGCCGGTGTGTCCTCCTCTTCCCTTTTCAATCCTTAAAGGGTAACCAAACAGGGAAGTTGGAGGCTGACAGCTGAAATGTGATAATCCAGTCAGAGGTGTGGGACTTGGGAACAGGACCGCTACATCCTTGGAGCTGCAGATCATGATGTGGGACTTCTGAAATGACGTGGGACTTGAATAGTTTGACTAATCATAAAATTCAAATGTAATACCTCGATTCAACCTGTAGGTGGCACCACACAAATGGTTTTTGACTAGATTTTCAAGAATTATTTTATTTTATCAACATTTTAGCAATGACCAACAGACAGCACTTTTAAAGCCCCATTGATAGAGGTCAACAACCAAAAATAAGTTAATTTAGGGTTTGGTTACCCTTTAAAGCGCTCATCTCCTACCCCCAACCCAGACATCAACAGCAACAGGACAGGAGCGGCGTGCTCTGCTGATTTATTGATTACATCAAACTTTTGAGTTTTATTTACATTTTAAAATATATATATATATATATATATATATATATATATATATATATATATATAATCCCTGTAATTTGGACCCTCTGGCAGCCGCCTTTGTCACCAATGGGCAGGTTGTTGATGTGCCTGTTGATAATCACGTCTTCATGTTTGGGTTCATGAGATCATTCAGAGGCTCTCCCGATACGATGAGTTTCACCATCTTCTGCAGGAGCAGCAGTACCGCTGAAAGTGACTGGCGGTCGCTTTCAGCGGTACTTCTGTCTCTGTGACCCAGTTTGATGACTTACTGTCCCGCTTTATACTGAGGATGGAAAAATACAAATAAAATGACAGGAGTGTTTTGTTATTCGCTCAATGCAAAGAAGAAAAATATTGTAAAGTTTATTAGGATGAACAGACTCTCTGCCATGTTGGTTTTGACTCCACCCCCTGATTACATCATCAACACGTTGCTGGCCAAAGCGGAGTTCCTGATTGGTTTGACCAAGGAGGATTCTTTACCAAAGTTCCGATATTTGAACTCTTTTCATAGCATAGCCTGGTTCGTCTCACATCCGTCTGTTTGAGCTGTAGCGTCACCAAGGTTTGGTTAACGTTAGGATCAGGAGAGTGGAACAAAGACAGGCTTCAGTTAGCTGTTTTCAAGGCTTCCTCTATGCAGTTTGATGCTGAACATCAGGAGGGGCGAGGACAGGCCGCTCTGCACCGCTGCAGCTTTCATGTGAGGTCGTTCTCCGCATCACACAAGTGTTTGTTTACAGCTGATAAAGAGCGCCGACACCCTCTGAGTCATAATAAATGGCTGTTGAATAATGCTGGATGACTAAAACCAGGTCAGCTCCAGATAATAAAGAGGTCTCTGGGATTTATTTCACCCTGCAGGCGACATGAGAGAAGTCCTGGCGGCCTCGTAACCTTAGGAGGAGTTTTGTAGTGAGTTTGGGCAGATGGGAGGGCAGCACCACAGATTGGTGTTTAAATAAAAAAAACATGAGACGGAACAGATGAACAGCCCTGCTAGGTGCAGAACGGAGAAGCCCAGAACCTCTCGGCCTCTGGGCGGGAACTGGCATTTCTCACTTGCTGCCCTGATGCGCCTCAGCTGTGAAAGATTCTCTTTGCTGCACCCTGGTAAAGAAAATGTATCACGCGCTGAGAAAAATACAGACTTCTGCATGCTGCGATGGTTTACCCATAATCCCTCCTGATCTGTAAGGATTATAGACTTTCTTGTTTTATGTGACAAACAGCGGTCAGGGAGGAGAGGCGCAGCAGGGCCGCCCTTCAGGCTTCAGCAGGGCGATGAAATCATGGCCTCTGTGCAGATAAGGCGGGAAAAGGGTCAATAAACCCCAAAACACACAGAGCTGCAGCGTCCACACACTTCTCTACTCTTTCATTTCTTTAGTTTGTGCTTTTGTTCAACTGCATTTAGAAATAAACAACCATATACAGATCAAAACTTTATGATTGTGAGGATTTTGATGATAGACCCTTTTTACGTGTCACATAGTTAGATGAAGGTTACAGGAACTTCATTGAATGCTGCTGGTTTGACTATGAATTCAGATTTTCTTCTTTTAATTTATGCTAATGCTAACGCTAGCTTTCTATGACGGGGAAGAGACGTAGATCTGCAGAAGATCTTTTCTGTCCAGTTAAAGTTGATCACATTTCTGTGTTCACAAAATCACTAAAAACAGAGCTAAAGTCAGACTATTTCAACGTGTCTGACAGTAAAGAAAAACTAATAACTGTTGTTATTTTCTGACGTAGCTCCTCTTTGCTGTTGATCATAAACATGTCTGATCCTGCAGGATAATAAAAGTAATCAAGGACAAAAGTCATTTGAATCTGTTAAAAAATATTCCTATTAAAAGCATTATTATTTTCACAATTACCCCTTAAAATAATCTGAAAATCAACAAAACCCTCTTATTGCAACAAATAAATTTAGCCTTGCAGCAATGTAAATGTTCTATTAAATGTGTCCAACATGAATTTCTATCAGTTTTTGTGCTGATCGCACCTAAAAGACGTGACAATAACATGAGTCAAAATAGAACCTGTCAGAATAATATCTGCTCAAATGAAAGGTCGGTATTTTCAAAACAACCTCAAATATTGAAGGATTATTCAAATTTGTATTTAGATTTGTGAACGATCTAAGACAGGAAATGAAAATACAGTTCAGCAGAACATTCATAAAATAAAAATTGTAGATTTTTCTGTTGAAATTGGTAAAATTACCTTTTATTATTTATGTAAAATTATGTTAAATAGCTTTCATTTGTTGGCTTTGCTGTTCTGAACTTAGGAAGTCACTATTCGCATAGTGGAATTTGGACAAAGCTATAGCTTCCCATTGTTGCACGACTAATGTGAGGGTCTGTAAGCTTGCAGGAGAGCTTTGAACAATGGGTAAGGGGGGTGGGGTTGCTCCGTCCTAACGGTCCCGCCCATAACTCAGAGGGAACGCTTCAAAATAGATCAAGAGAGGATCGGAGTGTGACTTTAAGGATGGTTGCTGACTCAGCAATAAAATGCTAATTTTATCATCCTCAAAAGATCAGCCAAAGTTTTCTCCTCTTCCAAATGTTAATAGATCCGTTTCAGGAGAATAGTTCCGCCCATCCCTTCATGTCTTTAATGGAGGAATATTCTACCTTCAACCTGAAAGTTGCTAGTTGAACCTTTTCAAATTGCCTGAAGGCGACACGTGAAGGGACCGCCATCAGTCTTCAGTCGACTTTAGGGGGGTTGTAAAAGGTTCTTTCTCAGCTGTGGAGCAGCGTGCGACCATACATTTTTACAGAGAACCAGAGATCTGCTGAAGAGACGCTCTAATCGATAGAGGCCGCGCTGTCACAAACACTGTTTTTATAGCAGTTTTAACTCTACCCTCTCTTTAGATTTCCCCCTCCCAGAAATCTATTTTTGTCCATTTTTTTCCCAAGGTTTGTTTTTTAGAATGTGACAAATTCCAGCAGAAACCTGGTTTAAACCAGCGTTAGTGCGATCTTCATGTACCTCCAGAGTCAGTCTGTAGCGAGGACAAACCCTTCTTTCTCTCCTCCTGTCGTCTGGTCCTTTTGTTTTATGTTTGCAACAAGAAATTATTGCTTTGGATCGATGCTCCCAGAAAAACCTGCTTCATGTTTCTGCAACACAAGTCAGTGTTGTGTTGTGAGAAAACTCACATAGTTGCACCTCATCCAAGTGATGGAGGTCCTCCAGGAAACCTGGAAGGCTTTGAACAGCAGCAGCTCTGGTTCTGAGGCTGGAGAGAGATTTGTTCAGGAGTCACGCCGGACTGATCCCAACCTGCCGGGTCGGCTCTACCAGCCGGACTATAGCTAGAGCTTCTGAGCAACAAGACCGCTCGACTTATGAGACACTGTCTGTCCCAGCATGCAACAGGAAGACATTCACACAGAAACTCTAGTTTATCAATAAAGATTCATCCAGATGACCCGCCCTCATCAGGTTGAAGCCATGTTTCATCAGACAGAAGTTTTTTTTTTTTAGAAAATGACTATTCAGTTATTTTCTTCGTATATCCAGCCAGGACTGTATGGGGTTCCATTTGTGGCAAAAATATGTTGTTACTTCCACTGTCTGTTCAGAAGACATTGTCTATGTCTACTGAACAAGTTTATTGAACATTTGTTCACATTTATGCGTGTCCACCCTTTTACTGCCTTGAAGTTTGGGAAAAGCTTATTCTGTCCATACAAAGCTTTTGTTTTCTTAGAGAAAAAGCGATAAGAATAATCAACAAAAATGGCAGCAGAGAACTCACGAATAATCTGTTTGCAGAATCACGACTGCTAAAGTTTGCAGATTTAGTCGATTTAAAAACTTTGTTTATTTTAAAAGCCAAATTGAAAGTTCTCCTAAATATCACTCACTCAGTTTTTTATTAGTTTCAGAAGATGATAACAACAGGAGGAAAAACAATTTAAAGTGATTATGGAGTCGATCTATGGAACTCACACTGAAAGAAACTACAAGCATTTTTGCTTTCAAAATCAGAAATCATTTGAGACTAGTGCCAGAGAATTGCTGGAAACCAGACCGTAAGGCAAACATCCATCCGTTCATCCACCTTCCAAATCTCTTTTGGGGTCACTGAGTTGCTGGAGCCTATCCCACTAAAGATGGCGTCCAACCTAGGATGGATCAACGCTATTTATTTCAAATGACGAGACTCGCTTATATTTCTTAGCTACAGTCTCAGCACAAAATATTTCCCCAAAGCTCTGCATGTTGCCATGGTAACATTTTATGCAGAAGAAATCTTGTACTAGAGCAGATGTCCCCAAACTATGGCCCGGGGGCCGGTTCCGGCCCCCGGGCCATAGTTTGGGGGCCTCTGCTCTAGAGTGTATGTTTTTCATAAAATTTTAATAAAAAAGAAGAATGAAGGTTAAAAAGTTCATATTTGATAGGTTTTTAATGTAAATCCAACATTATTTATGTAAAAACCCAAAGCAGGACTAATTTCTCTCATTTGAACACATTTGATTTGACATCCTCTGATTAAAGTGACACGCGTTCCTCTCTCAGGCCATAGAATCCAGCCTGGTCCGGAAGTCCAGCGGGGGGCTGACCTACATAGCCGAGTGGAAGGGGGGGCTGCTGGAGCACAAGATGGGCCACCTGACGTGTTTCGCTGGCGGCATGATCGCTTTGGGAGCCGACGGCGCGCCTGGAGACAAGACGGGCCACCAGATGGAGCTGGCAGCAGAGATCGCCCGCACCTGTCACGAATCGTACGCCAGGACAGGTAACCCCCCCACGCACATACCCACACACTGCTGATGATGATGATGATGATGATGATGGCCATCTCTTTTACTGATACCTTCAGGATGAGTCATTTTAAAGTCCCCTCTGATGAAAATTGTAGTTTTTAACATGTATGTGTGAGAACAAATGTAATAAGAAATCATTTTGTTTTTTTCATTTCTGAGTATTTCTCCTTTTAAATCAATCAAACTGTCTTGGACAGACTCTGTTTGAATGAATGATCTTCTTTCCATCACAACAGCTCTGCTGCACATGCACTAAACCCTCATCTGGTCCGGCTAGCGTGCCTCAGAGGAGATTTTGGAAACAGAGGCTTCAGATCAGCATGAAAAATGACTTTTTAAGACATTTAAGTTGTTGGAATTTTCATAATTAAAACACTACTGGGAACATTTTTTTAAATGGGGACTTTAAAGACCCACTCCAATGAAAATTGTGTCTTTGGTGTTTTTAACATGTTCTTGTAGCATTTTTCTGACGGACACATATAATGAAATTTCCGATTAAAACTGCATTTCTGAGTATTTCTTTATTCAAATTGCTGTGAATCAGGAGCAGATGAAAAAAAGCTGTTTGAAAAAGATTGTATTTGTGATGTAGACAACATGCTGGACAGGCCACAAGCTCCCTGCTCTGCTCCAGGTTGGTGTAAGCTAGTGGGAGAGGATGGTAACCGAGAGCTCTCAGAAACAAGGAAGGCAACATGCTAGCTTATTTTGGCTAATTTAGAAATTGTTCCAGTTTTTTAGGCTAACTTGGAGTTAAGCTGATATTTTAGCATTATGCTAACTGTTTTGTCAAAATTAGACTTTAGGCATGTTTGGAGTATAGCTAATAATTTAGCTTTATGCTAGCTGTTTTGACAAAATTAGAAATGTTTCCAGTTTTTTGGGCTAACTTGGAGTTAAGTTAATATTTTAGCATTATGCTAGCTGTTTTGACACAATCAGACATTTTTCAATGTTTTTAGGCTAACTTGGAGTTAGGCTAATATTTTAGCATTATGCTAGCTGTTTTGTAAAAATCAAACTTTTTCAAGTTCTTTAGGCAATTTTTGAGTTTAGCTAATATTTAGCTAATATTTTAGCCTTATGCTAGCTTTTTTGGCTAATTTAGAATTTTTTTCCAGTTTTTTAGGCTAACTTGGAATTAAGCTAACATTTTAGCATTGTGCTGGCTGTTTTGTCAAAATTAGACTTTTTCAAGTTATTTAGTTAATTATTAAATTTAGCTAATATTTAGCCAATATTTTAGTTTTATGCGAGCTGTTTTGACAAAATTAGAAATTGTTCTAGTCTTTTTGGCTAACTTGGAGTTAAGCTAATATTTTAGCATTATGTTAGCTATTTTATCAAAATTAGCCATTTTAACATTTAGCTAATATTTTGGCAAGGTATCGACTTCAGTGTTTCAGCTATCAGCTAGAGCATCTTTAGCTATCAGTTTCAGCATTTTTTAGCTATCAGCGCTATCATCTTTACACTTACATTATCCCAGGTAATGCTATATATCTAGTTACTTTTATCATGATTAATTAGAGGCATGTTAACTTTTCAAAATTTGCCTTAATCTCATTTTTGGATTTGATGTTTGCTTCCGTGAAGTCTTTTAATTTCTGAAAATAAATCTACGAGTGTAAGTCGCACTTTTTGGAGAAAAGTGCAACGCTCTGAACCAAACCCGGTGAAATGCTGCGTTCACACTGAACTGGAGTCATGTGACAGATTCTCTTTTTTGACACGTTAAGTGTCATGCTGAAAGGTTGAAAGTGTGCTGTAGTAAAGCACAAAGCCACTTTTAAATTGTATTTTGATCTGTCATGAATTTGGATAAAAATACATCCAAATGAGCTCTTATTAGGCTTAAATCAAAGTAGATGAATTAGATTATCTAATTAAAAGTCATTGTTAAACAGATGATCAGAGTGGGTCCTCGGCTCACGTTACAGATGGTTTCTCGTGAACTAACATTTCCTGACCCGAGCCGCCCTCATCAGCTGTTGTTTCTGCTCTCTGCAGCCTTGAAGCTCGGTCCAGAGGCGTTCCGTTTCGACGGCGGGGTGGAGGCCATCGCCACCCGCCAGAACGAGAAGTATTTCATCCTGCGGCCGGAGGTCATCGAGACCTACATGTACATGTGGAGGTTCACCCACGACCCCAAATACAGGGAGTGGGGCTGGGAGGCAGTGCAGGTAAAACCCCCACTGTGGCAACTTCCACTCTGAAAGCCGTCACGCAGAGCTGATGTCACGCCACTCTTGCCTCTCCATCAGGCCTTGGAGCGGCATTGTAAAGTGGAAGGAGGCTACAGCGGCGTCAGAGACGTCTACTCCTCAAACCCGAGCCTCGACGATGTGCAGCAGAGCTTCTTCTTGGCCGAGACGCTCAAGTAAGACCGATTCTCCTCTTTTCTTTTTAAAACCGCTGCAGTCATCACGCTCCTTGGTGGGCGTGGCTCCTGCAGCCCTGAGCTAACAGTGGGGGGCTTCAAGCTGGGGTCAGACTCCAACAGCCTCTTCAAGCTCCAGAGAGAAGCGTCACTTGTGTCAGAAATAACAACAGAGATACAGAAAGCATCAAGCAGACGTCACTCTGCAGACCTGCTGCAGCAGCTTGATAACACAGATCCGCTGTTTCTGTCTGCGTTCAATAAATCCTTCACTTACAGTTATGGGGAAGCCATGAAAATGGTCGACACGTGAAAACAGTGAGGAATAAAAGATGGAAGCCTTTCAGAGAACTTATCTCTGCTGCTCTTCCCCTTCACGGTGGATACGTGTTGATATCAGATACACCAGGCAGCATCTGCAGCAGAGGCGGTGAAAAGCCTTCCAGAAATGAGGGGAAACTTCATTTGACTAAGCTGATGCTCCACAGCAACCAAACACAACGCGGCTCTGCTGGAGAAAGTTCAGGTCTCTGCTCAGGTCTCTGCTCAGGTCTCTGCTCAGGTCTCCACATGGGAGGTGGAGACCTGTGGTGGACTTTACTTTGAGTTGAAGGTTTTGAGCTGCAGAGACACTTTAGAGCAGTCAGTCACTTTAGACACAATCATCAACACAACCTACATTTTTCCTGTTTTATTTCTAATCCTGAGATGTAACCATTCAGTCAAACCACGATTCAATTCACATTTATAAAGTGGGGTCATCTGGACCCCACAAGACAGTGCGCTGAACTTTTTTTAATCATTGATTTTTGAGTTTCACTAATATCCATGGCAGACATACATCCTGTCCACCTTTGTCATGGAAGGAATCAGAAATCAGTATATGGGTGGAGTCATCTGGACCCCAAAGAGAGCGGAAGGGTTCGACTGCTAAACTGAAACCTCCATGAAAAAAAAAAGCATGTTTGGAAAGTTTCTCCAAGATCCAAACAAAATGAATTGGACAGAAATCTGGCTCACCTTTATAGTCGGACGAGGCTGAAGTTGGCGTCTGATTTTGAAGCTTCCACTTTGACAGTTATGAGTTCAGGGAAAATCTAAATCTCATTTTACTGGTTCCTGCAGGTCATTTAATCTCGTTTTATCTCTGCTGCCATTTCTTCTTCTGCCTCATCATCATCAGGCTGATTCCAAAGCAGCAATGACTCAGCATAAAAAGACAGACAGCTAATGACTGTTGAATTGTAACAGATGAAGCTAAATAATCGAGTTATTTTATTTAAAAACAATCAACAATCATGACTGTAGGATTTAAAAACAGTTCTGTTGAAGCATTGCTGTTCTAAATCTGAAGCAGCAGAAAGACGAGTGCAGGACTTGCCTTCATCAAATAACTGTTTAGTAACTCTCATTTTCTCCATGAGTGATGAACAGAGTGTAGCTAAAGCTGCAAGCTGCAGTTACCCCTCACTTCCTCTTCTTTCTGCTCGGCTGAGTTTGTGTGAAAGTCTGAGTTTTCTCGTGTGAACGTGTGAGAAGGCGCGCCTGCGGCCGTGTAAATGCGTCTGTCGGCCGCTGTGGGACGCCGGCTGACTGATGTCCGACTGCGTTCAAAGCAGGAGCAGAAATCACACCCACGCTTTCACAGGAGGTGTTTCCTAGAGTAACACTCCTTCATGGAGAGTTCTCACTTCAGCTGTGAAGATTTAGATTTTTGTCTCCTAAAGAAACAAGTTTCACAGGGAACTGAAAGAATTCTGCTTGGTTTTAAAAATGATGAGATGTTGTTCATTCAATGTAGGATTAAGATAAACATTTTGACTTTTAATTATTCTTTCAAAACTGAACAACTGTCTCCAGACTATCTAATGTAAATACCAGTTTATGTGACGGTGTTTTGTTTTTGAGGCTGAAGTTGCCTTCTGGTTTGTAGATTGCATGTTAAAGGCTGATTTGAACTGGTCCGTCTGCACTGCGTCTGCTGTCTGTCTGTGGTCCATCTGCGCTTTGACTGTGGTCCGTCTGCACTGCATCTGTGGACCGTCTGCACTGCGTCTGCGCTCTGACTGTGGTCCGTCTGCACTGCATCTGCAGTCTGTCTGTGGTCCGTCTGCACTGCATGTGTGGTCCGTCTGCACTGCATCTGCAGTCTGTCTGTGGTCCATCTGCACTGCGTCTGCGCTCTGACTGTGGTCCGTCTGCACTGCATCTGCAGTCTGTCTGTGGTCCGTCTGCACTGCATCTGCTGTCTGTCTGTGGTCCATCTGCGCTTTGACTGTGGTCCGTCTGCACTGCATCTGTGGACCGTCTGCACTGCATCTGCAGTCTGTCTGTGGTCCGTCTGCACTGCGTCTGCGCTCTGACTGTGGTCCATCTGCGCTCTGACTGTGGTCCGTCTGCACCGACTGTGGTCCGTCTGCACTGCGTCTGTGCTCTGACTGTGGTCCGTCTGCACTGCATCTGTGGTCTGTCTGCACTGCGTCTGTGGTCTGTCTGCACTGCGTCTGTGGTCCGTCTGCACTGCGTCTGCGCTCTGACTGTGGTCCGTCTGCACTGACTGTGGTCCGTCTGCACTGCATCTGTGGTCTGTCTGCACTGCGTCCGCATTTTGATTGTGGTCTGTTTGTGGTCCGTCTGCGCTCTGACTCGTCCGTCTACGCTGCGTCTGCGGTCTGTCTGCATTCTGTCAACAATCTGTCTGCAGTCTTTTTGTGTTCTGTCTGCGCTGTATCTGTGGTCTGTTTGTGTTGTTTCTCTGTTCCATTGACACAAAAAATGGAACGTTCAAACGGAATGTTGACATCACCGCCGTCCCGTCTGCGTCTGAAATTTGTCTCCAGAAGTTTTATTTCCAGTCCGTTGACTAGTCAATGTCATGGCAAAAATCCAGAAAATTGAGAAAAGGGTCCTGGTTTTAAAATACAACTTCATTTGTACCTTCTAAATAAAACTTTATCCAATTCCTTTTAATACTTACGGTGACATGCCCACACGATAACACTGGAGTCCATTTTCTCGATGGGCGCCAAAAGTTCAGTTTTTGCAGTAGAAAAGCATAACATCATGTATCAGAGGGAGGAAGGAGGGGGCGTGGGGCCTGATTGCTTAAGTTTTGGAGGAGTGAAGAGACCAGGACAAATTATTTGAGAGGGGCGGGACGAGGGGGGGCAGGGGGGCGGACCAAAGACGATGTAAACTGATGATCGCCACGCAATGGAAACCACAGACGGACCAGTGTAAATCTGAGGGAACAGTTGAGGAGAAATCATTTAACATGAAATCTAGTGAACAAATGAAAGTTTGAACAGACTATAGATATTTCAAAGAGAATTAAGATTCAAATAAACAAAGTTTCTAATTCTAAAAACCTGTTAAAGAGACATTTAAGAATTTTCCTTGAAAGAAATACTCAATAAATTAAGATTTAATAAAAATGTTCTGAGCCTGAATTGAGTCGTCTCTGATAAAATGGCGTTCTAAACATAAACCCTTAAATTTAGCCTTTAATGAATTTCTACAACTTAAAACCTTTTTTGTTTTATTGAATCTTAATCTAGAAAATGTCTGCATACAACTTTTTTTTTTTTTACTACAGGATCATTTTATTCTGACAAATAAAGGTTCCCTCAAAATTTAAGGGAAACAGACTCGTAAAAAATCCAATCTCAACCTCAGCCTCCTGCAGGCTGGTCTGTCGGAGAGGCTTAAATGGATTAAAATAAACAAACACATTCTTTTTAGAAGTTTTCGTACAGCAGCTCTTCTTCCGTCCGTTAATGTGCTGTCAGCTGTTGATGGTTGGACTCCATCAACCGTCTCCCTGATGAAAGCGTCAGCCTCCAAACTTTTAATTGATGCTTCTGTTTGCTTCCTCTCCTCGTACATCATCTCTGGATCCTCCGGCTGATGGCTTTTTCTCCTCCTCCCCTGAAGGTCGAGCTTAGCTTAAAAAGCGATGAGTCACTTCACTGTTTATTTACTCGTTTTAGGTTCTTTAACTTTTTGATGAAAAGCAGAGAGGAGTCGCCTCAGAGGCCGGACGCCGCTCGGCAGGGAAAACGACCGGAGCTAACCTGGAACGTTTGCTCCATCGGGGGGGCGGGTCAGACATCAGAGAAGGTCGGCGGCGCTCAGCCTCGGGTCTAATCCCTCTAATGTTTCTGGTCATCACGCTGAGCTGCTGCCAGTATTCATCGTCCAGCTGCTGCCAAGAGCTCGGCCATATTTCACTCCTCCGTCTGCACCTCCATCACTCCTTCTGGGGGGGGGGGCTACTTTCATTTAAACTGTGTCTTCATTAACACTACGGCTAGGTATCAATTAGAATTTCTAAAGACGATTCACAAGAGCCTGAATCAATTCAATTCAGTTTTTTTATTATTCTTTCGATTCTTCAATTCAATTTTAAGTTTACACATTTAGAAATACATTAATAATCTATTATATCTTTTGGATATATTTATATTAATCTGATCCAGTTCACATACTGTAAATGTATCAGTGAAATAATGAGATTGTTAATATCATACAGTGTTACATGGATTCTCTAAAGGAGAAGTTCTAACTAAAATGTTCAGATCATTAACATTGTAAACATTGTTCTGCTTCTCCTGGAGGACGTTTCAGTTTGACCACTAGGTGGCGATGGCGCTTTAACATTACACTTTTTTTTCAAGACAAATTAGCAAAGAATGAACAAAAAACAATGTTTTAGTCCCCAACCTTTCTCAGGCTACAGACCGGTTTAATTAGACGATGTTTTCACGGACCGGTCCGAACTGAGCCAAAGATGGTATTTTTAAGCTTAGAAATCAGTAGATATTTTTTATGCAGATGATGAAGATTCAATGAAACAAAGTCTTTGATTTGTAGAAATGGTTTTCTGTTTTGAAAAAAATTCCATAAAAGACACATTAGCTTAGCAATCTAGTTAGCTGCCTTAAGTCACGTGACCCAGACGGATGTTGTAAAACAGACTCGGGAAGCCTTTCAAAATAAAACTTCCTTCAGGATCAGAAAATAAACAAAGCAGAAATAATCTAAGTTAGCGCATTATTTCTGTCTGCAGCCCGGTACCAAGTGATCCACGGACTGGTACCGATGTCATTGTAACCGTTCCAGCGGTTACAATGACATCATTCTCATTTACAAACACATGAAGTACATCATGATGCAGCGGCGAGCTTTAACACCGGTCGCCATGACAAACGTTGAAAGGTGGAATGGTTGCTATGACCTTCCACCTTCATAACAGCTTTTATTGTGAAATGATTTGTGACTTCCTGCTTCGCTGGACGCCGCTCCCCATTCGTCTATTCAACCATAAACAGACATTTAGGAAGGAGACTTTTAGGAAGAAACAAGACAAGACGATGTATTTATTGTTACACAACAGCAGATTGCATAACAACATTAGTCACTGTCCCTCAAGACACAAAAATCATTCCAACAATCCACTTGACGCTAACGTGTTTGGAAACCTGCGACAGACGGACAGTAGAGGCGGCGGGCGGGCTCTAGGGCTGGCGAGAGCGTCCGAGGTCACGACGGGAAGAGTTTATGATCATGTGGGAAAGGTCAAAGGTCAGCAGAGGAAAATCCTGCAGCTCATCCGGCGTTTGGTTCAGTGACTGAACTCTCCTTTACATCAGGCTGGCGAGCGTTTGTGCTGACTCAGCACTCCTCCGTCTCTCTCTGGGTCGCAAGTTGCAAACAAAATATGAAGTGTTAAGAAAAAAAAAATCATAATTTGCAAATAAAAAGATTTAATATTGTAAAATAATTTTAGAATATTTAAGATTAATAATATTTAATGTTTAGGTCGATTGATAACAATTTCTCATCAACAACAACAGATTGATTATTCAAACATGACATATTCTAACATCAATAATTTAAATATTTACAATAAAAAGTCTAGATGAGGCACCAAGTTAATAATTATGATAAAAAGGCATCAGGAAACCCCTTCAAATAAATAAATAAAATAAAAAAGTGAAGTCAATAACATCTGCATGTTTTTAAATGCGTAGTGATTCATCTTGCTTTCGCCCTATCTTTGAAAACAGCAACAACAGACATTTTAAACTCGCTACACTAACATGAATAAATCCAGAACTCTGTTGGATATTTGAGTTTTGTTGATCCTTCTGAGTTCTGCTCAAAGACCAGAATGGTCTCCAAGCACAGCAATGTGAGACGGAGACACCTGATTGGATACAATCTAGACCAATCAGGAGGCTGTTTGGGGCGGCACAAACATAATGTTGACAATGTTGATATTGAAATCAAAGATAGGACGAAAGCGAGATGAAGCACTACGCATCTAAAGACGTTTGTGCTGCAAACGCAAAAATATTTTTTATTCTTAACACTTTACATTTTGTTTGCAACTTAGAACATTTTGATCTCAAAACTGTGACTTTTGTTTGCAATATGGTGGTACTAAAATCCCTCCACAGACCAGCTGT
Source organism: Oryzias melastigma (assembly GCF_002922805.2). NCBI lineage: Eukaryota > Metazoa > Chordata > Actinopteri > Beloniformes > Adrianichthyidae > Oryzias > Oryzias melastigma. The sequence goes on along the minus strand of NC_050535.1, from coordinate 18,772,201 downwards.
GATAAAGCCGAACATCCAGACGGACCGAGCTCAGAACCTTCAGCCTCACTCGTCCTCTTCCTCTCGTCTGCAGGTATCTGTACCTGCTCTTCTCGGAAGACGACCACCTACCGTTTGACCACTGGGTCTTCAACACGGAGGCCCACCCTCTGCCCGTCATCAGGAAGGAGCCGGCGGACCGGCCCAACGAGGTGGAGTAGGGGGCCCGCCCACAGACCTGCCATCCTGTCAACCTGAGCCTGGAGGAGCGGCGGCCGGCGCCGTCAGCTTTAGGATCGAACGGGAGCCGAGCTCCTCCTCTGATTTCCAAAACGCTCTCCGGGGAGCGATGATCTGCTCCTGACGACGATCTCCTCGGTGGATGAGACCTCCAAACCGATTGAGGCTCCTGGAATGACTCGGCACGACCGGGGCCTCCTCTTCACCGCTCTCCCGTCCTCCTCCTCGCCGTTTACGCAGAGCTTCCCTCCTCCTCTCCTGCTGGGTGTCCCCCCCCCCTCTCAGCTCACCTCCTCCGCCCAGCAGGACCTTCTCTCCTCTGTGAGGACCCCCCCGCTCCCCCCACCTTCATTCAAAGCCATACCGATGCGCCGCAGCTTTCGCTCGTTTCCCGCCTCGCCGTCATCTCCACACTCGGGTCTTCAGTCCGGTGCCTTCACTGTCGATGGAGGAGCAGCTCACCAAAAACCCAAAGAAGCAGCTCTCAGAAAAGTCCTGCAGCTCCGGAGCAGCTGTGGATTCCACGATTCAAGCTCCATCGTTCAATTCCAGAGGAGCTTCAGTCTGGAAGGAAGTGGAGGGTTGGTAAAACTCCCTCTACTGCACTGACATCTAGTGGTGAGGAAGTCACATTACAGATTCCAGAAAAATAACCATCTAAGCTCTGAAGCTTTTTCTAAAATCTCAGAAAAGAGAAACAAGTTTATAAACATAGAATCCGAATCCCTTTTTACCTCCTTCTTTCTGTCACCTGGACGGCATTCCTGCAGCGCCTGACGATGGATGTAAATCACTTGTTCTGATTAATTTATTTTGTGCTCATCAAGCCGACCTCTAGGGGGAGCCGTGGAGGAAATTCTTTCAGCTTTATTTTAAGAAGGGTGAATGTACCATCAAATGTGAAGAAAAGAGCTTTTTCTGTTTGTTTTTCGTGCTTTTATTGTTTAACGCTGTTTTATCGAACTCTGAAAGCACAAAAAAGTGAAGAGGAGGAGCGGCGCAGGGATGAAGACTCGCTGACCAAAGTCTGCAGACGTCATCAAACCCATCGGAAAATCGTCTTTTCAGGCAAAACCGTTTGTTAGAAATGAACTTTTTTAATTTAATGAAGACGTTTGAGCATATTTTTGTGGGATTTAGACAAATTTATGGAAATAAATGTGGAAAAGTTGAGTTATTTCAAGCATAGAAACAGTTTGTTTTTTAAGAAGTGAAGAATGAAAACTTTAACTTTGATTTATTTCAGTTTCTCAAAGTTCTGGTTCTTGCTTTGATGATTTCTGGATCTATGATGTTTTTGTGGAGATGTCTTCATTTTAACAAAAAAAAAATCTTATTCTGACAGAAAACAAATTGATTTTAACTTGTCAAAACAAAAACTAAAAAATGGCCAAATCTGAAGGAGGTTTGACATCAAAGATGCCGACAGGAAATTAATTTAAAAAAAAAATGAGCCAAGGAAAATAAAAAATATATATTAAAAAAAGGTCTACAAATAAAATGTGTAACTTGATTTAAAAAACAACAACAAAAACAAGAAAATTAGATTTTAAAAATGACCAGAAAAAAAAGATTTCCGGTTTGAATATTTTGATCTCAAAGATGGCAGATTATACAAAAACCTACCAGATAGGATTTATTAAATGACATTTTATCAGATTTTATTAGCATTCTAGTTCTTAAAAGTAAATTATAAAAATCTAAAACTTAAAGCCAACAGTTGATTCCTTTAAATCCTAAAATAAACTAAGAAAAAACTTAAATTTGAACTTGTTTTTCAATCATTGTTAGCTTTTATTTATCTAAGTTAGCCAAAGAACACTTCAAAAATGTAAAAGCTGAAGCTAATATTTTATTGAATCAAAGTTTCCAAAAGAAATCTCTAAATGGAAGTTCTTAGAAAAGTTCTGGTCTAAAGTCGGCCTTTGGTTTGGATTCTTGGAGTAAAACCAGAGGAAAAATGTTCCAGTAAAAACGATTTTAATGAGCTTTAACTGAGCAGTTTCATCTTTTCTCTTTTAAAGAGAATTACAATTGGGAAATGGTTGTGACAGAATATCAGGGCAGAAACATCTTAGAAAAAAGTCATAAAATTATGAGAAAAAAATTGGAGATTTAAAATGTCGTAATTTCACAAACTTTCTTTTTAAAAAATTAAGTTGTAATTTTGCAGAAATAAAAGTTTTACATTTATTTAAAAAAACTAAATGAACGTGATGCCCGTCCCATTTCTCTGAATTACCTGAAACATTAAACTTTAAATTTTTGGTCGTCTGTTATAACAGTTTAGAAGGTAAATCTGACGTTTTTTTTAAAGTGCAACTTTTTGAAGCACAAATGTTCACATTTTTTCTTTAATCATGCTTTATTCTAGCAAGATTTAGAGTTTTTTCTCATAATTTTACAACTTATTTCTCTTTTACTATTGAGGCCCAGATATTCTGTCGTACATTAAATATTAAAGAAAGAAAATATTTCTCTGATCTAAAACATTCTCCAGAGTGAAATAAACTTTTTGATAAAGTTCAATGGAGTAAAAAGTTTAAGATAATTTCTGATTTTCCGCTCTATTTTGAATCAGTTGTAGAAGTAGCCCCTCCTCATGTCCTCCAGAACACAACAGCGCTTCCTACTGGCAGCTACGTGGAACTGCAGGAGGAGCTGGTGGTCAGGGCGTCTGCCTGAGGGGGAGGAGCTTCTTCAGCGAAAGCTTCAGGGGATTCCAGGATTTGACTCTTTTCAGGAACTCGTTTATGTTTTTATAAGTTGTGAATTTTTGATTTATTTTTCTCTTTCTGGTGTTTCTTCTTTTTTAAGGTGTTAAAGTGTGAAATCTCATTTGCTGGTAAATCATTCCATTGCACATCGTTTACTTTTCTTCCAGTGCAATGTTGTTTTTCTTTGTGGGGAATCTTGTTTAATATTATTGATCTGAAATGTAAATATTCCATTGCGGCGGATGAGCCGTTTGACATTTCTATGAAAATCTTGAGCTTATGGATAAAGTGATATAAATGAGCAGTTTTAATAAACTATATTTGTTACAATTCTCTGGTGAATAAAACAGATTTTAATATGACGGCTGCTGCTGTGGTTCTTCATCTGGATCAGAAACTGAAGCTGCAGATTAAAACTTTGAAGTTCTTTTGACTTTCTTTAAATTTTATGTTATACAATTTTTTTTTTTATTGCTAAAAAAAGATCAAGAATCTTAAAGTATTAAAACCCATAAACAGGATTGCAGAGTTTATTATAAATCATTTACTTTACAAAGTAAGACAGTTTTTGCTCCCAAATAGTTTCTTCTTTTCCATTAGTGAGCCTCGGCTCAGTGAGACGGGACCACAGCGCCCCTTAGTGGCTCAGAGAGGAACTACACGTGACAGACAGGAGGTCTGATGCTCGCCTGCGGCGGCCGCTTCACCAGCAGGCCGCACGAACTCTGGTAGGCGAGGCGGTCTCCCCTGACCTCGAGAGTTTCTTTAGAACGTCTTTAAATAAAAACAGTTAAGAAATCTACAAACCAGCAGATCCTAGAAATGATGTTGATCCTGACGTTAAAAAAACTCTAAAGATAAAAAAGGAAAAAGTCTTTAGAGGATCAAACGGAGCCGAAATGAAGAGAAGAGACTTTATCAGAGTTCAGACGGTCCTGTTGGTGTGTGCTTGTGAGAGTCACATGGCGGCGGCGGTCATCCGGCGCGGGTCAGCAGCTCCTGAGCCCACGTCTTGATGGCGGAGGTGGTGTGCTGCAGCAGCTGCCATGTTGAATTGGTGAAGGACACGGCGTGGTCCTGCAGGCACGACACGGACACCTCCCCACTGTGAACACACAGGAGAACCTCTTCACGTTTCTGTGCATCAGGTGATGCATTCAGGGACTGTGAGACAACAGAGCGTCTGGATGAGAAGCAAACACGTTTCTAGCTAAACACTGACTTGCAGGAGTCCTGCAGGCCGCTCCACGCTCGCTGCAGCAGCTCCAACACGAACGCCGCCGCCGGCAGCACGACGTTCTGCTGGATGTAGAGCAGCAGCTCCCTGATGTACGCCAGCAGCTGGAACACGCCGTCGGGGGTGTTGGTGTTCACCTGAAGGTCAAAGCATCAGCAGGATGAGAACGGCGGGACGCGGAGCGGGTGCAGCGACGGGTGGGCGGAGGCTTACCCAGTCGATGGCGAGCGGCGCCGTCTCTCTGAGCCACAGGAGCAGCTGGGAGGCTTTCTCAGAGACGAGCACGCCGGCCGCTCGACTCTGTTCTGCCGCCTGACGGATGATCGGACCCAGAACCCGAACGCACTCTGAGTAATAGTGAGGAGTGTTCTTCTCCAGCCAGCTGCAGGAGCAGACAAACGGTTACCATGGAAACCAGTCTGAGGGAATGTGATCATCTTCACTCTGGAGCCAAAGTGACAGAAATTCAACATATTTTGGTTTTCATGGCCTGAACTCCCAGCAGTCGTACCTGAAGCCCTGCTTGGAGTAGACGGTCACTTTGCTCCAGGCCTGCTGGGACACGGCGGTGACTCCGGAGCTCTGCAGATACTTGGCCGTGCTGGACCCTGTAACACCACAGCGGGAGGGGGGGGGGTCACCCTGAGGCTCACGGGAGGTGCTGCGGAGGGGGGTGTGGGAGGCGGGGCTGACCTGCGACGGAGCCGTTGGAGCGGATGTCGTGGGCGACGAAGCCGGCGGCGAACACGGACAGAACCAGCAGCAGCTTCAGCCACGGGAAACTGTTTCCACGCATCTTCACCTGCAGACTCTGATGCAGGAACCACAACAACAACAACTCAGTTCTAAAGTTACCAAGAGAGGATTTCATTTACAGGTAGAATTTAAAATGTTAACTTAGAAAATGATGAAAAACACAAATTCTGGATTCGATTTGAGTTTCTAGTTAAAAATGAAGAAAAAAACTATTTTAAGGAGCTTTCACACCGAACGCATTTCCCACGCCACATTTGCCCCGCCCCTCTTTCTCCGCGCGGCAAATCTGTCAAAAAATGTTTTTCTGACGTTGCGGCCGCATGTGGGAGGAGCCAACAGCAACATTTGACGTTGAGGAATACGATTTTTTGACTGTTCTTATAAATTAGAGCTCCTGCAGACCGGTGGCCCGCCCCTTATTCATCCACGCCGGCGTGAAAGCACCCCACACTCCCAATGAATGGAAGACACATAGATCAGATTTATTTATTGTGAGGAGTTCTACAAAAATCTACAAAAAGGGAAATCCTTCAGAGATTTCCTTGTTATCGAGGCTTTTATCTCACTCTGGGAGTGTGTCTGGATGACAGCCGCTTCCACGGTGTCTCTGTGACTCTGTGTCTGAGTTTGTCCTGCATTAACCTGAAAGGAGTGGGGGGGTAGGGTCTTTTTTTATTATTGTCTTGAGGAAAACAAGTAAATATTACAGTTCAGGAGACCCGGGTGGGCTGTCTCTCCCCCGGCGTACTGATTGAGCTACGCTGAAGTCTGGGGGTGCGACTGCAGTCAGAGAATCGCCGCGGTGCGACAGAACTAAAGCGTTCGTATTAGATTAGTATTTTACAAGCTGATCATGCGTCACGTGCCTAAAGAGGAGTTCCTGATTGGTAGATGCGACGCAGAGACCTGTCAAACTTCAGATAATTTTGGCTGCGTCGCCCGATTCGCGCATTTTCACTCAAATTGAGCTGCTAGTAGACCTTCACGCCGCGCCCGTCGCTTAAATCGCGCGCTGGACTTCAGACGTCACGTCTGTACCATTGACTGAACATTAAAACTGACCGCCTCCAACACACGAATCACATTTGGGGTGAATGCACCTTAACACCTGAGGCGTCATCGGCGACGCTTAAACACAAAATCTTTAACGATAATTCCAGTAGATTGTGAAGGAGAACAGCGACTCGTTGAGAAAAATCTTGAATCAGACAAAACAGCTAGCATGTAGCTGAAATTTTAGCTAGACTCAAATAGCCTAAAAAACCTTAATAAATGCCAAAACAATCCATAAGGCTAGCAGAAAGTCATTATAACTTTTAACTTTACTACACTCTGACTCCATATAGTACAAAGTAGCGACTAATCGACAATTAAATTAGTTGTTGACTATTTAAATAGTCGATTAGTGGTCTAATCGTGACAGCCCTCGTCTCAATAGTTACTCCTGGTGATGATTCTTATCCCTCGTTTCTATAATATCAATATGGAGTTTACTGATATCTTGTTGGCATCTTTCCAAAGTTTTGTCATTTCTAAGTGAATTTAAAAACTCCTGTTAGAATCTGGACCTGAAGCCAGGCAGACGTTTTCTCCTCACCTGACACATCTTGTTGCACTCCTGCAGCTCCTCAGTCTCCACCGTGTCCTTCATCTCCTCGTTGGTGACCCGGAAGGATCGGATCGTTTCTTCCAGGTTTTTCTGCAGCTGCAAATCAAAAACAAAGACTCTGAGGATGAGGACGCAGCAGAAGAGCAGCATCCGTCGTCAGGGCTGGTCTGTGAGCCGGACCTTTGGTGGCAGGACGTTCCAGGACTTCATTAAGTGGTTCAGCAGCAGACTGTGGAGGAGACGACCCAAACCCATCAGAACATCTGTCAGAACCTGTAAGCTGATGGATGGGAGGCGGCCTCACCTGGACTGCGGTAGGTGTTTGGTGTAGAGCTGTCTCCACACCCCCAGACTCTGCACGTCCACAGACAGACACTCCGTCATGCTGCTGAGCAGCTGCAAACACAAACACATCTTTGAGTCCGGGCGCCGTTCTAAACGGATCACACAACGCGGCGGTCAGCTGACCTCTCTCTTCATGTCGTCCGGACAGCTGGGCGTGGCTCTGGACAGGAAGGAGGGCAGGTATGTGTGTAGGGTGTTCTCGGGCTTGGCTCCAAACGCCAGGACCTTCAGTCTGGGATACAAGCGCCTCAGCTGCTCCTGCAAACTGTTTACAGACACGGATGATGAATCTGGACCCGTCTGGTGCTGCAGGATTCTGATAAGAACCGTATTCCTCTAGAAATCTGAGCTTTGAGCTAAAAATGAACAATAAAAAAACAAAGTCCTCTCATGAAAACATCACTGTTGCCATGGGTACGGTTACCTCGGTGACAGAGAGTTCTTTGGCATGAAAGCGAAATCCAGCAGGGGGAAAAACTCCTTAGGACCCATGATGCCGAATCCCTTGGACAGGTTAGCGTGAAGTCTGGAACACAACCAAACGGTCTAAACGAACCTGAACGCAGCTCTAATGAAGAAACACAACACTAAAGTTCAAACACTTCAGTTACTGGTTGGAGTCTCAAGATCATTCTCATTCCCTCGTCAGAAAACGGATCGTTTCTTTATGGTAGAAGACTGACGGAATAAATCTACATATGAAGCTGGTCCAACATGTGTGGGAGGGGCAGAGTACCAGCTGTAGCATTTACAGCTAAAACGATGAGAGCTTCTAATGCAGATCAGTCTCTAAGGGTCCGTTCACAGCCAACATGATCATTCCTGTCAAAGTTAACGCAATGTTCAGATGCAGTGAGGAAATCCTACAGCGCTGAGGGGCTTCTGGTCACACGGAAGATGGCGCCACAAACCATTTCTAGCCAGAAGCAGAAATTTTGCAACTTTAGCTGTTTGTGTAAGCGGAGGTTTCCTAAACTTTATGAAACCCTTTCAAAAATGATATTTTAAAACCTTTTCAGAACTATCAGCTCTTAAGCCTTTAAATGTGAATAAACTGTAACTGGCTCAGTCTAACAGGAAGTTATTAAAGTGGGTCACAGAGACAGAAGTACCGCTGAAAGCGTCCATCATTCAGAAGCAAACATGGAGACATAATTACAGAGGCTTTAGTACATGTGACAAAGTCAAGGCCCGAGGGCCGGATCCGGCCCTCCAGATCATTTATTTTATTGTTATTAATGGTCCGATGTTATCTTTCGCTCATTTCTAACTTGTATAATTTTAACAAAAAACATTTTCATGGAGAGTAAAATGCTGAAAGTTATTTAAGGTTTAAGTTGATTTATTCTAAAAAAATATCACTGCCTTTTTATTATTCATAATTATGTTAAAAATTTACAGTTTAAAAGTTTTAAAAATCTGTGCATTATGCTAGCTTGTTGGGCCATTTTGGAGTTTAGCTAATATTTCAGCTACATGCTAGCTGTTTTGGTGAATTTAGGCTTTTATTTTTAATTTTTTGGGCTGTTTTGGAGTTTAGCTAATATTTACACGCTACCTGTTTTGATTAAATTTAGTCTTTTTATGTTTTTTTAGGCTAATTTGTCAATTGGTTAGATTTTTAGCTGGCTATCAGCTTTAGCGTTTTCGTCTATCAGCTTCAGCATTTTCAGCGATTAACTTCAGAGCTTCTGCCATCAGCATTTTTAGCAAGCAGCTTCAGCATTTACTGCATTTCCAGCTATTAATTTCAGCATCTTCAGCTATCAGCACTAGCATCTTCAGTGGCCCAATTCATCTTACAGCATTCACACTAGCATTGTCACAGGTAATGTTATATATCTAGTTCATAATTATGTTAAAAAATTACAGTTTTATGTTCTACAAATGTAACTTCTACTGACATGCCTCTTTCTGGAAAATAAAGAATTTAAGGAAAAAAAATAAAAATTACGGTTTAAAATTTAAAAAATATAGTTTTAGAGTGTTCAATGAATGTTTATCCTGTTTGGCCCGAGACCTAAGGTGTGTTTTCTCCCCTTGTGCGATTGAGTTTGACACCCCTGATTTAGTAGAAGCTGCAGTTCAAAGATTTCATTACTAGACTCAAAGGTTAAGGGTCAAAGTCTCTTCCACTGAAAGGGTTCATTTACAAGCCAGTAGAATGAGAGGAGGAGTAAAGAGCAAAAACAAAAGGAGGGCCGGAGAGGAGACTCACAGCAGGAGTCGGTCCAAGTAGGCGATGGCGTATGAAGACAAAGACTTCACTCCCAGAACAGGAAGCATGATCCCCAGCCAGACTGCAGCAGAAAACAGAAAAGGAACTTTGGAGATTTTGACATGTACAGGGGCTAACAAGAATAACCTGGATTCAATTATTCATTTCTTTCAGTTTCTTCCTTTTCTTTGACACAAACTCGACTGTGAATCATGGTTTTATAAATAAAGCTACAGATTTATCGACATGTTGACGCAGCGCTGAAAGAAAGGAAACAAAAGCAGCGTCTTTGTGTCTATTTTGAATCCTATATCTGATGGTTTTGACATCAGACAAATGTGCTGCAGAGGAATCAGATCAAAGTCCTGTCTGCACAGAGAAGTCTCATGTTCTCAGATAACAAGGTGGATATTTTTAAGTGCTGCACAGCGTTGTTTTTGTGTTCTTCAGAGCGGAGTTTATTACATCATCTGTCCCGCACAGACCAGCAGAGGACACGCTGAAGCGCTCCTCCAGAGCTCTTGAGAAAGTGGGATTAAAGTTGGACTTTTACCCAGGAGGCCCTGACTGAGGTCGTAGAAGCCGGCCTGACCCAGAGCCCACATGATGGTCAAACATTTGACGGGTCGATTGTGGACGCTCCGCAGCAGCTCCAGATACTGCAGAGGAAGCACAGACGGGCGTTAGCGCCGGCCCTACAGCCACGAACGCGCCTGCAGGCCGCATTCTCACCTCAGGCAGATTCTGGGTGGCGACTCTGGGTTTGTCCTGCAGGATGGCCTGAATGCAAACTCTGAAACCATGCAGAGGCTCTCCTGGAGACAGAGGAGCTTTTAGAGAACATGGCAGCGTGATGACGGGAAGGGCGGGAGGACCGCCTACCTGACTGTCTGTCCAGCTCCCTGAGCATCGAGTACACACAGTGGTCGAAGAAATCCGGCAGGTTGTTGCTGCAACGCCCAATAAGGTTTTTGATAATCGCCCGCAGCTCCTTCCCCGTAAGGCAGTATGGGTAATCTGGGGAGAAAATAATCTGACATTAGTTTAAAGTTAAGATTTAAAGGCTAATCTCTACTTTTGATAAGTTCTAAGAACTTAAAGCAGTGCTTGGACTGACCATAAGGGAAGCTGCTGAGCGTGGGCTCGCTGTCGGGGGCGGCCAGGTGGTGGTTGAGGTATCCTGCCAGGTCTTTGACCCAAACTGACGGGTTATCGGGGAACAGAGTCTGACTGCGAGCCAGCTGCTGCTTCAGATCTGCGATATCCAGCTGTGAGGAGAACAGAGGCGCATCAGGAACGGCACGCCGACACGCTTCAGCACGACTAGAGAGTCACGTCTGAACACGGTTCTGAGGGTTACTGTCAATGAAACAAACTAGTTCAGCATTGAGCTTCTTTGGGCATCACTGCAGCTCCTTCACTAATGTTTAACCTTTTAAAATGTACCTTCAAGCTTTAAATGATATTTAGCTGAAGTTCATGTTTAAAATGTATATTCATCATTTACTAACCCACATGTCCCAGCAACAGGCCACTCCCCCTCAGAGAGGAAGTAATGTATGACACAGTTTGATTCACTCAATGAGGTTAATATCACTAGAGATGACACGCAGGATTTTTACTACATTTTTACTACAAGATACGTAAAGAGCAACGCCATATTGGACTGGTATAAAATCAATGAGATATGGTTTAGCAGAACCAGTAAAATGACCATAAAATGATGAATTTTGCTCAGATTTTAAAAATGAAAAAACTCTGATCATCAGATAAATAATTCTCACGTTATGGTAACAATGTGTAACAAATGAACGACATTTTAAACTTTTTATAAATAAATAGGTTATTATACAGGAAACTCAATGCATTCCTGATGCATGGTTGTGATTTTATTCTAATCTGCACACAGACTGAGATTTACACAAACTGCTAGACTCTTCAGTTTGTGTTCATAAATGGATCGGTGGGTAGCAGACATCGCCGCAGACCGCTAGCGCCTGTTTTATAAAGGCCGGTCCCCACCCGGATCAGCGTAACACTGTCTGACTGAGAACAGTACAACTCGGTCGACAGCTGCGGCGGACCCGCTGGAGTGGAGACTCCCGCTCTACAAGTGGATCCACCCAGCCTTGATCAGAAGGACTCGGGTACCGATGCAATAGCAGGCAGACGGTCTTCCGGTCCACCTGCCGCACGGGGACTCTTCCCTCTTCACTACTGAGGAAATCCTGGTTAGATTATTTTTCTCCATTTAGTAATCTGATTACCAGCAGGTCGTCTGGTCTGATCTGAGGTCTAACACACATACAAATACCACCATCATCCTACGTAACACTAAAAGATCGACGGTCCTGCCAGAAAACATGGAAATAGCTACCATTGACTTTGAATAGATGACAAGATCAGTCTAAACGTTCATTATTCAGAGTAAACTCACTCAGATCTTGTTCAAATGTTTTCTAGAAGTTCTCCTTTATCAGCTGACAGCAATAATTTACTAGTGAAAAGTCACATTCTAGTTTCTCCAGATCTGTTTGTATAATTGTAACACAGCAGTAAACAGACATCTGTACCATTCCAATATCCAACAAGCTAGGATGCCATCTATACTGATATACCTCAATGGATTCATTTACACTAACTGGCCACTTTGTTAGGCACACCTGCCTAACTGTTGTTTAACACAAATTTCTAATCAGCCAATCACATGGCAGCAACTGAATACATTTATACATCTACATATGGTCATGACGTGATTGTTGGTGCCAGACGTACTGGTCTGAGTGATTCAGAAACTGATGATCTAATGGGATTTTCACCCACAACCCTCTCTTGGGTTTACAGAGAATGGTTAGAAAAAGAGAAAATATCCAGTGAGCAGCAGTTCTGTGGGTGGAAATGTCTAGTTTATGTCAGAGGTCAGAGGTGAATGTCTAGACTGGTTCCCGCTAATAGAAAGACGACAGTAACTCAAATAACCACTGGATACAATCGATGTCTACAGAAGATCATCTCTGAACGAACACGTCCAACCTTGATGCAGATAAACGATACCAGCTGAAGAACACAGCAGGTATAACTCCTTTTTGTAAGTATTTAGCTGTTTTTTTCTTTTTTTAAGGAATGAAACAAATATTTCCTGAAAAAGTCCTTCATGAAGAAGCACTCACAGCTTTGAAGGCTTCCTCCAGAGTTTTACAGGCTGCAGGGGGGGTCGTATTGCTTGCCGGTTTCTTGGGGGGTTTATTTGACGAGGGTTTCTTGCTCTGGGGCTCGGCCGCTGGGGGAACCTGCTCCTTGTTGTGCTTCTTTCCGGTCTTTTCGAAGCTACCGTACAAGGTCTCTGCCATCTTGATAGGCGCTGAAAAACACAGCAGCAGAAGAAAGAGGAGGAGGAGTTTTAAAGCAGTGGCCTAAAGCAAAACACATGACTCAAACCTCTTGGGTTTTAGTGAAACTTTCTCTCTAACCCTCTTTCACAAAGTTGGACTTGTCTTCCGTTTGCTCTTTACTCACACTTTCATCCCTCTCTTTTCTGATTGCATAATAAGAGACTTTAATAGGAGTCAGAAAACATCCCAAGTGAAGCTCATTTTTCACCACAGGATTACAAAGCTTATCTAACTGTAAAAAAACCTTTTTGCAGTTCTTTAAAACTAAATTTAAAAAACATAAGAATAAAACAAAAAAAATGGAAGAAGTGAACAAACAGAAATTGTTGCCTCCTCTATGTCAATGTGAGAGGGAAAAAAAATCTTCCTGTATAGTTGGGTAAATTCATCTATTACCTCCTTTATTATTAATGTTAATCAATAAAACCATACTTCCTAAAATATAGTAATATCTATACAAACAATCTTTGTAGTTTGCATTTGAAATCTTTACATACATTATGTTTTATTTGATTTGGACATTTTTTAAGTGAAGTTTAGTCAGAACTCGCTATGAACAAAGAGGCATTACACAAAACAGCTGTTTGTCCTCACACAGGTTAGAAAGCAGCAACTAAAACCATCACTTTTGATTAAATCAGAGCTGCTTTCACTCAGCGCACGACGAGAGGAACACAGAAAATGTCAAGCAACAACCTTCATGATCAGCAGACAGAGTCAGAGAATCCTCCGAGTTTGTAGAAAATAAAATTACTTTGTTGTATTTTGTGTTTACATCTTTTGAATCACTGAAGACTAAATTCACCCAAATTTCAAGTCCTGAAAACTGTGAGAAAAAAAATCTGAGAACATCAGCTGATTTGTTACTTTTTAGTAAACAAACATAATGTTTTAACATATCCATTTCCTGTCAGGGACAGTAAAGTAAATCTGAAATTTGAATTGGAATAATCAGGAGCAAAAAGTACTTTAAACCAACGACTAAGCTGTTTCAACGCTTAGAAAAAACGTTACTCAAACAAATCACCTGAACAATCAAAAAATAATGTCAATTCATTATTAGAACCAAAATGATGATTAAAATTAACTTTTTTTCTATTAAGATCAAGTTCTTATATTGTCTATCATAGTGAAAATATTGACAGGTTTAAGTTCTCGACTCATTTTTGACTCAAAACTACAAACCGGAGCTAAAAATACTCTGTCAAAAAAAGAGAATAGAGAAAAATTCAGAATGACTACATTTCACAAAATACAATAACATTTTGAACTTGAGTTAAGGGCCCAGTATCACAGCCAAAATCCAACCGATTTGATTATACATGTATATATGTTTTCACATTTTAATAGAAACCTGCTCTGGTATACTGTGCATTCTGTGATTTTCACATTTAGAACCAAGAGTTCCTACATTAAAAATAGACTTTTATTTTGACAAATCAATTTATATTTCTAAGAAACTAAGTGATTCAACCTAGTCCTACTTATATCAACTATAAAAAATATCTTTACACCACTTTTCTTCTTCCTCAATTAAATCAAAGGGAATACAGAACATTATTTTAAGCTGTTTTTGTTCTTTTAAATCAAAAATCTTTTATTTTTCCATTTATCTGATAAAAAAAATAAAGGACAAAGATCACATATGGACAAACACAACCCTCGATTTCTTCACTATGTTAAAGATTTATTATTGATCTGTTATGTAATAATTTCTTTGTGTTTTGAAAAATGTTATGAATAAAGTTTTGCCGGTTTGAATTAAAAAATATTTCGGAGGGGGGTTCTGGGGTAGCCACGTATCTCTGACGTTTTTCCCATTTATGCTTGTTTCGTAACAAGAACAATAAAAAAAGCCTGGTGGTGATTCCTCCACTTGTGATTGATAAATATCTAATTTCCAGGTTAAATTAATCGATTTCCTCTCCAAATTTCAGCCTAAATCAGGACAAACGTGAAAGTTTAGGGATGATGTTGACATCAAAGCTGCTAAACTTAAAGCGATATCGGCTTAAGCTAGCTAGTTAGCATCGCGAGAACATATAAATTGAGCGAGAGTTTGGTCTTTATTTTCCTCCACTTAGCTTTTAAATAAATATTATTTGAAATTTTAACTAAATCAAAAATAACCAAATAGACACATTGATGTAAAATGGTCGATAAGTGATAGTTAGCCGTAGCAGCTGGTCAGCTCCGCACCACCAACTAGCTGATTATTAGCTAACATTTTTGGACCTTTTGCTTTCGAAATAGTGGATTTAAACTAAAGGTTAGAGGTTAACGGACACAGCAGGCCAACCTGACTTTCGCCGGTCCGCCTCCTGGTTCGACTCCCCCAGGGCTTTCCTCCCCCCGCTGCCAGCTCTCTTCTCTCCTCCGGAGTTGCTACTTTTCTTTCCTTTCTTCACCACCTCCCACTTCCCCGCGGAGCCCTCGTTCGACGCCATCTCTTTCAGGTCCAGACGCGTTCGGCGGTTCGGTGTCCGTGACTTCCTGGCGTCGTGGAGCTCAGAAACACGACGGACGGATGCGAGGATGCCCACGGGTTCCTCGGGTTTAACCGTTCGCGTGCCACGTCTCGTGCGTGCCTGACACACGTCAGAACTGTCCGTTTTCCCCCAATGACAGTTGAGAAGTAGATTGATGGCGCTATACCGCCACCTAGCGGCCTGGAGGTCAAAACATCAATCATGACTTACCAGATTTTCTCAAATGTCTTTTACCAGAGCTCCGAAATGTTTACTCAAGCAAGAGTAATGTTACTTCAGGATAATATTAATACAAATTTAAATAAATCTCCAACTGGACAGAATGAGTGTACCAGTGTCTTAGTATAAATAAAACAATGGAATAGTTTCACAACTATTGCAGGAAATGTTCTATAAATTAATGTAACTGAGTGGAAGTAACTTCCTGTATTCGACAACCCTTGGTGATCAAACTTTTTTCCAGTGATGCACCTCCCGAGAAAAAGCCTTTGAGCACTTTGAGCAGCTCATCAAGCTGCAACATCAAAAATCAGCTGCAAAACAACAAGAAAAACGATTTAATATATATATATATATATATATATATATATATATATATATATATATATATATATATATTGTGGCAATGAAGAAAAGGAGACTTCTTTCTCTTTAGAACATGGAACTTTATTCTCTCATGTACCAACAGAATAAATAAAGGCAGGCAAATCCATCCATCCATTTTCTTGACCGCTTCTTCCCTTTCGGGGTTGCGGGGTGCCGGTGCCTAACCCGGCTACTGAAGGGCGAAGGCGGGGTTCACCCTGGACAGGTCACCAGTCTGTCTCAGGGCCTCAATCACACACACATTCACTCCCACATTCACACCTAGGGGCAATTTAGAGTCACCAATTAACCTATGAAACATGTTTTTGGACAGTGGGAGGAAGCCGGAGTCCCCGGTGAAAACCCACACATGCACGGGGAGAACATGCAAACTCCACACAGAAAGGTCCCAGCCGGGTCTGGCAGGAGGACGTCTGCATCGAGGGACTCCACCCAGCACCACATTGTCACCTGTCGACACAAACGCAGGTTTAAGCCACTCCACTGTCACTAGGTCTCTGCGTCCGTCAGGGGCGGAATGGGACAACTTTTCAGCCCAACAGTTTACAGTGTTTCTCAGTCGCTTTGGTGCATTTCTCAGAACACTACTAACATTTGCACAGCAGTTAGTGCATTTCTCAAAACAATTAGTGCAAACTGCAAAACGTCGTGGATAGCCTGCAAAAGCACGTCACATGCTCAAAATTGATCATCCATTCCTCAAAAGCAAGTATTCATGTCAATGGAACTGTCAGTGCCATCAAAATGAAAAGTCTTGACACCATCTTTATGAACAAGACAGTCAAATGGATTTGTCATGTTTTCACTATGACAGTTTATAATTTCAGTGTTTTCCATTGCAAAAATATTTGGTGACACCTGAAAATGATCAAGACGGCACTATGGCCTACTTGTACAGACATCTGAAATGTGCAGTAAAGTCACTGTAGATGTTGAACATAAAATCACCCTTTTGGTAGAGCTGTGAACATATACAGCACATGTAACAGTACAGTAAATGCACTAAAGTGAATTATTGAACTGACAGTAGTTCTTCCAGTATTGGGTTGCACCCTTCAACCAGCCTCCTCCATGGTGAGGCTGTGATTGACAACATGGTCCACAATTGTAGCCCTTATTTCATTAGGAATCCGTCTATATCTCCCTCTTCTCCCCTTCCCCTTCCTCCCCGCATCCTCACCCCTCTTCCACGATGCTGACCTTCCATTTTGTGTCACAGAAGTGTAGAAATGGTACACACTAGCTCCTGCGCAGTTTATATATGCTTGCTAATTGAGGATTCACAGGATTTATCCATAATTGACAGTACAGAATTTGCTTGACAGATGGCTAATATTTGACATTTGATAACTAGTTCAACAATTTTGTGTGTAATGACTCAAGCAATGAAAGTAAGACTATTAGTTTTACTGAGAACGACTATTCAGCATCCATAAGTATAATTAATTTTGACTGACATGACATAAGCAACTGGAAATGTCAAAAAACAGCAGAGAAATGTATGAATGCAACTGATTCATGTCCAAAATCATTTGCAGTTTGCTCAGAGAGAGGAGAAATTGCTACTATGATGAGCACAAATGACTAAGTGTTGTGGAGGTTGAACTAATAGTTATGAGAATTTCAATTCT